>NW_012120932.1:517565-553345 GCF_000951035.1 Colobus angolensis palliatus
GCAGTGAGCTGAGATCCGGCCACTGCACTCCAGCCCGGGCGACAGAGCGAGACTCCGTCTCAAAAAAAAAAAAAAAAGTCTGTATATGTGTAAATATATATATAAACACATGTACATATACCCACATATATAGCATATTCAAAGAATATAGTATAAATTCATATATAAGCAGTTTCTATAGTGTATAAAATATGTAAAATTTGCCAGCCGTGGTGGCTTATGCATGTAATCCTAGCACTTTGGGAAGCCAAGGTGGGCAGATCACCTGAGGTTGGGAGTTCATGACCAGCCTGACCAACATGGAGAAGCCCCATCTCTACTAAAAATACAAAATTAACCAGGTGTGGTGGCGCATGCCTGTAATCCCAGCTACTCAGGAGGCTGAGGCAACAGAATCACTTGAACCCGGGGGGTGGAAGTTGCAGTGACCCGTGATTGCACCATTGCACTCCAGCCTGGGCAACAAGAGTGACGCTCTGTCTCAAAAAACAAACAAATAAATAAATAAATAAAATATGTAAAATTGATGAAATAAACCGACATAGAACTGTTCTTTCAAATGACCTTAAAAAACACAATGTTTTGACTCAAAAGGTGGAAGTACATATTCCTCAGTTTGGGATATTTAAAAATAAAGTGGAAGTACATATTCTAAACTCTAAAAAAGAAAAATCAGATCTGATTTTATTTTAATTAAAATGTAAATAATTTTATTTTGAAACTAAATAATGCACATATATAAACTTATGCAAAGGTGAAATTTGGTTTTCTCTCTTGATCAAGATTTTCATGTAATATTAAAGGATAATGAAAGATTTTTGTTTGCCTTTTGAATAAACTCAGGAAAAAGAAGAAAAAGACAAGAGATAGATTGTTTGGAAAGCTAAGTCTTCCCTCTACCAATGAGTAAGTGTTTTTGCCTGTGTAAAACTTTCTGGTTATCATTTTGGCTGAAGGAATGACTTACTGTGACCTGGAATTCTATTTTATAATGTCAAGTGTTTTAAACCTTTTACATATTTGACAGGCTTCCCAAAATCAAATTTCAACTTTAGAACGGTCTTTTCTGACCTCTAACTTTGGTACAACACAGAGGGACCCTGAAGCATCCAAAAGAGAGGTGAACAGGATTATTTGACATGTTAAGTTACATGGGAAGCATTGTCAAAATAAAAAATAATGTTTAATCTTCTTCAGGTTATATTTTAGTGAATGATATTAATATATGTTCCAAAATTGTATGGAATTTCTAATAATAAAACCTTATAGACAAATCAATTTAATATTAATCAGTTTGGCCATAAAGTGAGATTCTCATAAACCCTTTATAAACCTTTACAAAAATCTTTGTTTAAGAGCAGATCAGTGCTCAAAGAAAACCCTGTTATGCTGTTATTCCAATGTTCAATTCCTGGAAAAACTTAATAATACCCTTTAAATTTAGCCAATATATTCACACACAGAATTTTTTTACAAGATTATTTTTTAAAAATCTTCCTCAATTTGTTTAAAGCTTCAGCTTTATCCTAATGTAAAACAATCCTTTAACTGTCTAAACTAGGCAAAAATGTACATTCCCATGCCTTACAGTCAGTCTTTTACTAAAAGCACATTTTGCTTTCCTCACACACCTGGCATGTAAAACTGTTTTTTTCAGTGATCTCAATTATATGTTACAATGTTAATTCTTAGCAATTTTTATTTTTGGTGAAAAACCTAGTAACTGATTTTAATGATCTATTAGGTGTGGAGCCTAAGATACCAGACAGAAGTGCAGATAAAGTCTGACTCTTTCCAGCAAAACCAAGGGGTTTGGCTAACTCTGCATGTCTCCAAGCCTTACCTAGATTTGAATAGCTCCAAAGCAGTTAAGTTGAAAAATTTTCAAAAGTCAAAGAAGCAGTTTATTACCCTAAAGCATTTGGTAAACCTAATATCTGACCTGCCTAATTTAGACCAAGTGTCTTTATTTTACCAATGATCTTTAAAACTCTTTATTTCTCAAAGCTTACTAAAGTCACATGAACTAAAAGGCATTAGAGTTTTTATTTTTCTGATAATATATTTAAGTGCTTATTATTTTCAAGCCAATTAATAGGAGCTCTTTCATATCTAAACTGTGTACACATAACACACATGAATACACAGAAAGACTAAAGGAGATTCAATAGTTCTAAGATTTTTTATTGGTCAGTTTTTAAATTTCTTAATCCAGCTACTGGCTTCAGCGTAGAGTGTTTGGAGGAACAGGGCTAGGAAAACATGCAGTTACAGCTGTAAAGCAAAATAGTACCCCTGAAATTCAGGGTAGCATTTTTATACTGGATCCTGGATCCCCAAAAGAGAAACACTATGGAACAAGACAGTGCAATGATTTTACCCTGCATTTCATTGCAAAGCAACTCAAAGCTGATCAGCCCATTTTGAGATTAACCCACCCCCACGGAAGTCTTATTGCAGTGAGGGGTAGAGACATTTCCATATTTTCTAGGTGACCAAGAGCATGCTTCTCTGATCCAAACATGCAAAGGACTGAGTCCCGATAACTACCATTTGTCATCCCTAAATGTATATTTGCCTTAGATTTTGAGAGGGATCTGTCTGCTTTCAATTCCTGGGGTTTCATAAGGAAAACAAAGATTTTTCCCAAAACAGGCTCTGTGGCATTTCCTCTGTTTTTCCCAAGAAATCCAGGCTGTTAAAGCTTGAAATTTCACTTTCGATTAAGCTGGCTTTTAACCATAACACTCTTCACAAAATATTTTATATCTCTTATTATCCAACTTTAGCCAGGCCAAATGGCCAATTCTTCTGGCTTTTGAACTTTACGAAAGATAACTTCCCAGATGCTCAGAGAAAGGAAAACTCAAGAAGGGAAGCCAGAAATTGTATATGGAGGGGAATAGTATTGAGAAATGGAAAATGTCACACTGATATCGCCCAGAAAGAACTTATACCTGGAGCCAAGATTGAACCTGGACTGCCTTTGTAAAATGGCAGAGCCTTGGCTGCTGAGCTGTAGCATGGGGTGGTGTCCATTGTCTTTCCCAGAAGGAGCATAGAGCAGTCAATTTTGAGCTTGCAGTGGCTTTTAACTGATCTATATAATTTTTAGAGCTAACTATGGTATAAGCCCCCAAATTCCTGTTTCCTGGATGTGAGAGACCAAGAGAAAGTACCATGACGTGGTTACAAGGTCAAGCTCCCAAAGACATAAAACAAAACAAGATGGAAACCTCATCCAGTTTTGTTTGTTTGTTTGTTTGGTTACTGACCAACTTGCTGAGCTGTCTTGAACAGCCAGCTTAGGGAGCCCAGGCCTACATTCCACCTTATGGTACACCTTTTTATGACAGAAGGATGTAGAAAGACCAGTTCATAGCATACAGTACACCAGATTTGCTACAGCTTCAGACTAGTCTCACAAATCCTTTTTCTCATTAATTAAACGTTGTAAGAGATAGTAATTTTTACTAGTCCTACAACCACTTTGCACAGAGGAAAGGGAAGTGAGAAAAGCAAGGCCTGCAGCAGGCTGGGAAAGAGAAAGAGCTCAGGGAGGCCAGAGAAAGACCCACTCTTTGCAGCAACATGGAATCAAAATTTCAGGCGGCCGCTTGTCAGTTGCAAAGGGATCTTTTCCAGGAGTCCCATTAGCTCTCAAGTTTCTCCCTTCACGGAGAAAAAATTCCTCATGTCCTGTGATCCTATCCATACCTAATCCTGTCACCCACAACCATCAGCAAAGAGTGCAAGGCAGATTAATCCAAAGAGAATAGCAGTTAACATCCCATAGTGCCAAATCAATTTTTAACTAAGAGGTACTTTTCTGAGGGGAGGGCATCTAACCCAATCTCATCCTTTACCCAGGTAAAATGTACCCCATTACTTATTCAAAGTCAGTCAGTTGGTGCTGCAGTATATATCCTTTGAATCAGGATAGTAACTAAGCTAATAGGTTAGCAGATTTAATGTTTTTAATCAATTTGTCATTTACGCTTTTTATTTGCCTTCTGTAAAGTCTTTAAATAAAAATACTGAAATTTTCTTAGATGTTTATGCATATCAATAGGTATCCCTAGATGAGACTAATTTGGGAGCCCTCATTTTTAAATGCATGTCTGTGCAGAGTTGTTCATTTGGTACTTTCCACTGTAAGTTATCTTTAGTAAGATTTCACCAGTTCTGTAAGAGTTTGCTGCTTAGTTCATCAGAAATTAAGGACCTCATTTTTACCTCAAATATTGGTTTTGCTCTCAGGTTTCCTGGATCACCTCAGTCAGTGATTTTTTTCCTATCTAAGCACACAAAAAAAGTGAAAAAAAGGAATGGGACACAAAAATCCCCATGAATTCCCAAAAGCCAAATTGTATACCCCCTGCAATATTGGCATTTATTATCAGTTTTTTTTCTGATTCAGTCAGATGTAAGAGGCCTCTAGTTGGATCCAAGCCAGTTAATGACTGGAACCAATCCAATCCTAGACCCACTCCAGTTTCTGTTAGGACTCACAAACCCAGTTTGATTCAGAAATTTGCTCAAAGAAACTCGGAGGACTCAAAACACAAATCCGTGGAGCTTCAGAATCTGACAGAGAACTTAATACGATCCCCAGCAGCTCCGAGGGAGCAATGGGCACAATGGGCCAAGTGGGAAGCACACTCAGCACTCCTGGGGGTTGTTAGAAGCTCTTCTTTGGATTCCACTTCTGACACCTTCTGACAAAAGAAAAACTTCAACTGAATTAAAGTTAAAGGAGTTTAATTGAGCACGGACAATTCACAAATTGGGCAGCCTCCTGAGCCAAAACAGGCTCTGAGTCCCCAGCACAGCCACATGATGAAAAAAGATTTATGGAAAGAAAAGAAAAGTGACGTACAGAAAATGGAAGTGAGGTAGAGAAACAGCTGGATTGGTTACAGCTCGGTGTTGGTCTTATTTGAACATGGTTCAAACAGTTGGCTGCCTTTGATTAACTGAAACTTGGTTATTTGCACAAGTTTAGGTTATGGTCTGTTTACACCTCCACCTGTTATAGTTTACAATGTACAGAGAAATTTTTAGGCAGAACTTAACATACATAAGGAGGCAGATTTAGGCTAAACTTAGTTTAACAAGTCCTATAAGCAAAGAGCAGTCCTCGTGCCCAGACTGTCATCTCTAAATGCAACTTTTCAGTGTAAAGAACCGGGACTCCTTGGACAAATGGCTAATCCAGAGTCTGGAGTAGAAAATGCACAAGATGAAATATCCTGTTGTATTTGAAAGCAAGAAATCCATCTAAAAAAGGGGGGCACAACAAGTCATTGGCCAAATATGGGAAAACCTGAGAATCACTGGTAATAATGACCGCCATGGACTGAAACTGTCAACCATGTTAACATCTGTGGGTGCCTAAAACACAAGGAAAATAAAACAGACAACAAAACAGAGGACAAATTATAGGTCTCCTTAGGGGTTTACTAAGGCACAAACTAATTATTTTAAAAATCAAAAAAAGAAAAAAAAAAGAGAGAAAGAATCAAGCATTTATTTAGCTTTTCTTCAATCGACTTTCAGAATCACCAAACTGTTGATAAAGAAAAGATCTTTATGTAAGAATCAAAGCAAGTAAATGCAGGAGAATGATAAAGCTAGATAAAACTAGAAGGCCACTTTTTTGCAATATCTAATTGATATAGTTTGGACTTGTGTCCCCACCCAAATTTCGTGTTTAATTGTAATCCCCATATGTCTGTGGAGGGGACCAGCAGGAGGTGGTTGGATCATGGGGGCAGATCTCCCCTTGCTGTTCTAGCGACAGTGAGTTCTAATGAGATCTAATGGTTTAAAAATGTGGCACTTTCCCCTTTGCTATTTCTCTCTCTCACCTGCTCTACCATGGCGAAACGTGCCTTGCTTCACCTTCATCTTCTGACGTGATTATGTAAGTTTCCTGAGGCCTCCCCAGTCATGTGGAGCTGTGAGTCAGCTAAACCTCTTTTCTTTATAAATTATCCAATCTCGGATAGTTCTTAATAGCAGTGTGAGAAGAGACTAATACAGAAAATTGGTACTGGGAGTGGGGCACTGCCATAAAGATACCTGAAAATGTAAAAGCAACTTTGGAACTGGGTAATGGGCAGTGATTGGAACAGTTTGGAGGGCTCAGAAGAAGACAGAAAGATGAGTGAAAGTTTGGAACTTTCTAGAGACTTGTTGAATGACCAAATTGCTGATAGTGAGATGGACAGTGAAGTCCAGGCTGAGGTGGTCTCAGATGGAGATGAGGAACTTATTGGGAACTGGAGTAAAGATCACTCCCTCTATGCTTTAGCAAAGAGACTGGCAGCATTTTGCCCCTGCCCTAGAGATCAGTGGAACTTTGAACTTGAGAGAAATGATTTAGGGTATCTGGCAAAAGACATTTCTAAGCATCAAAGCATTCAAGAAGTGACCTGGTTGTTTGTAAAACTGTATGCTTATATGTATGAACAAAGAGATTATGTGAAACGGAACTTATGTTTAAAAGGGAAGCAGAACATAAAACTTTGGAAAATTTGCAGCCCAGCTGTGTGGTAGAAAAGAAAAAACAATTTTCTAGGTAGAAATTCAATCCAGCTGCAGAAACTTGCATAAGTAATGAGCAGCAGAATGTCAATAGCCAAAACCACGGGGAAAATATCTCCAGGGTATTTCAGAGATGTTCACCCATTACAGGCCTAGAGGACTAGGAGAATAAAAGTGGTTTTGCTACTAGGTCCCAGGGCCCTCGGCTCTGTGCAGCCTCAGGACATGGCACCTGAATCCCAGCCACTTCAGCTCTAGCCATGGCTAAAAGGGACAAAGATACAGCTCAGACCATGGCTTCAGAGAGTGCAAGCCCCAACCCTTGGCAGCTTCCACGTGGTGTTGGGGCTTCAGGTTAGCAGAAAGCAAGAACTGAGTTTTGGGAACCTCTGGCTAGATTTCAGAGGATGTATGGAAATGCCCGTAAGCCCAGGCATTTCCTATGCTGCATGGGCGGAGTCCTCATGGAGAACCTCTAATAGGGAAATGCAGAAGGGAAATGCGGGATTGGAGCCCACACACAGAGTTCACAGAGTCCTCACTGGGACACTGCCTGGTGGAGCCGTGAGAAGAGGGTCACCATCCTCCAAACCCCAGAAGGGTAGATCTACTGACAGCTTGCACCTGCCTAAGAACTTGAGAGTCTGCCCCTTATGTCAGCATGGCCTGGACGTGAGACGTGGAGTCAAATGAGATTTTGCAGCTTTAAGATTTAATGGCTGCCCTGCCTGGTTTTGTACTTCCATGGAGCCTGTAGCCCCTTTGTTTTGGCTAATTTCTCCCTTTTGGAATGGGAACATTTATTTAATGCCTGTTCCCCCAAGTTAGTTACTTTTAAGTAACTTAGTTTGTTACTTCTAAGTAACTAACTTATTTTTGATTTTACAGCCTCATAGGCAGAGGGACTTACCTTGTCTCAGATAAGCCTTGGGACTTGGACTTTTGAGTTAATGCTAGCATGAGTTAAGACTTTGGGGGACTGTTGGGAAGGCATGATTGGTTTTGAAATGTGAGGAGGACATGAGATTTTCGAGGGGCCTGAGGTAGAATGATATAGTATGGATTTGAGTCCCCGCCCAAATCTCATGTCAAATCGTGATCCCCACATGTCAGGGGAGGTGACTGGTAGGAAGTGATCGAATCATGGGGGCAGATTTTCCCCTTGTTGTTCTCATGACAGTGAATGAGTTCTCACAAGATCTGATCGTTTAGTAGTTTGGCACTTCCTCCTTTTCTCTCTTTCTCTCTCCTGCTTTGCCATCGTGAAGATGTGCATGCTCCCACTTCACCATCCGCTGTGATTGTTCCGTTTCCTGAGGCCTCCAGTCATGCTTCCTATTAAGCCAGTGGAACTGTGAGTCAATTAATTCTCTCTCTCTTTTTTTTTTAAGTAACTAGACAGTTACATCAACAAATGCTAAATCCTTTAGGTGAATATTTGAAATGCTAAATCCCTTAGGTGAATATTTGAAACTCTATAAGGGTCGAATGACATTAAAGATTTCTATTACTGTTACTATTGATGAATCTTTACAATTCTAAAGTCAAACAATCAGATACAATGTATCTCTTTGTAAATGCAGTGAGATGCTTAATTGGATGTTCATTAGTTACCTATTTACAGAAAATTCAGAAATACAATAAGAGAGAGAAACATGTTAAACAATATCAAAGGGATATAACCGATCCAATCCAGAATGTGTTGAAATTTTTACAGGACAAATGGCCCATTTTTGTAAATATATAAATGGGAGAGAGTGTATGAATGAGAGAGAATAAGAATGAAAAATTATACCATTAAAAGTGATGTAAGAAACATATCAGCCACATGCAATATGTGAGTAGACCTTGTTTGGACCACAGTCTTAATAAACCAACTGTAAAAAGATGTATCAGATATTGCGATAAAATTTTTCTTAATTATATTGTCATAATATATATAAAATTCCCTTATCTGTAATATATATTATGTGAAGTATTTATAGGGAAAGATATGTGATGTTTAGGATTTGGTTTAAAATATTCCAGAAAAACATAATGTTTTTTGAGGATTGATAAAACATTTAGGACAGAAAGTTGATCATTATTAAAACTTGGTTAGGGGCACATGGGAGTTTATTTGATTAGTCTCTCTACTTCTACATATATTTGCAAATTTCCATAATAAAAAGCTGCACATTTGTAAAAACACACACACACACACACACAATGGTATATTTCAGTTTCTTAAAAAATCGAAGCAAAATTATTGCTGAGGAAATAATTCTTTTAGGAGCTTTCTAATTAAAAGCTTTTTGAAAACCTAAAAATTACATGGTTCCTATTTCTCTTTCTTTATTATCATATCACAAAAAAAGGTAAGTATGTTACTCTATAGTGCAAGTTTGGAATAAGGAGGATGTTGGGCTTGCAATGAGAATAGAATTCAGCAATAATATTTCTAATATGTGTCCAATGTACAGTTACTTTAAAGAAGGGCAAGACATTCTTCTGTTTCAAGATATTGTTTCTAAAATTCATATTTTATAACAAACTATAAAATGGAAGACTTTTGCTTTATCTTGTTTTCCAAAAATCTTTTAAAAGCTTACTTGTAAACACTACTTATTTTTCAGGTATAACACTATAGTTAATTTTGTTTTTTGTTTTAGCAAAAAAATCAGATTTTTACTATTTCTCCTTTTTTGGTAATTTCTTTTAGCAATTAATTTCTGAGGATCTGTATCTTCTTAATGAGTGCATTTTATTTCATGAGCTTGAAACTGCCTTAGCAAAAGCCTTATCAGTGAGAAAACTGTAAGAGTAAACTAAGCTAACCCAACTCTCATCTTGCCTTTTCCTTAATTATTCCTGGGCTATTGGGCCAAGCCAACTTTGGCAGACATTTAGTTTACAATTTAAATGATAATAGACTTTGCCCACCACTCAGCCACTTTTGTAAAGCCAATAGGAGGCCATCAGGCTGAGGGGAGGAGAAGAGCCTTAGTCCTGCTAAGGTCAGCTATTATTTCAGAGGTTATAAAATATGCAACTTCCTCAATTACTCCTGCGAATAACACCACTGTTGTAGACTGGCCTTTTGAGATATCTTTTCAGGTTTTTTGTATGTCTGACTCCCATGGCTCCACCTGGACCCACAACACCCCCACAAACTCCCCCTCCTGTGGCCCCACCTAGAAGCAATTCCACCTGCAAGAGAACAGCTTCAACCCCCTATGATTTCAACTCTGCCCAACATATCAGCAGCAAGCACCTGTTACCTGGCCACTCGCACCCTTCCCTCCAAACTGCCCTTGAAAAACCGCTAACCCAGGAGCTTTGAAGGTGATGATTTGAGTACAGACTCCTTCCCTTACATATGGCATGGCCATCCTCGTCTATTAAACTCTTTCTCTACTACAGTGCCATGGTCTTTCTATATGCAGAGGCAGGAATAACCTTTCAGGTGGTTACAAGCTTAGAATAGTAGGAATATTCTATAACGATTTCAAGATTGATTGAGTTTGGGAAACTCTTCCTAAAATTCTGAGTTTCCACTTTATATGTAACAGGTAATGGGAGACCAGATCAAACTTCTTAACAGAGTCAACTGCAAACCCATTTTTCAAAAAAGAGACTGTATCCTAATGATTTATTTTTAAGTACAGGATTCGTGCCTTGCTAATTGCTCTTTTTGTTCTCCAACCAACCTGAAAACATTGTACTTAATGGGTAGGGAATTAATGAATGAATAAACTAGTGTGGGAAAAATTAGCCATCAGAATGCATAGTACTGCTCTAAAAGGTTAAGCAACTGTTAAAAGAAATAAATGCTGAAAAAGTGAAGCACTATTCACTAGAGCCACATCAGGGAATGTTTTCCAAGGCAGCTGCACAAATACAGTATATCCATAGGGGTGGGGCAGTTTTAACCCTGCAAATGTTTGGAAAATACATCCTGCAGGCTTCTGCTTCCTGCTGTGGATCCGTAGGTTATATTAATGGCTGGCAAACAGTAGCATGCTGTGTCTGATTGCTCAGGGCATTATTTTTTTTCTCTAAAGTTTGCATCAAGGTATATTTTTCAAAATGTTTCTAAAGGTCACTTGGAATCTTCTTGAAACTAAGAAAATAATGAGACGCCTGGAAATGCTGAGACACTTCCTTTCTAATTCATAGCTGAAAACACAATAAGCCTTTATGTATATGTCATTTTCAAGACAGCCTTCATTTTCTGCAGATGCTCACGTACCTGAAACTAAGAGTTCAGTATAATCAGTAATGAAATGGTTAGAATATATGTTTCTAAACTCCTATCCAAAGCATTTTACATATTTCCAATAATATAACTTCATTCCTGCCAAGGAAGATTTCTAATAATTAAAAAAGAGTTACTAAAATGCAGAAGATGGCTGGGCATGGTGGCTTCTGCCTGTACTCCCAACATTTTGGAAGGCTGAGGTGGGAAGACCGCTTGAGGTCACAAAGTCCTCACAAAGGTGCAGCTAACATTCACCCTATGTTGACTTTAAACATCTCATTCCCCCTACCCCCGCCCCCGCCAGTAAACAGCAATATCATTTAATGTAAAAATCCCTTCAAGCAATGCTTTTGAATTCTAATGAAATCAGTAAAGATGATGCAGATGATTAAAAGGATGATTTTGCTTCCATTTGTGAAGTATATTTACTTATGAGCAAGTAAGTTGGTGCTATTTACTGCTTATAAATTAACACAAAATATTTACTGTGCTAGTTTGAAATTATTTTTTTAAAAAAGCCAAAAGTTTGACTTAATAAATTTAACCTGTTAAAAATTGTGTCGAAGTATTCCATTCTGAGGAAAGTGTGAGAGGGAAGACATAAAAGCAACTTTATAGCTGAAATGAACCACTGAGCTAATTTCATCTACCCTCTTACAGGAGGTCCAAAGAAGGGAATTTATTTGTTCGAAGCAATTAGTCTCAATATAGGGACTGGAACCCCTTAAATAACGAAAACAGAAAAACATTAAGGTTGAGAGAAGGTGAGTCTATTAACATCTCTTAGGGCATGTGAATCTGGCTTTCCAACTTAGGTAGAGCAGTAGCCATTCCTCTCCTCTTAAATTTGCATTTGTTCCTTCTCTATATATTTACTCTTTATGCCATTTCTAAACTCATGGGAAATGCAAGAGTTGAAAAAGGACTGAGGCAGGGGCACTTAGATCCAAGGTGATACAGGGCTATTTGAGCCGATTAATTTAGGTTGGACCTGCTTTGTCAGTATTCACAGTAAACACTAATTCCTCTATGCAAATAAGAACATAAGATGGGCAAAACATAATGTAGATAACAGCTTCCTATGGATCAGATGCTGTTCCAAAGTCCTTTACATGGATAATCTTATTTAAACTGCTAAACTCTATGAAGCACTTAGCATACATGATAAAAGAAAAGCACATACAATTTTAATTGAATTACACAAATCACCTAGGTAATTAATGATTGAGTCAGAACTTCAATGCAAACCGGGTGATTCTAGAGCCAGTATTCTTGGCAATTATTCCATGCCAGATCTAAAAATTATGCCAATTCTATCATTAAATATTGTACTCACAGTACATTTTCTATTGTTTTATTTGGGTTAATAATTTCAACTACATGCAGCATGTATTTTAACATAATTCATAAGAAGTGAATGTCGCTGATAGGATTTTTAGTTCCTTTGTCTTGGGGGTGGGAGGTGATTCCTGTGGAAATGAAATTCATCAGTCTATTCAGCAAATAGTGCCTGTTTTACATATGACATATCAGTCGTGGAGATACAATGGGGAGGAAGAGAGATATACGGAAGACCGAGGGTATAATGAAGAATCAGTGACAATTAAAAATCCAAGATAATTTTATCTATTTATGTTATATTGAGATAATTTTCGTAAAGTAGAAGTAGAAGAGATAGTAATGTGAATAAAAAGGAAAACAAGGTCATCTCTAGAAGCTGAATTATGAAGAATAATTTCCGAGTAACACTGAGTGCTACAAACAGTGAATGTTGAACATCTCCATTCTTCAATATTGATTAGAGTAGAAGGAAGACAGAAACTCTTTCTGAAGGTATAATCTTTAGAGAGATTTCACTGGGACAGTTAGTAAGTAGAAAAAGAATGTCTCTTTCTTTAGCTCTCAAAAGGACATTTTACCCATTTTTATTTCTTACTCTTCCCTGAACTAACAATGAAAAGGTCAAGAAAAATTTTTTAAACCTCCGCTATACAGCATATAAGAAGTTTCTACAGCATTTGTTAAGGAATGACAACATGATTAACAGACAGTATGACCTTCTAGAACATACAGCATGAAATGTGATTTTAAAATTTTTTTCTCCCAAGATAAATCACAAGAGGGGGAAATGAAACTTCCTATTAACCCTAAAATGGCAACAGCAGGGAACTTGGCACTGATTTTCATTTATCTTATTCCTCTAACCCAGTGTACTTTTCCTTCATCAAATTGGAAGTAAACACGTTCATGTTCATGTAGTCTCCGTATAAAGTTGATTGAGAAATTCTGAACTGTTTTCTAAAAAGGTATGTGTATATGTCCATACTAGCATATTAGACTTAGATAGAAAAAAACTGCCGCATTAATTCTCTTTGTTCTATTCTAGGACAACACATGTAATTATCCTTTAACTAAAGCTTGCTGAGGAGGGTGACTCATATTCAAATATGTCTCTGCTTCCAGAGTGCAGCAGTGAAAAGAGTGATTATCACCTCCAGTCTCTGCCTACTGCTTTAAATCTCAGCTCCCAAAAAGTGGAGGAACTTAAAATTTTCTTTCTTTTAGTCCTTTGGGATTGATCCATTGTTAATTTAATCTTTATAAAAGAAACCACCCTTAAGGATATAGAATTGGATTCATTTGCTGTGATTTGATTGGTACTGAATGCCAATTGGGCTTTAATACAAAAAAAATTCTAACAGTCTGTGTCATGCACAGGGTTTTCATATTTAACACAGCTCCTGTACATGGCAGGCGCTTCACAAATATTTGTTTAATGAATGGATGAATCCCTTTCGGTCCAATAGTTCAGAAGTATCCTATCAAAGTGCAGCTAGAGCTAGTTAAAATCAAGACCCTTAGTAAACTGATCAGGTTAGGCCTCTATAGGGGCAACGGCAGGTGAGCTGAGTCCTTCAAAGTTATCCATAGGCCAGTGAATTCAGAGGAGATTTCAATGATGAAACACTCTTAAATTAACTGCTTTGCACAGCACCTTGGATAGGAGGCCGTAAAATCATAAAATTATGTCTGTGAACCTTATAAATTATAATTATTGGTTGGTGATGCTGGTTTTCATGTTACATAAATAGGAACGGTGCCAATGATGAAATTACTGCTCTGAGAACACCACTAGCGTGAGTTATTAGCAATGACAGTTGAGGGCTGGGCGCCGTGGCTCACACCTGTAATCCCATCGCTTTGGGAGGCCGAGGCAGGTGGATCACGAGGTCAGGAGTTCGAGACCAGCCTGGCCAATATAGTGAAACCCCCGTCTCTACTGAAAATACAAAAATTAGCCGGGCATGGTGGGTCATGCCTGTAGTCCCAGCAGCTGGGGAGGTGGAAGTTGTAGTGAGCTGGGACCACGCCACTGCACTCCAGCCTGGGCGACAGAGTAAGACTCTGTTTCAAATAAAAAAATGACAGTTGATGATCTGATGATCTCGGGGACAAAACAGAAAGTTATTGTGCTTAAGGCACTGCATAGAATACAAAGAAATACAAGGAGGCGAGAGGGTTTCTCTCCTGTGTAATGTACATTACCTTTTTTAATGCTTGATAACAACACTGAAAGTGGGTGCTATTTGCCCTTATATTACAGATGGGCAGATGAGGCTCAGACAGGTTAATTACCTTGTTTGAAGTAACATAAATAGCAAGAAAATGAACTGACAAGCCAGATGCACATTCTTTGTTATTCTACTCTGAAAACCCATACTAAGCACCAATACCCTTGTAGATATCTGAGTACAGAGAAAATTCAAGGACTGTGCCATATATTAGCAGCATCTAGGCACGTAATAGGCTCACCTAAGAAGTTTGTGAATGAGGATGAGAAACACATTTTACAAATTGGTTTTTGAAATACTTTTCACTTGTTTGTGTTACTGAGTTAGTACTATGGGAATACTCCTCCTCCTCCCAGTTTTGCCTAAATTAGCTAAATGGTTACTTTCAGCTCTAGTTTCATATCACCCGAAAGGATTTGGTGTTCAGAGTCTTACTTTGTCATTATGGAATCTGCATACTTTAGCTACCAAGGAATGAACTGTTTAAGGTCAAATTAAAAAATTATCTTCTTATGCTCTGATACGGTTTGGCTATGTTCCCACCCAAATCTCATCTTCAATTGTAGCTTCCATAATTCCCACGTGTTGTGGGAGAGACCCAGTGAGAGGTAATTGAATCCTGGGGGTGGGTCTTTCCCATGCTGTTCTCGTGATAGAGAATAAGTCTCACAAGATCTGACGGTTTTATAAAGGGGAGTTCCCCTGCACAAGCGCTCTTGCCTGCTGCCACGTAAAATAGGACTCTGCTCCTCTTTCACCTTCTGCCATAATTGTGAGGCCTCCCCAGCCATGTGGAACTGTGAGTCAATTAAACCTCTTTTTCTTTATAAATTAACCAGTCTTGAGTATGTTTTTACTAGCCCGATAACAGACTAACACATACTCTATCCTTTAAACAATTTTGGGTTTGAATTTTCAGACACAGAAACCAAGTTTTGTTATTTCCAAAGTTACACAAGAGCATGAAATGCAGTCTTTGAAAGACAAAACTAAAAAGAAAATGCATTCTCACTCTCAGAACATTCTCAAGTTTATTAATACGTCTCATAGCAAGCTGAAACTATGGTTTCAAATGCCCTTGAGGAAGTTTGTTTAAAAAGCAGGAAAGGGGGTGTGGACTTTGGGATATTTTTATGCCTCCCTAGAAATTCTCTATGGTTTTCTCACAAAGTGCTGATAACGATGGCACTACTAATTTCTTTCTGGTTTATGAATTTATTCGTCCCTGCAGGATGCTATATTGAATTTTCAGAGAGAAAGTGAAACATGTCTGGGTCTAAGCAAGAAGTGAATATCTGCTTGGAGATTCTATACAAGATGGCGGGGCTGGAGGAATAACCTAGAAAGCAGGTGGGTTGACTTGTTACCTGAAGTACTTCATGACTCCTAGCGAGGGGAGGGCATTAAAGAATGATACCTGGGAAGTTTGCTGCTGCAAATATTTGAGTTTATAAATAGAGAAAAAGAGTACACTAAGAATTTACCTTCCAATTCAGCATGCTTAATCACCTTTTTCAAAATGCAACCATCGGTAAAGAGTTACATGCTTTGTGCATAGGTAGGAGGAAATTCAGAGCACACACTCAAGATGAAAATCCCATTCTGACTCTTACTAACTATACCACCTTGAGAAGTTACTTAGTCTCCTCAGGCCTCAGTGTTTTCCTCTGTAAAATGGAGATAGTAATAATACCTACTTCATATAATTGTTTTGAAGGTTAAATTAGATAATTCATGTTTACTAATAATAAAGTCTGGAACATGAGTGCTCAAAATGATTATTCTCGTAGAACTCAAATTGTTTATAATTATACCTATCATCTTATTTTTTCCTCAAATTGGTACAAAATAAATAGTAGCTTCACTTTCTGATATGGTTGGGGAATAAGAGTTCATGAAACTAAGAAGGAAGTACTATATTATTTTTTCAAAAACTATAAAATTAGAACAGAGCAAATAAGGTTTTCTGGCATTGGTGCATTTAAGGTTGTGTTGTTCTACCCTTAAAAGCTAGAGGAAGGCCAGAAGGCCATGTGCAGTGGCTCACACCTGAAATCTCAACACTTTGGGAGACTGAGGCCGGCGGATCACTTGAACCCAGGAAATTGAGACCTGCCTGGGCAACACTGCAAAACTCTGTCTCTACAAAAAATACAAAAATTATCCAGGGGTGGTGGCGTGTGCCTGTAGTCCCAGTTACTCAGGAGGTTGAGGTGGGAGGATCACTTGAGCCCAGGAAATAGATGCTACAGTGAACTGAAAACTTTTTTTCATGATAAATCACAATACTAAAGGGGAAAACAAAACTTCCCATTAACCCTAAAATGGGAAACAGCAGGGAACTTGGCCCTGGTTTTTATTACTATCACCTGGATGGCTAGTGAAACCGTGTCTTTTAAAAAAAAAAAAACCTGGAGGAAGGGCTAAATAACAACCTCCTCTTGTTATATTTGATAGTAATGTTTAGTAAACTGTGAATAAGTGACTTCTCAGGGTCACAGAAACTTAACTGGTGAAGACAAAAGCCTCATGTATGTTAAATCCCCAAGGTCAAGTCTGTATCTTTTTTTTATTTTTACGTTGCTCTTTCTACTTCTTGACAGTTGGCTCTTTAAATACACTAATGAAATTTTGAGGCCAAGAATACTTCAAATTGCACTACATACTTATGGGGAATTATCTGTCACTACATGTAATGGCAACATAGATGATAAATAATGGGGCTCACGATCTTTGGGGCACTGCAGGTATATAAGCCAGACTAGTGCTGTATGCATTGAGTATCTGGCTGAGACTAAACCTAACAGACTTCACAACAGGGGGAAAATGTGCATTTAATATAAAAGATGGGACTGTAAGCAAAATTTGTAAGATTGTGTCTGCCACTTTAAAAACATTTTACTTCTCCCTATCCTTGTGACTGTGGTCTTGCACATTTTATGTGATTGTAAAGATCAAACTGGCTGAAGGCTAAGCTGCCTCTTTTGCCATGGATTTTTATTTTCAAATTACAGGGGTTCTAATGTGTTATTTAGTCACCTTGGCTTAGGTTAACGTTGAGTTAATCTTACCTGGTTAACTCAGTCTTTCAGACCTCTCTCTCTACCTGTCACCTCTTAGGGATTTCGTGCTTGGTCCCCAGTCAAGGTCGGGTAACTTGCTCTAAGTGCCCCTCTCCATCAATGAATGAACTAGGATCCTTTTCTTTCAGGGCACTTTTCTTCACTAGTAATTCACATTTGTTGCTGTGGTTATTTCATTACTGTCCAACTACCCATTAAACTATCATTTCTGTCAGAGCATTAACTGTGTTCCTTGGCTCACAAATATTTCTCCATTCCATTATAGTGCTGGGCACCAAGTAGACACCCAGTAAATATTTGATGAATGCATACTTGCTTTGGATTTGATGGAGACATAGCTCCTGGGTTCATCATCAATAATTTACCCATGTTCATTTGGAGATAAAAGTTTATATGGAAATAGTATTGGTTCTATGTTTTAGTCTTCAGGAAACTTCTCATCCCTGAAATTTTTCAGCCCTTTCCTCTAAAAACAGATCTTTTATTTTGGGTACAGGATGTCACTGAGTTTGTGTTTATAGTGGTACTCAATGAATGGATAAACCAGTAAATTCAAGTGACAGACTGGTGATTAGCCACCAGTCTTTTGGTCATGGTTAAAAACTTCTGTGATACTGGAAGTTGCCTCATGAGTTTTATGTGTAAGTGCAGTCCTATTACAACCTAATATACTCTGCCCACAGTTCCATGGAGAACATCTTGATGACTCAACCAGGCATAGATATCTGAGAAATAGTAGTACTAGCAGAAAATCAATGGTCTACGCACTGCCTATGAAATGTGAGCTCTTAACTATCTTTGTTTTTGCTGGTTTATTTTGGTAATTTAATTACTGTTTTATCCCAGAATCTGCTGACTTGACAGACCCTCAGAAGTTCCAGGGCACAACTGGGAACTCCCCGGTTGCTTCTAGGCCATTACCAAAGTGATACCTCTTGTGTACCTTCAACTATGTCTGCTGGCTTCTGTACCAATGTAGCTTCTTCCCATTCTGCTCTGACTCCCTCTTGGATCATTTTTCCTGTTGGAGAAATTTCACTATTGTGGTGACCTAAATGAGAATGTCACTACCGTGCCAAGGGCTGCCCTCCCCACCTACCTTCCCTCACTTTCTCTGTACCAGTAGTCAAAATGCTGGAACAGTGTTGATTTCCATACAGGACTAGGTAGATGTTTACTCCAACTTCTTGACATACATTCCTATCTGGGACATGAACTTTCACAGTCTCCAGGGAATCATTCCTGCAGATTTGGCCCATATTCCTACCTATAGGCACCCAATTCTATTGAACACATATGCTAGACATACTGTCCTCACACTGACTAAAAAAGGAAGGCTCATGCATGCTAGTGTCTTGTCAGTTGTTTCCCTTTTACCCCTCCTCCTTTCTGCTACAAAGAGGGAGTGAATGGGATATAAATACAGAAAACTGGCACTTAAGCAATTGACTTATTTAAAACTAATTTTAATGTCTTACCTTAGACAACAGTGCCTGTAGCAAGAATTTTCAGGAGTACCCTAAAAATAGACTAATTTTACCTGTCACTCCCTTTCCTCCTGCTGTTGTTTTTCTTCCTTGTTAAAATTGGGACTGTCTTAGTGCCCAGTGTTTAAACATTGTTCCCTGCATCTTTCTAGCTATTCATGTAGCTGCATATTATTTTTTAACCTTTAAAAGTGAAACCTTCTCTTCAGTCCTTAGCAAGCTAGGTGTGAATCTGATGTTAATAATTCACAGTAAGCAATAAAGAAAGGTAGACGGTGCCAGGAGACATTTCCATTTGAAACATTTGCTAGCCTAAATGTATTTCAGATAGAAGAATAAGTGAAAATGGTGTTATTGAGAAATGTCATTTGCTCATTTCTTCTAGGAAGTGACACATACAGAATCAAAACTTGAGTCACACAGTCTCCTTCCAAACTAGGATCTCATCATTTCGCCTGATTGTGCAACACTGAGGTCATTCAGTAAAGGGAATAAGATAACGTGTTAGTTATGAGGGGTGGGATCTAGTAAAATGTTATATTTTGAAACCTAGCATCATAATTTTTTTTAATATAAAAGCACCAGGGCAAAGGAAAGTAAATTTGAGCAAAATTTAAGGAAACAAACATCTGGTTATCTTTATCAATTCTTAATTACTAGTAACTTTTTATTTTAAACCTGATTTTCTTTTGGGGAGGTTTAGTGTTTTTCATGCAGTAAAAAGATGTATTTCGTTAAATATTAAATTTCCTTTACACCACCTCTTAAGATTTTCTGTCAGTGGAATTGCTTTTACTCAGATTCCCTTGAGGAGTAAATCATTTGTGTCCTTTAATTGCTGGAGGTCCATGATGGAGACTTTGATTTCCATCAGAAGGCAAACTTCCTCTCTCGTTTTTGGGCTTGGCCATGAAAAAGATGGTTTGGACAGGACTGTGGCAAGTCCATCACAATATTCATCCCCCTATTTTTTTTTTTGTCAGCCAGGAAAGCTTTTCTATGGCAATTGAATTTATCCAGTCCTTATATGCCTCTATCACAGATTATAACATGTCCAAATTTGGAGTCAAGCTTTAAAACAAAGAAACAGGTAAGAAGAAAATAAACCCCAGGTAGGCTTTGTTATATAGGAGGCAGGCCGCCACAATGTTGAATATTGGAAACCTTTCAGCCAAGCAGGTGGACCAGAATTGGCAGAGTCCAGCAATAACTTAGTCTAATTAAGAGTTTTCTTCAGTGATATTTAAAAAGTATAAATTCAGTTAATAGGCAGCAAACAGTACTAAGAACATTCAGGAATTCAGTCAGGCAGTTCGTTTAAAGAAGAGAAGTGAATAAGCCATAGGAGCTAAAATATTGTTTTATTTCATGATTGACAAAATTGTATATATTTATCATGTACATGTTTTTATTTGAAACATGTATATATTTTGACATGGCTAAATAGAGCTCATTTACATATACATTATCTCACACACTTAACATTTTCTGTGGTGAGAGCATTTAAAATTTACTCTCCCCAATTTCCATGAATATATTGTTCTTAACTATAGTCACAATGTCGTATGATAGACTCTTCGAATTTATTTCTTCAATCTAACTGAAATCTTGTATCCTTCGATTAACATTTCGCTTTCACCACCCCAGCCTCTTTTACCATTATTCTACTCTACTTCAAGTTCACCTTCTTTAGATTCCTCATGTGAGACCATGCAGCATTTGTTCTTTTGTGCCTTATTTCTCTCAATATAATGTCCTCCAGGTTCATGTATGTTGTCACAAATGACGGGATTTTCTTCTTTCTAAAGGCTGAATAGTATTCCATTGTGTATAGATCACATTTGCTTTATCTACTCATCCAGTGACTGACACTTATGTTGTTTCCATATCTTGGTTCTTATGAAGCAAGGAGCCAGGAGTGCAAATATCTCTTTAATAATTTCTTTCTTTCTTTGGGGTATATACCCAATAGTGGAATTGCTGTATCATGTGATTGTCCTATTTTTAATATTTTGAGGAGTTTCCATACTGTTGTCCATAATGGTTGGACTAATTTACATTCCAACCAACAGTGCATAAGGGTTTTTTCTTTATCTATTTGCCAACACTTGCTATTTTTTGTCTTTTTGATGACAGCCATTCTAAGAGGTTTGAAGTGATATGTCATTGTGACTTTAATTTGCATTTATCTGATGAGTAGTTGAACATTTCATATACCTGTTGGCCATTTGTGTGTCTTTTCTTGAGTAATGTCTATTTAGATCCTTTGCCCATTTGTAAATTGAGTTTTTTATTTTCTTACTATTGAGTTCAGTGAAAGAACTCAGATATCTATACTTTAATATTTTAATGAAAATTCAGCATATAAAAGTATATATACTTTCATATTTTATATTATACACTATATATCCTAAAATATGTCACATGGTCACATAGAAAATATACTGAACTTAGATTTAAATGGGGAATTTTGTCCTGTTTCCTCCAATTACCATCGACCTGGATAATGGAACGCATTTCTTTTCCAGTGTAGTTATCTATGAAAGGGGTTTATGTGGCCTGCCTTCCTCATAGGGTTAGTATGAAGCTCAAATGAGAGGATGCAAAAAACATGCATTTAAAATTAAGTACTAAGAAGAAGAGTAAATAAGAGTCCAGAACCAGTAATAAGGTGGGCCGCAGGTGTAGTGGAGTAGAGGAAGAAGTCCACAGAAAGAATTCAATTCTATATTCAGACATAGAGAAATGTAAGTTAGAGCGCAGTGTCTCCCCACAGTACCAGTCTGGAACGTGGCCTGTTAGGAGCCAGGCCACACAGCAGGAGGTGAGCAGCAGGTGAGCGAGCATTATTACCTGAACGCCACCTTCTGTCAGATCAACAGTGGCATTAGATTCTCACTGGAGTGCGAATCCTATTGTGAACCATGAATGTGAGGTATCTAGGTTGTGGCTCCTTATGAGAATCTAACTCATGTCTGAGGTTCTGAGGTGGAACAGTTTAAACCTGAAACCGTCTCCCCCTACCCATGAACATGGAAAAATTGTCTTCCTTGAAACCATTCCTTGGTGCCAGAAAAGTAGGGGACTGCTGGGTTAGAGCGATGTGATGAAAAAGATGATAAGCCTACATGAACATTCTTTTGTTGACTTGAGAGATGAAACCCCAATTACAATCACCTCTTCTCATTGTCCTGAAAATGTTAATCAATTCTTGGTTTCAGTGCTTCATCTACTCTGTACTCTTAAAACATAATTAACATCTCTAGATTAGTTAGAGCAGTCCACATGAAGTGAAATTATTTTTTGGATGATTGTATTAACACATAGACCACTGTAACACTGTAGACCTATAATAAATAAAATGAAGCTTCTTGAAGTCAGGTTGTTTAACCTTTATCTGTGCACATATTGTCCCTTGGGGGAAGAAAGAAACAAGCAACTACTGGGTGCCCACCATCTTAGGTCAGGAAGTGTGCCTATCTCAATGAGTCCTCATGCCCAATTCATAAGGAAGGTCTATTAACAGAGGGGAAGATGAAGGTCTGTTGAGGTTAAGTAGACTGACAGTAGGTCCTCCAGAGACATTTGGAAATTCTTAATTGTGATTATGATAAAAAAAATTACACTGGACAGGATGAGCAAACATTGATTTTATTCCAATACTATTGCCTGATATAGGGCAGAGAGTATAGATTCCAATACTATTGCTCTGCTGAGGCAAAGGGTAGGAGGGTTTTTAAGTGTTTAGCGCTGAACTCTGAGCTGGGGAAAAAGTACTAGAGGACCTCAGGGAAGATGTTGATCAATGGGATATATTGAACATGTTGAGTTATAACTGAGTTTGCAAATGTTTGCTCTGTGATTAGGCCCTCTGTTTGCTAATTGGTGACTATTCCATGAAGATACGCTGCTACTCTCCCAAAATGTCTGAGATTCTATCTCCTCCTATGTTCAGATTTCAAAGAGATGGTTCCCAGATTCTTGAGGATGACATTTTCTGAATTATAAAACTAGCAAAAGATTTACATACATTTCAAAGGGACAGAGAAAAATTTACATTTGTAAGTATTCTAAAGTAAATGCTCAAGAAAAGAGTTTGGCTGCCTATCGTCAAAAAAAAACCTGTTTAATGTAGTCAAGCTTAGGCTTTTTGGGTCAATTATGTTAAAAAATTGCCTAGGAAATGTAAAATGAACAAACCTGCCAAAAAACAAAACAAACAAACATAAATTCCAGGTCTTACCGTGGACCAATTAAATCTGAAAATTCGAATCTCTAGGAACCTGGGCACTAATATTTTGAAAAGCTACTCAGGCGATTGGAATATGGACTGCGCATCATACATCTATACGCCTGTCCCATAACATACTCTAATACCTGTCCCCTAACTGGGCCATGATGGTCTTTGGCCCCATGATTGATTTATTGGCTAGGATTATTTTAGATGTATTTTTAGATGTAGTGAAGGTTTGTAGGGGCCCTCTGAAGGCCTCTGAAAATCAAAGGCAGATTAATCTGACAAAAGGCAGATTAATAGGAGAAATGTCATGCAAATTTATTAATGTGCAGGGGGAGAAATCAGAGTAATCGCCCCATCACAAAAAGGGGTACAGATGATTAATGCACCCTTCTTCTTAGGCTAAAGGGAGATGGGGAAGTATGGATGATTTTAGGGAAGGGAGTAAGTGATTTTTAGAGGAATCCAATGGGCTTGAAGAACATTCAATGGCTTAGGACAAAGTCTGTTGGGCCCACAGAGCAGGCAATGGTTTGTGACAAGCCTGTGTGTTGACAAACTTCAGTCTTTCTTTCAGGGATATGAGTTCAGTTAATGAAAACTCAGAGAAGGTACCAGGGTTAATTGTTTTCTTCTGTGGTAGGCCCAAACTTTAATCATATAAGGGAACTTCAGAGAACAGCTTCATTCTGTGCTTTAGGAGATAAATGAGAGACAGGAAAAGAGAAGATCAGACAGACTTTGAGGTTTTTTCAGTTCAGTGAGTTAAAGCACCATATTTTGGAGTATTGGTTCTGAGCTCAACCTTGTAGTCATTTCAGTTTCGGTGGTTGCATAATCTAAGTACTTAGTTACATGAATGTGAATGTGTTCGCACAGACACTGTTGGTTGTCAACTGTCTCCCTTCTATAAACTTCTTTAATTTATAGATTCTCAGTTTTGTTTGAGCAGTAACGCTCTCAGGGAAAGCATGAACCTCCACAGCTTCAGAAAATGTATAATGATTGGCCAAAGACAGGTAAAGTGAATGTTTTCCCATTTGCTAAATGCTCATTTATAAGTAAAGGCGGCCTGGTACTGACAAATAAGATGTAAGAGAAGTATTCTGGGGACCTACTGGGCAGAATATTTTCCCTGGATATAAAGAAATACTGAGAAATCTTGCCCCTTTCTTCTTACTTTGGATGGGTTGTATAGCACGTAATGCTTGAGGCAGGCATCTTGCAACCAGGAGGTAACAAGCTATAATAAATGATTACAAGTCAAGTTCTCCAACAGAGTGGAGACTTAGAGTCTGGATTCTTAATGATATCATGATGTTCTGTACAACAATTAGAACCACTTACTTCCAGATTATCTTTTGTGTGTGTGAGATTTCTTTCTCTCATTTAAGCCAGTGTTAATTACTATTGTGCTTGCATCTGAAAGCATTCTACTTGATAATGTGTCATAACATAATGAGCAAAAGCTGAGATTTACAAAGAGGTGGCAGAAGTCATCAATGATGGAAAAGAGAGTGCTTGTTCTATGTTTCTGCACATAGCCAGAATTCATCTCTCCTTCTACAACTTAATAATAGAAATACCAGTTTCCCATGTTTTAAAATTGTGAATGTGTATTTCTCTTCCCTATTGGACTGTGGCTCTCTGGAGAATGAAGACTATGTGCAATTTATCTTGGAGTCTCCTCCAGTTCCAACTTAATCTTTGCACATGCTATTTGCCCAGTAAGTGTTGAATCAAGTGAATTGAAGTTTGAGTTTGACAGCTTACTGATTGATGAGGAGCTGAATGATACGTGAGTTGAATAAAGTTCTCACGGAGATAAATATGTTGGTAGGATTGAACATGTCTTCTGTGAAATGAGTGACATGGAATCTCCTTAAATTAGTCTTTGCACTATCACCATTAAACATCAGCATTTGAATTATCAGGTGTGGGTTGAATAATCTAGAATTAGATAGAATTAATCTAAAATAATCCCTTTAACTTTTCATTTTCTCAGTAGTAAACATCTGGTATGCCTGAATAGTTCACTAAAATCACTGTTTATTTTTTGTTACCATTCTTTTTGAAAAGCTATCCACTATCCTTAAGGATCATGTGAAACTAAGACTGCACCTCAATTCCTTTCACCTCAGCAATAGAATCATGTCTTTTTGGCTCATTTTCCCTGCAAGGACAGTCATGTGCACTGATAGTGAAGTTAAAAATAAATCTCTCTGTTTGGAATTCAGGATGGGTAGAAACCTCATCAGCCTACAAGGCCACAGCCTTTCAGAACTGTCAACTGCCACTCAAGGGAGTTAACATAGCTGCAAGGCATTTTAATACCAATATTTTCCTCACAGTCTAAAATGATTCAGGATTGTGCAAGAGGGAAAGAAATGCACGAGTGTGTGAACTCAAATGGTCTTCTTTGTTAAAGTCATGTGAATTTTTATTTAACATTATTTCTAGTTGCACATAGAGCCCTAAGGTCTCACAGGAAGTTCTAAAGTCATGTAGCTTTTTGACTCTAGGGAGGTCAGTGCCTATACCATCCTCTACAAATTATTGACTGTTCAGTTTTTAAGGGTTGCCAGACAGTGAATTTTGCTAATATTAAACAGAACCTGACTTTATGTTAATTAGCATTAAAGAAGTTATTTCATCTAATCAGTTGAGCTCTGTGATACTGAAATAAATAATATATCATTATGACTTTGTTAAGGGCAAGGAAGTAGCCATTTTAGGTAAGTCTAAAAATAAAGTTTTAAATTTCACTACAAAAAACTTAGCAGATTCTTAGACTTCATTCTCTCTGAGAATGTTAGTCTCACCCTAAGTCTTTCTTAAGACATGATCCTACTACTACCCATCATTCCTACCCTTAGCAACCATGTCAACATGAACCACAGGAGATTTCATTGCCTCATTTAATACACAACTGTTTGTATGAGGGGTTAAGTGTGTTTTCTTCCTCTCTATGAAATGAAGTGTATAGTTCTTGTGTCTCAGAAAATTTGTTTATGTGGTCTCTCAGTCAGAGACGGACAAATCTAACTAATGTCCCAGCTCTGTACACGAAAATCTACAGAAATTTGCTGGGATAAATTTTATAAGACCCAAATATAAGGAGTAAGGAAAGGATCCAGTTTCAGCTTTCTACTTATGGCTAGCCAATTTTCCCAGCACCATTTATCAAACAGGGAACCCTTTCCCCATTTCTTGTTTTTCTCAGGTTTATCAAAGATCAGATGGCTGTAGATGTATGGTATTATTTCTGAGGACTCTGTTCTGTTCCATTGGTCTATATCTCTGTTTTGGTACCAGTACCATGCTGTTTTGGTTACTGTAGCCTTGTAGTATAGTTTGAAGTCAGGTAGTGTGATGCCTCCAGCTTTGTTCTTTTGACTTAAGATTGTCTTGGAAATGTGGGCTCTTTTTTGGTTCCATATGAACTTTAAAGCAGTTTTTTCCAATTCTGTGAAGAAACTTATTGGTAGCTTGATGGGGATGGCATTGAATCTATAAATGACCTTGGGCAGTATGGCCATTTTCACCATATTGATTCTTCCTATCCATGAGCATGGTATGTTCTTCCATTTGTTTGTGTCCTCTTTTATTTCACTGAGCAGTGGTTTGTAGTTCTCCTTGAAGAGGTCCTTTACATCCCTTATAAGTTGGATTCCTAGGTATTTGATTCTCTTTGAAGCAATTGTGAATGGAAGTTCATTCATGATTTGGCTCTCTGTTTGTCTGTTACTGGTGTATAAGAATGCTTGTGATTTTTGCACATTAATTTTGTATCCTGAGACTTTGCTGAAGTTTCTTATCAGCTTAAGGAGATTTTGGGCTGAGACGATGGGGTTTTCTAAATATACAATCATGTCATCTGCAAACAGGGACAATTTGACTTCTTTTCCTAACTGAATACCCTTTATTTCTTTCTCTGACCTAATACCATGAAAACCCTAGAAGAAAACCTAGGCAATACCCTTCAGGACATAGGCTTGGGCAAGGACTTCATGTCTAAAACACCAAAAGCAATGGCAACAAAAGCCAAAATTGACAAATGGGATCTAATTAAACTAAAGAGCTTCTGCACAGCAAAAGAAACTACCATCAGAGTGAACAGGCAACCTACAGAATGGGAGAAAATTTTTGCAATCTACTCATTAGACAAAGGGCTAATATCCAGAACCTACAAAGAACTCAAACAAATTTACAAGAAAAAAGCAAACAACCCCATCAAAAAGTGGGCAAAGGATATGAAGAGACATTTCTCAAAAGAAGACATTCATACAGCCAACAGACACATGAGAAAATGCTCATCATCACTGGCCATCAGAGAAATGCAAATCAAAACCACAATGAGATACCATCTCACACCAGTTAGAATGGCAACCATTAAAAAGTCAGGAAACAACAGGTGTTGGAGAGGATGTGGAGAAATAGGAACACTTTTACATTGTTGGTGGGATTGTAAACTAGTTCAACTTTTATGGAAAACAGTATGGTGATTCCTCAAGGACCTAGAACTAGAAGTACCATATGACCCAGCCATCCCATTACTGGGTATATACTCAAAGGATTATAAATCATGCTGCTATAAAGACACATGCACATGTATGTTTATTGCGGCACTATTCACAATAGCAAAGACTTGGAATCAACCCAAATGTCCATCAGTGACATACTGGATTAAGAAAATGTGGCACATATACACCATGGAATACTATGTGGCCATGAAAAAGGATGAGTTTGTGCCCTTTGTAGGGACATGGATGCAGCTGGTAACCATCATTCTCAGCAAACTATCACAAGAACAGAAAACCAAACACCGCATGTTCTCACTCATAGGTGGGAACTGAACAATGAGATCACTTGGACTCAGGAAGGGGAACATCACACACTGGGGCCTATCACGGGGAGGGGGGAGGGATTGCATTGGGAGTTATACCTGATGTAAATGACGAGTTGATGGGTGCAGCACACCAACATGGCACAAGTATACATATGTAACAAACCTGCACGTTATGCACATGTGCCCTAGAACTTAAAGTATAATAAAAAACAAACAAAAAAAAGACCCAAATAAAGGGTCTTTGCATTGAGTGCAATGACTCAGTATTCTTAAAGTGTCAGTTCTCCTCAAATAAATCTGCAGATTCAAAGCAATTTCAGTTAAAATTCAAGCAGACTTTTTGTAGAAATTGACAAATGGATTCTAAAATTTTTATAAATTTTATAACGTTTTTTAAAAAGAATGACAAAGTTGGAGGACTGACCCTATAATTTCAAGACATTCTAAAATGACAGAAATCATGAGTATGGTGTCAAAGCTGACAAGTAGATTAATAAAACAGAATAGAAAATCTAGAAATAAATCCATATGTATTTGGACAACTGATACTTGTTTCAAAGGCAATTTGGAGAAAATATTCTTTTTAACAAAGGGTGCAGCAACAATTGTGCCTCTATATGCAAGAAGAGGATAAAAAGCACAGCTCACATCATTTACAAAAATTTAGATTAAAAAGTGAAGTCTAAAACTTGAATTTCTAGGAATAAGCAAAAGAGAATGATTTGTGATCTGGGCTAGGCAAAGATTTCTTAGCTATGACACTGAAAGTATAATTTACTAAAGAAAAAATGATGAATTGTACTTCATCCAAACTAAACTCTTCTGCTCTCAGAAAAACACTATTAAGAGAATCAAGAAAGAAGCAACAGATTAGAAGAAAATATTTGCTAATTATAAAACATGAATTACATCCAGAATATAAGAAGGATGTTCAAACTTACAAATACGAAAACAAAAGGGCTAATAAAAATAATCAAAAAAACTTAAATATACTTTTAACTAAAGAAGATATTTGGATTGGAAAATCCAATTTCATTTGTTATTAGACAAATTCATGTTAAAAGTCACTCTGTATTATCCTGAAAAGCTTATTGGGATAATTGAAATAAAAAAACTGGTTATATCAAATATTAGCAAGGATACGGAGAAAATGGAACTCTCGTAAGCTGCTGATAGGAATATGAGATGGTACAACCACTTTGGAAAACAGGTTGACAGTTTCTTATAAATAAATAAATATACAACTACTATATTGTCCAGCCATTCCACTCCTAGGTATTTATCAAAGAGGGTATTCACCCACAGACTTTCCAAAAAATATTTATAGAAGCTTTATTTGTAATAGCATGAAACAACCCAATGACCTTCAACACAAGAACAGATAAGCAAAAGCTACAATAGTACTAACCCACAAAAACACACTATTGATACACACAATGTTGTGAATGAATTGGCCTCAAATCATGCCATGTATTAGAAGCCAAGAAAAGAAAGAGAATATACTATATGATTCTATTTTTGCAAAATGCTAGAATATGCAAATTAATCAATAGTAACAAAAAGTAGATTAGTCCTTGTCTGGGAAGAAGGTTAGATGGTATAGGAGGATGGGATTGGTCAGGAGAAAATGAATGGGTTTGATGGATGTTAATTATCTTTATTGTGGTGACGATTTCTTAGATACATATTTCAAAATGTATCAAAGTGTGCATTTAAGTTTGTGTGGTTTATTCTGTGTAAATTAGACATTGGTAAAGCAGTTTAACAACAAAAAGAATCAGGAGATTTTCACTAGTTGTATGTGGGCAGTAAGATTATCCGCCTAAGTTTCTATTTAGGAGTAGAATAGTTGAGTTAGCAGAGGGATATTTAGCCTAAACCTTAAATGACCACCACCACAGCAAGGATAGAGAAACGGGGTAGTTGGTAGCATAGAATGAATGAATGAATGGGTGACTCTCTAATCTACTTATCCCTGGCAAGTTCCATTTGAGAGCAAAGAGCAGAGGAAAGAATGCTAACGAGAAGTCTTGCCTTGGCGGTGGTAGTTATCCAGCATTGGGTAAGAAAGTTCACATTTTTTTAGCCTTAGTTTTCTCACCTCAATAGAAGAAATCCATGATGTCTGCTCTGGTATAGGCAAGTTTTTGGTGATGGTCAAATTTGATAATTATAGAAAATTATTCCATAAGCTATGAAATGCCATACAAACATGAGCAGCTAAAAATGTATAACCAATTTACCAAATGAAAAGGGCACAGTCTGGACCCAACAGAAAATGAATTTGTTACTTTTTTCCCCATTACTCTTCTTAAAAGCTTGATCAAATCCTTTTCCTATTTTCTGGATCTCTCAGATGCCTTAGGTTTTCTAGACTTTCTCAAGAGTTAACAAATAATCTCATTTTTCCAGGTGTTAAAACATTAACCACATCAGTATACAAACTCCACTCTCTCATTTGATTGAAGGCTTGGTCCTCCTCCAGTCCCTCCCCAAACACCTAGGCTTGTTGAGATCAGAACCCTGCATGGGAAAGGCCATAAAAGGTTGCCTCACTATTTATTTCTCTCTGTCTTCTTTGCTACTAGGGAGTTCTCTGTCTCTTACCACAACAATTGGAAGTGGAAGTTTAGCCAATTTTGATTTGTCTGGTGTTCTTTAAATTTGTGTTTGGAGTTCTCTATTTGTGAGTGCTCAAATGCTACCTTTCTCATGTGGTAATTTTGTAGTTTGTTAGAAGATGTACTCCCATTTCTACACTTTACCTCCAATAGCAGCCTTTCGTGTTTTCAGTGACACATTCATCCAACTGGCTGTTTATAGCTTCTTCCTCAGCTCCTGGCTTCCATGCAGGCAGGCTTTTTCTGTTGGGTTGACCTAACCATCCAGTCAGGTCTTGCATGTTAGCATGAGCTAGGTAATTCAATTCTAGCTCACTTCTGCAGGTAGCACAGCTGACTTTTAGAAAGCAGTCACCTCTGCCCTCCCAGGTAGAAGGCTGACATGTTTCTATTACAGATATATTGCTTCTCTTCATTACAGTGGCAACTCCCACCAGAATTTAACCTTTAAAAATTGTGTACATATGAGTCAGGTATCAGTTGTTGTGGCCACCCAATTTCAAGAAATACATACCAAGTTCTCTTAGGGGTTCTCTTTTGAACACCACCCAACTTAATTGAGGAAGACAACAATAATTCCCTTCTCTGAGCAGAAAGGCAGGAAGAAAGAAACAACCCTTTGACAATCTTCACAAAGCAATTTCCCCATTTTCATTCCTGATGACTCTGAGCCTTTCTGCAGCTGGAGGGTAGAAAGAGGGCTAGTTTTAACTATTGCTTTACAAACTGAGGGTTCATATGTTTATTGGCTGTTTGGTTGTCTTCTTTTGAGAAGTGTGTGTTCACATCCATTGCCCACATTTTAATAGGGTCATGTGTTTTTTCTTGTTGACTTTTTTAAGTTCCTTATTGATTCTGGATAGATAGTTTATTTTTGTCAGCTTTGTCGAAGATCAGTTGGTTGTAGTGTGCAGTTTTATTTTTGGCTTCTCTATTCTGTTTCTTTTGTCTATGTGTCTGTTTTTGTACCCGAACCATGCTGTTTTGGTTACTGAAGCCTGTACCATAGTTTGAATTCAGGTAATGCAATGCCTCCCACATTGTTCTTTTCACTTGGGATTGCTTTGGCAATTCAGGCTCTTTTTTGGTTCCAGAGACATGCAAATCAAAACCACAATGAGATACCAACTCACACCAGTCATAATAGCTATAATTAAAAAGTCAAAAAATAACAGATGTTGGCGAGGTTGTGGAGAACAGGAAATACTTATATACTGTCAGTAGCAATGCAAATTTATTCAGCTTCTGTGGAAAGCAGTTTGAAGAACTAAAAGTAGAGCTACCATTTGACCCATTACTGTATATCTACCAAAAAGACACCTGCACTCGTATGTTTATTGCAGCACTGTTCACAATAGCAAAGACATCGAATCAACCTAGGTGCCCACTAATGATGGGATGGATAAAGAAAATGTGGTACATATACACCATGGAATACTGTGCAGTCCTAAAGAAGAGTAAAGTCATGTCCGTTTTAGCAACATGAATGGAACTAGGTCATTATCCTAAGTGAATTAATGCAGAAACAACAAACCAAATACAGCATATTCTCAATTATAAGTGGGAGCTAAACCTTGGGTACACAAGGACGTCAAGCTGGGAACAATAGACACAGGGAACTCTAAAAGGGGGAGGAGAGGGAGGCAAGGATTGAAAAACTACCTGTTGAGTACTATGCATGCTATTTGGGCGACGGGTTCAATACAAGCCCAAATCTCACCATTATGCAATATATCCATGTAACAAACTTGCACATGTACCTCCGTATCTAAAATAAAATTTAAGAAAAAACAAAAAAAAACAAAGAATGTAAGGGTTCTTTGGCATATCTGTTCTAAATTTACCTTAGCCAGAAACCACAAACAGTACCTCCTTTTTAAAAGACTAACATTTGATTAAAGAATGAAGCAGAAAAATACAATAACTTATCTGTTGCAAATTTGTGTTAATGTAGTTTATATGTGTTGGTAGCAAAGCCAAAAAATCATCCCTTTGCATACTCTAATAATTTATAAGACAGAATATTATATAAAGACTATTGAGTATACAATTTTTTGACTCAAAAATATAAAGTGAAAGGAAAATAATGATTATGGGAAAAGATGGAGAATTAAGCCATTGTTTTAGTTTTCAGACTAATTCTGGGTAGTGGAGCCTTTTTCATAACATTTAAAATTATGAAGATAGTTTTGCTTACCCTCGTAATTACTATTTTAAAAGCATAAACTAGCCAGGTACCTGTAATCTCAGCACTTTGGGAGGCTGACGTGGGAGGATCCTGGGTTTGAGCCCAGGAGTCCAAGAGCAGCCTGGGTGACACAATGGGACTCCATCTGTACAAAAAAAAATGTTTTTTAAATTAGGCAATCATGATGGTGTACACCTGTAAGTCCTAGCTACTAAGGAGGCTGAGGTGGGAGGATCACTTGATCCCAGGAGGTTGAGGCTGTAGTGAGCTGCAGTTGTACCATTACACTGCACCCTAGGTGACAGAGTGGGATTTGTCTCAAAAATAAGAACAAAACTCAATAAATAAAAGCAGGAGCTAATGGGATTGATGTCAACATCATCAACAATAATCATTATTTTAAAATATTCATCTTATCCATTTTATGTGCTATAATCAGAAAGTTTCCATATAAATTTAACACATCAGAGAGATATACCTATGATTGAAAGAAATGACTTACATCTGATACGGTTTGGCTGTGTCCCTACCCAAATCTCAATTGAATTGTATCTCCCAGAAATCCCACTTATTGTGGGAGGGACCCAGGTGCAGGTAATTGAATCATGGGGCGAGTCTTTCCTGTGTTATTCTCTTGATAGTGAATAAATCTCATGAGATCTGACGGGTTTATCAGGGGTTTCAGCTTTTGCTTCTTCCTCATCTTCTCTTGCCACCATGTAAGAAGTGCCTTTCACCTCCCACCATAATTCTGAGGCCTCCTCAGCCATGTGGAACTGTAAGTCCAGTTAAACCGCATTTTCTTCCCAGTCTTGGGTATGACTTTATCAGCAGCCTGAAAACAGACTAATACAACATCCGATATCTCAAAATCACTGGTGTATATACATAATATTTAATAAACTCAATAAACAAAGCAGAGAATGGTTGTGTTTAACATTATTTGTAAATACTTTAAAACATAATGAGTTATCCTGCCTTGATTATACATCATAGAAACAGTATTTAAGATCACGTTATATAAAATAAATAGATAATAGAAACAGTATTTAAGATCACATTATATAAAATAAATAGATAATAGAAACAGTATTTAAGATCACTTTATATAAAATAAATAGATAAGTTTGGACGCTGTTCTTCAAATCTGCTAATGTGAAAGCTGTGACTTGTTTACTTTCATCACTAGTCAAGGAAGAAATGTTTACAGTTACTTACTAAGAAACTGTCATTCTGTATTCTTAGGTGGCCACCTCTTGTCAGACAACTAATGCTAGGAGGATAAAACATATGCTGGCCGGGCGCGGTGGCTCAAGCCTGTAATCCCAGCACTTTGGGAGGCCGAGACGGGCGGATCACGAGGTCAGGAGATCGAGACCATCCTGGCTAACACGGTGAAACCCCGTCTCTACTAAAAAATACAAAAAAACTAGCCGGGCGAGGTGGCGGGCGCCTGTAGTCCCAGCTACTCCGGAGGCTGAGGCAGGAGAATGGCGTAAACCCGGGAGGCGGAGCTTGCAGTGAGCTGAGATCCGGCCACTGCACTCCAGCCCGGGCGACAGAGCAAGACTCCATCACAAAAAAAAAAAAAAAAAAAAAAAACATATGCTGGAAAAACGACACCTAAACAGCATATTTGTGTTATACTTTCCACAAATTAAATTATGTGGTACTAACATCTAATAGCTTTTATTTCACTACAGGCAGTGTTTTAATGCCTTTTTGTCTTAATGTTTTAATGTCTTCTATAAACAAAGACAAGAAGGGAATTATAAAACATGTTACATATGATGGTAATTATTTTATATCTGGGTCTAGACTTGGATCAAATACAGAGCACTCTTGGTCCCCACATCCTACAAATGTGGGGTTATATAGTATTTGGCTTGACTTGGTCAATGAACAGTTAGGTAAAAACAGACAATTTCAAATGCTTCAAAAAAATTAAAAAATTGCAGATTTATTTTTAAATGGTTAAGTTATTCATATACCAATTTCATCTTTCACATTTCCCCATTATACAGAATTGGAGTTGTCTGCATTAGCTAGACCCAAACACTCCATCTTATGGTTTTTGTTTGTTCTACCTGCATCTTTTGCTTCTCCTTTGAAGTCCACTTCCTCATCTCCTTCACATTTTAGATGTTAAAGTCCTTGTGTTCTCTTTGTGGCTCCTCCTCCTTTCAAAACTGGGAAAGCATTTATTTCATCTTCTTAGCCTTGTTAATCAATAGTCTGGTCATTTTTTTCATTTCAAGGAGTTCAACCAATGCTTTAGCTCAACCAATTACTTGTCTTTTAAACCTTTCATTTCTAATCAGAAATGTAGATATATCTTCAAGCATATGGCAAAGTATTTTGAGAAGCCAGTAGGTCCCTGAAAGTATACTATAGCAATTTAAAAGAATCTTGTTGAGGATTAGGATGACTACAATGTGTGGATTGGCAAGGAAGTAGGAAGGCAGAAAGACTTGTCTCCCAGATAATCTCCTCAGAAATTTTGGAATTGAGACCAACTGCATCCACAGAGCTTAATGTGGAATAAAACCACCTCTGTCAGTTTGACTCCAGCATTTATTTGAGGAGAAAGAAATGTTGGGTTTCTTTTTTATGCAGAAAAAATTCTTTTGAATTTCTCTTTTATGCAGGAAAATGACGACATAAAATAATGACTTTAGAAAATTCCTGAAAATCAGTTTTTCCAGACAAATAATTTCCTCATCTGAGTAAACAGGTTTAATAAACTTTTGTCCAGCAAAAGTTTAATAAACTTAACTTAAACCACCGAGACCAAACCTAAAACCCTATAAAAATCTTTATTTGGGCCGGGCGCGGTGGCTCAAGCCTGTAATCCCAGCACTTAGACGGGCGGATCACGAGGTCAGGAGATCGAGACCATCCTGGCTAACATGGTGAAACCCCGTCTCTACTAAAAAATACAAAAAAACTAGCCG
>NW_012120932.1:553442-554824 GCF_000951035.1 Colobus angolensis palliatus
AAAAAAAAAAAAAAAAAAAATCTTTATTTGCCCTCCCTTTCTGAGGTACTATTGACATTATCAAGATGTTGTTCATCCTTTCTGAAAAAACTTTAATAAACTTTGCTTTGCTTGATCAACAGGGTAACTTGGTGGTCGTTTGAGAGTGGGGTAGCAGTAAGGTAGCTGACTAGTCTTAAGTACATTTGTAATGGGGATTGTTTCTGCTGTTATTTTTTTTTCTGAAATTGACTTGTTCTAGTACAGATGGCCCTGTAGGGGCCTCCAGGGCCTCTTCTCTGCACTAAAAACACTAGGGAAATATTCTGTTTCTAAAGCTATTGCAATTTTGTTTTTTACAAACCTGCCCTAGTTATAAACAGAAACGTCTACTTCTTGGAACACTTTCCCATTTCCGATTTCTATTTCTAGAAACTACATTTCTGATAGAGTTGTCTAAATTTACGTAATTGAAATAATGATTTCTAGCAAGGGATTTTAGGAATAGAGAACAACTGAGGTTTCTTTGAATGCAAATATTTCAAGATTCTCTGAGCTTGTATTTGGATTTGTTCTCTTTTTGAATAGGCAAGACACTTGGACAAAAATATCTGTCACTCAACTAATAATCGTGGTTGATTTAGCTGATTTGCCTGACATAGATTTACTTTTCTTCTCACAAGAGCTACATGGAATCTTCCTGAATCTGAGAGTTTATTTAAAATAATAACTTTTTAGTAGAGATTTATCACATTGTAGAGTTCAAAGAACAGAACAACAAAAGCGTGTACTCCAGATTAGAGATCTGTGAACACAATGCAATTACTTCTTTACTTTATAGTTTCTAAGGCCTAAATGAAATTATGAGAAGGCACTCACTTCAAAATAACTTCCAACAAAAAAATTAGAAAGTTATCATTATTCATATGACCTAATTAGTGAGGAATGGACAGGCTTCAATAAATAAAAACTTTTCTACCTACATTCAGAATGATCAGAAATTACATGAAGCCATTGGGCTGTAATTTTTGGCTTACAAATGCATATGTGATATTTTTCAGAAATGAAATGAATCACAGCATATGGTATCTTGGGTTATTTGTTTGTTTGTTTGTTTACAGAGTCTTGCTCTGTTGCCCAGGCTGGAGTGCAGTGGCACGATCTCGGCTCACTGCAAGCACTGCCTCCCAAGTTCACGCTATTCTCCTGCCTCAGCCTCCCTAGTAGCTGGGACTACAGGTGCCCGCCACCATGCCCGGCTAATTTTTTCGTATTTTTAGTAGAGAAGGGGTTTCACCGTGTTAGCCAGGATGGTCTCCATCTCCTGACACGTGACCTCATGATCCGCCTGCCTCAGCCTCCCAAAGTGCTGGACTTACAGGCGTGAGCCACTGCGCCCAGTC
>NW_012120932.1:555339-558343 GCF_000951035.1 Colobus angolensis palliatus
AAAAAAAAAAAAAAAAAAAAGAGAAAGAGAATGTAACATATTTTAGAGAAAAGAATATTCAATACACAATGAATCCTACAAATAATATGAACATTTAAATGGAAAACAGGGAAAAATAGTTAATTATAGACATGAAAATATAAATGGTTAATAATTATATGAAAACATTTAATTTTGCTGGTAGCTACATAAATAAAAAAAATCAGATAAAACTTTTCAGCCGTCATATTGGTAAAAATTTTAAAAGTGCAATTATAAAATTTTAGTGTGCACATAAATACCTGGGAATGTTTTTAAAGTACAGATTATTGTTTGCTAGGTCTGGGAAGGGACCTGAGCGTCTGTATTTCTAACAAGCTTCCAAAAGATGCTGATGTTAGTTTGAGGTCCACACACTGAGAAGAAAAGACTTAACAGACACTCAACCACACTGAGAAGAAAAGACTTAACAGACACTCAACCCACTGACTTAAAAAAATAAAATAAAATCCTCCCTTAAGCCTGAAAATAGTGTCTAAAATCTCGTATGCAATAGACATTCCTTAAGTTAATTCATTGTTCTTAAGGGCAACATTAGGTTTTACCAGAGCTAGATGACATTTTACAGTGGAATCTCATGAACCAATTAGCATTGGAGTTCATCAGATTAGCTAGTTTTTAATGAAGCATGACATTGAAAGAATGGGATACAGAAAAGTTATGTTCCCATTGGAAACTGAAAAAAGAGGCAAAGATATAGGACACAAAGAGATGGCTAGGTGGAGGACTAGCGGGGCCTGTGTGGCAAAATGACAATGTCCTTCCTGTCTGTACAGGGGATCTCTTAAAAGAACAAGGAGCAGTATTAGGAAAGGAAAGGGTGTTGGAGATGGATTTTCATCCTAGACATCAGCACAGAGGGAACCCTGAAAAATGTATAGTATGAACAGTGGGAATTAAAAAGGTAAACACTTTCTGGTTGTATCTGTTTTTAAAGACAGTGACAACTACTATATAATGTTGGGGTTTAAAAAGAAGCGTTTGGAATATAAAATCATTCTTTGGTTTAAAAATACTGAATTTAATAGAATTGATTATTTTCACACCAGAAATAACCTACTTGCCTACCCTAGTTAAAAACTAAGAAATACAAGGAATTAAAAGCATGAATCAGGTTGTTTATTACAGCTTTATTCTCAAAAACCTTGTGATTACAAGCAGATTCTAAAAATTAAGTTTAAATCCACTATGTATTGCTCGGTCCAGATTCTAAAGATTAAGTTTTAATCCACAATGTATTGCTGTACTCAACAAAGCCAGTTTAGTAGATACTGTGATTTTCTGTAATGTTCAGCATCAGTCCTCCTCATGGGTAATTCTGTTCAGGGCCTGGCATCCCGGGGAAGTTTAAGCAGCAGAGCAATGTCCACTTCCTGGTTTTGTCTACATTACACTCCTCAGAACGCCCTTAGAATTCTGACTTTCCTGTCGAGAGAGGACTATACTCGCAACAAGGGTCTACTGACTGGCCTAATATCTGAATAAGAAACACAACATAAAAAGATTCAACAGGGCTGTGGTGTTTGTATTTGTATGACATCTACATAATGCATTTTTAAGAGGGATTGTACAGTAAATACAAAGATGTTAAACAGTCTCATTATCTTTCAAAGGAGTCCTGTCAATACTCCTTTGAAACAGAGCTATGGATTAAAAGCTAACTAAGGCATAAAGAAAAGTTAAAGTGTAATCATTTTTGATGAATGAAGGGGAGCTATCAAGTGGAGTGCTAAAGAAATCCGTGTGAGACCTCACATTTACCATTTCTCACATTAATCACCCAAAAGAGAAGGTAAACATACATTAATTAAATCAGCAGATGATACTAAAGCTCATCATTAACTCCAATAGAGGGCAATATTTTCATAAAAGAGACTCTTTGAGTTGGGAAATGAGATCATAAAATTCCTAAGTCAGATGTCATCTTAAAACAATCTGCTTATCAAGTTATTAGCATCTTGTAATAGAAAAAGAAAAAACTACAATGTCTTTTCCTTCTCTTCTTCCACCTTCTCCTTTCTTAACTGTTTATTATGCAGTATTCACTATGGACAAAACTGAAAATATATGTAATTAAAAAGAACAAATATTAATAGCTACCATCAACATTTTGCTTTTTATTTTCCAGACAATTTCCTTTATGTATATAGCACATTCACTTACATTTTTTAAAGTTTCTCTAAATTTAAACTTTTTAATGGCAATGTCTTTCTCTATTAAGAAAATTTATTTAGGTATTTTGTATCCTGTCTTAAAGATTTATCCTTGTTAGTATGTGTCAGAATGTTCTTCCTTTTAAAGTCTGAATAATATTTCATTGTATGTATACACCGTATTTCTTTATCCATTCATCCATTGATGAACACTTGGGTTGCCACCTTTTGGCTATTTTGAATAATGCTGCTGTGAACCTGGATGTAGTCCCTGGTTTCAGCACTTTTGAAGATATAGCCAGAAGTAGAATTGTTGCATTACATAATAAATTCTGTTTATAATTTCTTGAGGAACTACTATACTGATTTCAAAAAAAGCTGCACCATTTTACATTCTCACCAGCAGTACACAAGGATTCTAAATACTTTTCTTTGAAAGATAGGCGATTCCATTTTTTGTTTTTCCACTAATATGTGGTGGAAAGCTTTCTTCCTAACATCTGATACCCTCTTTTAAAATACTACATTTGCTTTAGTAGAACACTTTGCCTTTTTATATAAATAGGAAGGAATTTATAGATGATAAAAAGGTGCAAATGTGATATCTGTCAATTCACCACTGCTTTGATATTGACCTGGTATTCTCTACTTTTCAGTCTGCCAAAAATATCCCAGATGTTTCTGTCAGCCATGAAGAATACAAAACTTTGTGATTAAGTATTTTTAGTCTTTTAAGAAAAAGAATTCATAGGAAATTTTAGATATAGAAAATGCACTTTGTTGTGGTTTTTTTTTTTTTTTTTTTTTTTTTT
>NW_012120932.1:558656-589611 GCF_000951035.1 Colobus angolensis palliatus
AAAAAAAAAAAAATGAGAGAAATAAATAATACTCCGGCAATTAAATCAATAGCTTAATGAAATATATTTTGGTTCCATCTATTATTGTATAACACATAAGAATAACTATCTCTCAACTGCTTAAACATTTCTTTCTTTCAAGGCCTCTTCATAATGATCATATATGTTTCTGAGGGTATTGAATGCATGCCATTGAACAAAGGAATGCATACAACACTAATCTGTTTGATATTTTTACCTAGTACACATGTTATTTCAAATTATTTCAATTCTTAGGGAAGGTTAGTAGGGCGTAACATTAATAGATGGTCAAGCACACAAAACCTCTCATCCATTTCAGTGGTTGTAAGCCATTTCAACAGATACCTATAATTGCTGACTGCAGGGTATGAAGCAAAAAAAAATAAGAATCAAATGGGAAGTTTTAAACAGAACTGTGGTCAGTGAACACATCAATAAAGCGAAAGTATCAATTGTCCTATTCCTGCCTACAATTAAGTAAGAAGGCTTCAAAAGATCTTGACTTCTGCTCCTTATCTAAAAATTGATATTTGACTTGATTTACCTGATTTACTAGTTTTTTATTCTAAGCTCTCAAATCAGGGTAAAATTACAGACTCCTAGTTTTGTCTGCAATAGGACTAACATATGTGGAGCATGTGGGATTTGTGAATAGTGTGCTTTGCTGGGCCAACAGCCTCAATGCCAGCCTAATTATTCCAAGTAGTAGTTTGTTCCTTAATGAAGATTCCACAACGTAATTGTTGTAGAAAAATAATGATTACTTTAGGACAGATGGCAAAGTGGCAAGATGGGGAAATTGTCCATATAATTCTGACTTTAAATCCTGAGCTTGATGAAGAATAAGTGTTTGAATACTCCAGGAGAGGTATTTATAACAGCTCTGAATCACCCACTTACTGCTCAGCTCTTCATTCTCTTTTCCTTAAATAATGTAAGCTTTGCCTGCAGGGCTGAAAAACTGAAAGACAATATTCATCTTTAAATTAATTAAATACTTTGAGTAATGCCAAAGCATTGTTATATTTGTGCCTGTGTGTATTCTGAATTCCAAAATGCAAAAATAAAAAATAAAATGTAATGTCCAGAAAAATATATTTTAAAAATTAAAGCACAAATGGCTCACTCAACCATCTGGATTATTTTAGATTAAATGTGGATAACCCCCTCTTTTGGCTTTTACATTTGTTTCAGCAGTTGTAGGTCTATATTCAAACATCATCTAGTTCAGCACATACGTCTCCAGAACTATGAGCATACAGACACATATTTAATTTAATAAAGGAAATATTTGGTACATTGCATCGAAAACTAATTTTTAAATGATCCGTTACTATTCTTAAACCAGTAATTTTACTTTTTGGCTATATCATCTACTCTAATAGAATATGTAATATTGTCAAATTTTTCTTGATGTAACTTTAAAATCCACTTAACCAAGCACAAAGGAAATTAGAGATTGATTATAGCAGAAATTTTTAAGCTAAACTCAGTAAAATACTGAAATATTATATACAAATTTATAAATGTAAGTTTATATACACATTATTTTTCTAAAAGTGGTTTTAACATTCATTTAATTGCCCTAAGAGTGGTCTGTAATTCAAATCAGATTAGGACTACCAAAATACGTACAATGTTATGGTATATGTGCTTTTCAAAGGATTTTGCCTAATTGTTTCTGAGGTTCCTTTGTTTTCATGTATGTCCTAGAGTGGACATATATAAATCGAAGTACACAAAAATTATCTCATTGGTTCAGTACATGTGTTTCAATTGCTGTATCAGTCATTTTTATTAACCACCACTACTGCTTAGCTATTGACAATGTAGGTACTTTACTTCACAACCTCCCTTTGTGTTGATAGATCTGTCTAGTCATGAATAATATATTACAACACATTTCTAGCATTCATTCATTCATTCATTTTGGAACACTTTTTGAGCACCACTAAATACCATACAAAGTGCACCATGAGCCCTTTAAGTGAAGATAAGATCTAATATTAGAAAGGTAATAAGAGGTCCTACCTTCAAAAATATGCATAACAGGCTAAGGATTTGGGCATTTATTTGTAGAAAATAAGAAGGTATTGGAGGGTTTTTAGCTGAGGAATGACACATTGAATTTGCATTTTCCATGGATCCTTCTGGCAGTAGAATGAAAATGAATTTGAGTTCAGAAGCAAAAGTGTGAGAGATAGAGACAGAAAACTCACTTCTGCCAAGTGGAGGCTGGAATCTAAGATAGTGGACTGATTTCAGGAATATTTGGGAGAAAAAATTCACAGGACATAAATCAATTTAGCTATATTTGAGATAGAGAAGATAGAGGAAGAAATGACATTGGAAGAAAAACTAAGATTTCAGTTTAGGGTTTTTGTTTTGCTTTTTGTTTTTTAATTTTATTTCCAGTTGGAACTGTACAGCAGATATCTGAAGATGCAAATTTTAAATCTGGAGAATAAGTTTATGATTAAATGAAATTTGAAAATGATCATTTTTGTAGTGGGTAAATCATACACATATGTGAAATTATGAGAATACTTAGAATGAGAAGAGTAACAGGACAAGATCTGAGTCTTGAATTGTATGACTTTGTAAATTTTCAAGGGTGGGCACATGAAGAAGGGTCCTTGAAAGAGAAAGAAAAGGAATGGTCAGAAGAGTTGCAGATCAACCAGAAGATAGACTATCATTAAGGCAAGAGAATAGAGAACTTAAAGGAGGAGGGAAACTTAAATAGTGTCAAGTAATGTAGGAATGAACAGAAAAACACTCACTTTTACATTTAGTAGTTTATGAATTGTTACTGATCAGTGAAACCATCTTCACAAATCTGCTTGCTGCTTTCAACAGACTTGACAAATTATACTAAAAAAACTATGATCTTATTGATATACTATTTCCATTTCATGAGGAGGGAAATCAGTATACATGTGTATATGTTATTATATATTCTATATTTTTCTAATTATGTTTACTCAGTTAATGGCTAAAATTAGTATGATGAGCTCATTCAATGAGAGATTTTATATAACAATATATCACAATTTTCCTGATGTTTTCACTTCACCATAGAAGAGCAGTTGGGGCCAGCAAAGGGGAATGATGGGATATTTACACAAGCAAAATCCAGTTATTGGATGAGGGTTGCCTTAGAGAGTGGTGTAATTTAGGACAGGCATAATTTCCCTTGACTGTTTTGGTCAAGGGAAATTCATGGGGAGGTACTATGCTTCCCGTCAGTGAGCAACACTCCCAGCACCTAGGGCAATGGTGCTCGGTCCTAAAGCCAGGGTTCTGGGCAACACCACAGCATTTCCTCATCATTCTTGTAAAATAATCACACAGAACCTGGCATATAGTATATACTTGGTAAATGTTAACTGATCTTATTACGTATTTGAATAAAATACCTAAAGACTTTACATGGCTACAAGACTCTGCATTGCCTAGCCCCTACAAAACTCTTCATCTTCAATTCGTACACTTGTTCAAGTCTCCCTCACCCCATCTACATTTTATATTTCCTAAACTTGTCATCCTCCTAGTCTGCAAATATAAAGTTTCCTTTAGCTAGAATCCACCCCTACCTCCCAAATTCTTAATTAGTTTCTCTTAATTCACAACTCAAAACCAAATGTCCCTCTCCAGGGAATTTCTGTTACTCTCAAAACATGGGGTTTCTCCTGCTTGATATTCTTATGGAAGTTATGTGACTTTTGCTTCAAAGCACAAATGACCATTGAAACTAGACTGATATTTGGTTGACTGTTGATTAATATAGTAGCTATTACTTCTGCTAGATAGGAAGCACCATGAGGGCAGGAAATATGTTTGTTTCTTGCCTCAATACCTAGCAATAAATATTGTCCTTAGTACCTAGCAACAAATAATTATTTGAAGAAATGAGTTAATGAATAAATCCATGTTGATTAAATGCTCTGAAATGAATAAACATTTTCTATAATATATACAATAAAATTACAATAATATTATTAATAGAATCCAAATTTCAGGATTTTGTTTCCTCTATCTGGTCTCTTTTACAACACTGTATTTAAAAAAATAACACTAATGTGTATATATATATATATGTAAACAGGGAACTGATCTTAATTAGTTGTGATCTACTTAACTATAGGAAGGATTCATTTAGTGAAGTAAGGGGTTCCATTAAATAGCAGTAGCATTTTTTCTTTGTTTTCTATAGTGAATTAGGAAAAGTCTGCAGCTATGAGTAGGTAATTCTTGCACACCTAACTAATCTGGACCATCATGACAATAAGGGTGTGTTATTCTCTTGTTAAATCTTTTTATCTTCACAACTGAAAACATGTTTCTGACTCTAGGATGAAATATCTCCCTTTGATCCAATTTACTGAAAAACGCTCAAACTAAATTGAGTATATATTTTCAATTACAATTAAATTCTAGTGTAATAATTAGCATACTAAGCTAAAGGTCCTTCCTGACTCAAATTAATGAGCTAGAAATGCTATAGCAGCTCGGCCTGTGAAGGTGATTCTGGGAGGCTTCGGATGTGGGTACTAACATGAACACCAGCTTAACCCACTTCTAGAGTAGAAATATAAACAGCATGAGTTAACTCTCAGCATGAAAACTTCCTGAAAAGTTTTCTCTTCCTGCTATATAATAGTCTGACTGTGGGCTCTCAATGTTTACTATGCTTAAGAATCACCTGGAGAGTTTGATAAAAATGCATATTCTTAGTTAAAAATGCAGACTCTTAACCCTGCATCCAGATACTTTACTTTGGTTGCGTTAACAAGCACCTTAGGTAATTCCGATACAGATTTCCAGAACAAAGGGATTATGTCCCAGCTCCTCAGATTAATGCCTGTGGAGCTCTCTAGCCGGGCACCCACCCTGCTTCCTTCCCAACCAACTTCACACTTACAGGAAGCACTGACCACAACACTTAGGTTACTTTGTGATCTGTGCCTTTCTTCATACTTTCCCCTCTACTTTGACTGCTCATTACCACCCACCTTCTTCATATTTAGGTCCAGTTTCAAGGGTCTTCAGAAATGTCAATGATCCTTTGAAAACCTCTGCCTCCTTATTGTGCACCTGTTCTGCACCACACAGCAGAGACAGCAAATAGACAACATGCAGACTGACTCTGTCCATCCCAGACCTATGGCAGTCATCACCAGTTGATCATGTTGCAGACTCCTTTTCAAATCCTTCTAAATCATGCTCTGGAAGCTACCATCAACCTATGAAGTTTGGCAGATGAAATAAAACCTATTGGCCATTCCAGTTAATTATTTTGTTATTAATATAATACCTATAGTATTCTATTACATTCATTTGTTTACATATGTGTCTTCTATTAGAGATAGCTGGCACAAAGTTGACCCATAATCAAGATTTGATTGATTAATGTATAGCTGAATAATACTGCTTTCTTGCATAAAACAACATACATTTTCCATGTTCACCTACACTTTAGAAATAGCTTCTCCTTTTATTGCTTTGTTTATAGCTTCACTCAGTCAATGTCTTCATAATCATTCAATTGAATTCAATAGCTAGATGCAAATGGGTCTCTCTGACAGATATTTTTGTTATGTCATTTGTATGTCATGAAGATCTCTAAGCCAAAATATACAACAATGAGCTCTTTATTACTGGTGGTTTGAGTAAAGAATTTAGACTGCTCAACTCACAAGCGTCAGGAATTAAAAGAAGATGAGAAATCTGAGGCTAAAGGCTCCTGTGTCTTAATTCCCACTTATCTTTGGGTAAATGTCATTTTATCATCATTACAGCGATAACATTTATTGAATATCTTCTAGGCCTCTGACTTTTAATATATGAAGTTTTCACACTACTGACCTGCCCTTACAGAGTTTTAATAATGCTTATTCTTTTTAATGAAGTGAGATAAGATTGCGTTGGAATAGAATATGCATAATCAGGAAAAAGAAATCAGGAGGAGCAAATGTTCAGAGCATAACAGGTACAGTTAATAAATATCTTCATAGAAGCATTAAAATTTCTATAGACCTTGTTAAGAACAGTACCATTTATAATATCACTGGATTTATAAAACAAATATCCTTCAAAAAGCTTGAAATAAAATGAATTTGCTAAAGTTGTTTGGTTGATGAGTTGTCTCTCCAAATAAGTAAAGTGGGTGAGGGAAACACACACACACATACACACACACACAAAACCAGTAGCATCCTGAGCTCTCAACTATGACTGGGCATCAGACAAATGTTTAGTGAGAGAATTAGCTAGCAAAACATGCGCTGGTCTATACATTTGTGGGATGTTTCTTTTTTTTCTTTTTTTGAGACGGAGTTCTGCTCTTATTGCCCAAGCTGGAGTGCAATGGTGCGATCTCGGCTCACTGCACCTGCCAGCTTCTGGGTTCAAGTGATTCTCCTGCCTCAGCCTCCCAAGTAACTGGGATTATAGGCGCCCGTCTCCACGCCTGGCTAATTTTTTGTATTTTTAGTAGAAATAAAGTTTCACCATGTTAGCCAGGCTGGTCTCAAGCTCCTGACCTCAGGTGATCCGCGTGCCTCGGCCTCCCAAAGTGCTGGGATTACAGACATGAGCCACCATGCCCGGCTGTGGGATGTTAGTTTCTAAAGAGTAATGTTGCAGTCGTTCTAAAACATCAAGAGCTTCATTACAAAATAAAGGCTCTTGAAGGCTGTTTTTGATTGCCACTTTAATTGTCCTCACATCCTGTTCACCCTTCTTTCTAACATCAGACCCTATTCATTTTGTCAGTTTAAGAATCGCTCTGAGCTGAACATTCAGGTTTAGACCACTTTGCCTAATGGAAAATACCATAGTGAGAAATTGATGTGTTTCAAAATGCTCTTTTGTCTTTAAAAAAAATGATCTGAAAGTTACAATTACCAAGAATGATTATTTGTGTCCCTGAGAGAGATAGTATGGAGAACGAATAAATCAACAGGGTTTGAGACAAATGCAGGGTGGGGTAAGTACAAGGCTATTAGTCAGAGCATTGGTTATGATCACAAATGATTGGGAATAACCTAAATTATTAATTTCTAAATTAATAATCTATTGATTTCCAACTAATAACCTAAATGCCCATCAATAGTGGACTGGCTAACAAATTATGATACATCAATATTATGCAAGAGTAGGTAGCCATAAAAGAAAGTTTTTTCTAAGCTTATGTTGAAAAATAGTTACAAAAACAACAAGTTATAGAGGAATATATATTATATGATACTTTGTATTTAGAAAGGAGAGATTATATATGCCCATAGATATACATATTTGCTTATTTATGTTTTTTTTTTTTCTTTTAGGACACATAAGAATCTGCTAACATTATTAGGATGAATACCTAATGCATGTAGGGCTTAAAACCTAGATGATGGGTTGATAGGTGCAGTGAACCACCATGGCACATGTGTACCTATGTAACAAACCTGCAAGTTCTGCACATGTATCCCGGAACTTAAAGTAAAAAAATAAAATAAAATACTCAATATAAATTGCAAAAAATCTGCTAACATTGATTGCTAATGTTTGCAATTTGAACCATATGACTATAAAACTTTTTTCAAAAAACTAAGCAAATACATTTTTAAGACATTAAATTATAAATATAAGGATACAGATGCCAGAATTTTGCCTGGGTTTGAAACTTGGATCGCCTAATCCCAGTTGCGTAAATCTGAGTAATTTTATTTAACCCTTGTAAGTCATAGCCCTCATCTGCAAAATGAGGTTAATATAGTGCCTGCTCCACATCTTTTGGGAAAGATTAAATGAGATGGTATATGGGAAGCATTTTCTGACAAATGATAGTACTCAAATGATATTGTCATTATTTTCATAGCATTTCAATGGGCTCATTTTCCTGGTTTAAATAATTCTTTCTTTTTCAAAAGTGGCCCAGAATTCTAACCGGGAAATTTAAAGATATGTCCATTTCCCACCAGTCAGAAATTATAAGGAAACTGGAAAATGAAAAAGCTGCTTATGTTGAATTCCAAAATCCTTTAAGAGATTTTACTGTGGTTAGTAGGTTACGTACTCCTTGAAATGGAATTTCTCACTCTACGAATTTGAAATCTTGAAAGTTTCATGTGACCTCCTAACTGTTAAATGTAATTTCTTTCTCTCTTTTCATTCTTTAACGATTTTTTTTTCAGTTTTTAATTTTGGTGGGTACATAGTAGGTATACATATTTATGGGGTACATGAGATATTTGGGTATGGGCATGCCATACATAATAATCACATCATGGAAAATGGCATATCCATCACCTATGTATTATTTGTGTTACAAACAATTCAATTACACTGTTCTAGTTATGTTAAAACGTGCAATAAATTATTATTGACTGTAGTCCCTGTTGTGCTGTCAAATATTAGGTCTTATTCATTCTTTCTAATATTTTGTTTCTGGACCTGTTAACCATCTCCACCTATCCTTTCCCACCCCACCTAACCCTCCCAGCCTCTGATAACCATTCTTCTATTCTCTATTTCTGTAAGTTCAATTGTTTTGATTTTTTGATCCCACAAATAAGTGAGAACATGGGATGTTTGTCTTTCTGTGCCTGGCTTATTTCACTTAACATAATGATCTCCAGTTCCATTCATGTTATTGTAAATGACAGGACCTCATTCTTTTTATTATTGAATAGCACTCCATTGTGTATAAATACCAGTTTTTAAGCCATTCATCTGTTGATGGACACTTGGCTGTTATGAACAGTGCTGCCACAAACATGGGAGTACAGATATCTCTTTGAAACACAGATTTCTTTTCTTTGGGGTATGTACCCAGCAGTGGAATTGCTGGATCATATGATAGTTCCATTTTTAGGTTTTGTGAGGAACCTCCAAATTGTTCTTGATGGTGGTTGTAATAATTTACATGCCCACTAACAGTGTACCATGGTTCCCTTTTCTCCACATCCTCGCCAGCATTAGATATTACCTGTCTTTAAGATATAAATCATTTTAGCTAGGGTGATATGATATCTCATTGTAGATTTGATTTATCTAATGGTCAGTGATGTTGAGCATCTTTTCATAAGCCTATTTGCCATTTGTATGTCTTTTGAGAAATGTCTATTCAAATCTTTAGCCCATTTTTAAATCAAATTATTAGATTTTTTTCCTACAGAGTTGTTTGAGCCTTTTATATATTCTGGTGATTAATCCTTATCACAGTGGGTAGTTTGCACATATTTTCTCCCATTCTGTGAGTTTTTGCTTCACTTTGTTGGCGATTTCCTTTGCAGTGCAGCTTTTTAACTTGATGTGATTTCATGTGTCTATTTTTGCTTTGGATGCCTGTGGTTGTAATGTATTACTCAAGAAATTTTTGCCCAGACCAATGTCCTAGAGAGTTTCCTCAATGTTTTCTTTTAGTAGTTTCATAGTTTGAGGTCATAGATTTAAGTATTTTATCCATTTTGTTTTGATTTTTGTATATGGTGAGAGGTAGTTTTATTCTTTTGCATATGGATATCCAGTTTTCCCAGCAACATTTATTGAAGAGACTATCTTTTCCCTAGTGTATGTTCTTGGCACCTTTGTCAAAAATAAGTTCATTATATGTGTGTGGATTTGTTTCCAGATTATCTATTCTGTTCCATGGGTCTATGTGTCTCTTTTTATGCCAGTATCATGCTGCTTTAGTTAATATAGACCTGGAGTATAATTTGAAGTCAGATAATGTGATTCCTCCAATTTTGTTTTTTTGTTTAGGATAGCATTGGTTATGCTGAGTTTTTTGTGGCTTCATATAAATTTTAGGATTTTTTTTTCTATTTCTATGAACAATGTCATTGCTATTTTGATAGGGGTTCCATTGAATCTGTAAATTGTTTTGGGTAATATTGGCTTTCCAATCTATGAACATGGAGTATCTTTCCAATTTTTTGTATCCTATTCAATTTCTTTTGTCAGTGTTTTATAGTTTTTATTACAACCGTCTTTCACTTCTTTGGTTAAAATAATTCCTAGGTTATTAACTTCAATTGTGGCTGTTGTAAACAGGTTTATTTTTTATTTCTTTTTCAGGTTTTTCAGTGTTGGCATATAGAAATGCTACTGGTTTTTGTACATTGATCTTGTATTTTGCAACTTTACTGATTTTCTTTATCTGATAGGGCTTTTGGTGGAGTCTTTCAGTTTTGCCATTCCATGGCAGATCGTATTATCTGCCAACAAGGATAATTTGACTTCTTCCTTTCCAGTCAGTTTGGATGCCCTTCATTTCTTTCTCTTGTCTGGTTGCTCTAGCTAGGACTTCTAGTACTATGTTCATTAACAGTGGTGAAAGTGGACATCCTTGTCATGTTCCAGATCTTAGAAGAAAGACTTTCAGTTTTTTCCCGCATTTGGTATGATACTAGCTGTGGGTCTTTCATATATGGCTTTTAATATGTTGAGGTATATTCCTTCTATACTCAGTTTTTTGAGGGTTTTAATCAGGAAGGGATGTTGAATTTGGTCAAATGCTTTTCAGCATCAATTGAAATAATCATATGGTTTTTGTCTTTCATTCTGTTAAATGATGTATCATGTTAATTGAATTGCATATGCTGAACCTTTTTTGCATTCCTGGGATAAACCCCACTTGGTTGTTATGAATGATCTTTTTAAAGTATTATTGAATTCAATTTTCTGTTTTGTGGAGGAGTTTTTCATCGTTATTCGTCAGAGATATTAGCCTTTTTTTTTTTTTTTTTTTTTGGTGTGTCTTTAATTTTGGTACCAGAATAATACTGGCCACATAGAATAAGTTTGGAATTACTCCCTTCTCCTCTACTTTTAAGAATAGTTTGAGTAGGTTTGGTATTAAGTGTTCTTTAAATGTTTGGTAGAATTCAGCCGTGAAGGCACCAGGCCTTGGGCTTGCCTTTACTGAGAGAGTTTTAATTACAGCTTTGATTTCATTACTTGTTATTAGTCTGTTCAGGTTTTGGATTTCTTCACAGTTCAACCTTGGTAGATTATATATGCCTAGGAACTTCTCCATTTCTTCTAGATTTTTCAATTTATTGGCATATAGTTGCTCATAGTAGCCACTAATAATTCTTTGAATTTCTGCACTATCAGTCGTTATGTCTGTTTTTTCATCTCTGATTTTATTTGGATTGTCTTGCTTTTTTTCTTAGCCTGGCTAAGGGTTTGCCAATTTTGTTTGACTTTTAAAAACCTGCCTTGTGTTTAATTGATCTCTTGTGTTGTTTTCTTCATTTCAATTTCATTTATTTCTGCTCTGATCTTTATTCTTTCTTTTCTTCTACTGATTTGGGTTTAGTTTGCTCTTGTTTTTCTAGTTCTTTAAAATGCATTGTTAGGTTGTTTATTTGCAGTTGTTTTTTTTTTTCTTTTTTGACATAGGAACTTTTAGTTGTAAACATCCCTCTTAGTACTGCCTTTGCTGTATCCCAATAGGTTTTGATATGTTGTATTTCCACTGTCATGTCATTTGTTTCAAGAAAATTTTCGGCCGGGCGCTGTGGCTCAAGCCTGTAATCCCAGCACTTTGGGAGGCCGAGACGGGCGGATCACGAGGTCAGGAGATCGAGACCATCCTGGCTAACACGGTGAAACCCCGTCTCTACTAAAAAATACAAAAATCTAGCCGGGCGAGGTGGCGGGCGCCTGCAGTCCCAGCTACTCGGGAGGCTGAGGCAGGAGAATGGCGTGAGCCCAGGAGGCGGAGCTTGCAGTGAGCTGAGATCCGGCCACTGCACTCCAGCCCGGGCGACAGAGTGAGACTCCGTCTCAAAAAAAAAAAATTTTCAATTTCCATCTTAATTACTTCATTGATCCACTGGTCATTTAGGAGCATATATTTAATTTTCATACATTTGTATACTTTACTCAGTTCTTCTTGTTATTCATTTCTAGTTTTATTCTATCATGGTCAGAGAAGATGCTTGATATCATTTTAATTTTTTTGAATGTTTTAAAACTTGTTTTATGACTTAACATATGGTCTATCCTTGAGAATGATCCATGTGCCAAGGAAAAGAATGTGTATTCTGCAGCTGTTAGATGAACTGTTCTGTAAATGTCTATTAGGTTAATTTGGTCTGTGCTACACATTACATCTGATGTTTCTTTGTTGATTTTCTTTTTTTTTGTCTTTTTTTTTTTTTTTTTTTCCTTTTTGTGGAGAACAAGGTCTCGCTATATTACCCAGGCAGGTCTCGAACTCCTGGACTCAAGCTATCCTCCCGCCTCTGCCTCCCTGAGAGCTGAGATTACAGGCGTGAGCCACCGCGCCCGGCTCTTTGTTGATTTTCTATCTGGAAGACCTGTCCAGTGGTAAATATTGGCTATTGAAGTCTCCAACTATTGTTACATTGAGGTCTATCTCTTTAGCTCTAATAATATTTGCTTTATATACCTGGGTGCTCCAGTATTGGATGCATAGTTATTTAAAATTATTATATCCTCTTACTAAACTGACCCCTTTATTATTATATAGTGACCTTTTTTCTCTTATAGTTTTGGTCTTGAAATCTATTTTGTCTGATACAAGTATAGCTACTTCTTTTTTTGATTTCCATTGGCATAGAATATTTTTTCTGTCCCTTTATTTTCAGTCTGTGTGTGTCTTCATAGGTGAAGTGTTTCTTGTGATAACAGATCATTGTGTCTTTTTAAAAAATTCAGTCAACCACTTTGTCTTTTTAATGCAGAGTTTAGTTCACTTACATTCAATGTTATTGCTCATAAGCAGGGGCTTACTCCGAGCCATTTTAAAATTTGTTTTCTGGTTGTTTTGTTGTCTTCCTTCGTTCTTTTTTTTCTGTCTTCCTTTTAGTGAAGGTGATTTTCTCTGGTGATATGATTTAGTTTCTTGTTTTTTATTTTTTGTTTATGTATTGTTTGTGTTTTGACTTGAGTGTAAGATGATGCTTGCAAATACTACCTTATATACCCTCTGTGGGTTTAAGCTGATAATAACACTTTTTACATAAACAAGGAAACGAAAACTAATGAAAGCTCCATGCCTTAATTTCATCTCCCTGCTTTTTAAATTTTTGTTTTGTGTATTTATCTTATGTTACTGTCTGTCTTGAAAAGCTGTTGTAGTTGTGATCTTTGATTGGTTCATCATTTAGTCTTTGTATATAAGATAAGAGTAGTTCATACAACACAGTTACAGCATTGTAATTTTCTGTGTACTTACTATCACCAATAAGTTTTGTACTTTGGGATGATTTCTTATTGCTCATTAACATCCTTTTCTTATAGGGCAGGTCTGGTGTTGAGGAAATGCCTCAGGTTTTGTTTATATGAGAAAGTCTCTATTTCTTCTTTATGTTTGAAGGACATTTTCACCAGGTATACTATTCTAGGGTAAAATATTTTTTTCCTTCAGCACTTTATTTTATTTTATTTTTGGAGACAGGGTTTCACTCCTGTTGCCCAGGCTAGAGTGCAGTGATGCAATCATGGCTCTCTGCAACTGCTACCTCAAGAGCTCAAGCAATTCTGCCTCTGCCTCCCACGTAGCTGGGACTACAGGTGTTTGCCACCTCACCCAGCTAATTTTTGTATTTTTTGTAGGGACAGGGTTTCACCGTGTTACCCAGGCCGGTCTCTAATCGCAGAGTTCAGGTGACCCACCCACCTTGGCTTCCCAAAGTGCAGGGATTGCAGACTCTTTCAGCATTTTAATTATGTCATACAACTCTCTCTCGGTCTCTAAGGTTTCCACTGAAAAGTCTGCTGCCAGGTATATTGAAGTTTCGTGGTATATTATTTGTTTCTTTTCTCTTGCTGCTTTTAGAATTATTTATTTATCCTTGACCTCTGAGAGTTTGAATATTAAATCCCTTGAGGTAATCTTCTCTGGGTTAGATCTGCTTGGTGTTCCATAACCTTCTTATACTTGTCGATATCTTTCTCTGGGTTTGGAAAGTTTTGTATTATTTTCCCTTTGAATAAACTTTCTACCCCTATTTCTTTTTCTACCACCTCTTTAAGGGCAATAACTCTTAGATTTGCCATTTGGGGGCTATTTTCTAGACCTTGTAGGCATGCTTCATTGTTTTTTATTCTTTTTTTTTTTTTCTGCTCTATGTATTTTCAAATAGCCTTTCTTCAAGGTCACTAATTCTTTATTCTGCTTGGTCAATTCTGCTATTAAAAGACTGATGCATTCTTCAGTATGCCAACTGTATTTTTCAGCTCCAGAGTTTCTGCTTGATTCTTTTAAATATTTCAACCTCTTTGTTAAATTTATCTGATAGAATTCTGAATTCCTTCCCTGTGTTATCTTGAATTTCTTTGAGTTTCCTCAAAACAACTATTTTGAATTCTGTTCCTGCAAGGTGACATGTCACTGTTTCTCTGGGATTGGTCCCTGATGCCTTACTTAGTTCATTTGGTGATGTCATATTTTCCTGGATGGTCTGGATATTTGTAGATTTTCTTCTGTGTTTCAGCATTGAAGAGTTAGGTTGTTTATTGCAGTTTTCACAGTCTGGACCTGTTTTGTACCCGTCCTTCTTGGGAAGGCTTTTCAGATATTCAAAAAGACTTGGGTGTTGTGATATAAGTTGTATCTGCTTTAGTGGGGCACCCTAAACCCAATAATGCTGTGATTTTTACAGATTCATAGAGGTACCGCCTTGATGGTCTCGGACAAGATCCCAAAGTATTCTCTGGATTACCAGGTAGAGACTCTGGTTTCCTTCCCTTGCTTTCTCCAAAACGGAGTCTCTCTCCCTCTGTTCTGTGCCACCTGAACCTGGGGTTGGAGTGGCAGAAGCACTCCTGTGGCCACCAGCACTAGGGCTGCACTGGATCTCACCCAAGGTCGTCTATAACCACTCCCTAGCTACTGCCTATGTTCACTCAGGGCTCTGAAGCTCTAGAGTCTGCAGATGGCAAAACCAGCCAGGCCTTCCTTTCAGGGAGACGAGTTCTCCCTGGTCCCAGAGTGGGTCCAGAGGTGCTGTCTGGGAGCCAGAGACTAGAGTTAAAATCCTTAAAAGTCTACGTGGTGTTGTATTTTACTGCAGCTGGGCTGGCACTCAAACCACAAGGCCTAGTCCTTCCCACTCTTACCTCCCCTTTCCAAAGGCAAAGAAGCTTTACCCCATGGCCACCCCCACCATAGGCCCAAGGGGAGTACTGCCAGACTACAGCTGATGCTCCTTTTAAGGCCCAAGGTCTCAACTCATCAGTCAGCTTGTGGTGAAGGGTGCCTAGCCTAGGACTCATCCTTCAGGGCAGGGGGCTCTTCTCTAGCCCAGGGAAGGTCCAGAAATGCTGTTCAAGAGCCAAGTCCTAGAACTGGGGACCCCAAGAGCCTGCTTGGTGCTCTACCGCTCTTGGCCTCAAGCTGGTATCTTAGCTGCACCTTAGGGGCCAAGCTAGTATCTAAGGTACAATATAAAGTCCCTTTACTTTTCCTTCTGCTTTTCTCAAGCTGAAGGAGTATTGTCCCATATCCACCTCAGCTGGGAATGTGCATAGTCTCACCTGAAGCCAGAAAATCTCAGTCTCACCCAATGCATTTGATGTAGTACTTGGGTATCACATCGGGTTATTCAGGACCTAAGGACTCTTCAGTTTGCAGGCAATTAATCCTGTGAGGACTGGGTCCTTCCCTTCTAGGCAGTGGTTTCCCTTCTGGCCCAAGGTATGTCTGGACTTGTTGTCCAGGAGGTAGAGCCTGGAAAGGGGGCCTCACAGCTCTGACCAATGCCCTCTCCTGCTGTGGCTGAGCTGGTATCCAACATGCAAGACCAAGTCCTCCCCATTCTTCTTTCTCCTCTCCTTGAACAGAAGGAAGGGGGTCTCTTTTGGAACCACAAGCTGTGCAGCTTGGGTTTAGGGGAAAGGTAAGGCCAGCCCTCCCTCACCTGCCACAGCTGGTATGTCAGTAAGTCCTCTAGTCCACTCTCTCTGGGCTCAGGTCAGCACTAGGAGTTACCTAGAATTTGCAGCCCTTGTGGCCTAGACTACCTTTCAAGTTTATTTAGAGACGAAGAGCACTTGAGCCCATGGTGGTGAAGCTGTGGGAACTCCAGTTCAGATGCTGGGGTCAGGGATTCCCCTCTGACTAAGGCTAGCTTAAATGTTCCCTTTGTGGGTGGACATCAGCTGAGTTTGGTCTGGTTTTGTTTTCTGCTATAACAGAGCAGCACTATGTTCAGTGTCTCACAACTGCTGCGCTCTCCCTGTCCTCAGTGCACAGAAATGTTCTCTGCACCACCCTGCAGCTGCAAGGGGATAGGGGAGGGGGTCACATCAGTGACTCGAGACTGGTTTTCCTATCTCTCAGGGTCTCCTTCAGTGACATGAAGTTAAAACCAGGTACTGTGAGTGTGCACTTGATTTTTGGTTCTTATAAAGGTGGTTTTTCAGTGTGTAGATAATTGTTAAATTGGTGTCCTTGTGGGAGGGACATTCGGTGGAGCCTGCTATTCTGCCATCTTGCTCTTCCCCTTCCTCCTAAAAAAATTGAACATTAATATTAAAAATACACTAATACGAAACTAAAAATTTTGGTCCCTTATGTTAGAACAACAAGGTTTTCTTAAATTGATTGGGTTTTAATAAAATTACATTTTAATTAAAAATGAAAAATTACATCTTTAAATTTTGTAATCTGTTGCTTTTTGAAACTTCTCAGATACGTATCTCAGAAGTTCAATTTTTGCTGTACCTCACTGCATGTGATTTGTAGGCATACATCATTGCCTTCTGTTCTTTCTCCTCTTAAAAAGATACATTCTTTTGTTTGTTTGCTTGACTGGGATGATAACTCTTTCCTTCAACGTTTTTGTCAGTTCCTGTAGTTTTTTCCCTCTGGTTCTAACTTTGCTGTCATGGCCTGATGCTGAAATGTTTATTTTGGAGGTCTAGAAAAGCAATGTTTTCTTCACACATAACTTGATCTGTGCACCTGGCTTTGCTTGGTATGTCTAAATTGGTCAATGTAACCAGGAAACTTCCCGAGCTGTTACTAAGAGCCATATATTCCCCATTTCAAGGTACTAGTTTTCTTGTTTACATTCCTTTAAAATATAATGTGTACTAGTAACCCTGAACCTGGTCTTTCTATGTCTAATTAAATTCAAGTATCCTTTTCATCAGTCTTGACTGCCAGGTTATCCAAATGGGCTTCACTTAAGGAGCTGTAATCACCATACAGGAAGTTTTTCTTGACCTTTTTGATATTGGCATAAAAAACAAAGATTTTACATTTTATCAAGATAATTCCTGTGTTGTCTTATTTAGATTTTTTGATTATTTAGGATAACTGAGCTTTTAAAGATTGAGGTTTTTGTGTCTTTTGATTATTGCTCTAGTTAAATAAATAGCTATTGTTTTACGATGACCTGTGATTCTGTTTTGATTAAGTGTTTTACACCTTTTGACATTTTTGGCAGCTTTCTCCAGGATTAATATCCTAAATTAAGTCTTTTGGGTCTAAAATTAATGTTTGGATTTTCCAGTTGGGTTTCTGAGAAACCTCACAAAATGTCTCTCATCTTGTAGAGATATTAAATTATTAACTTATTAAATTGTATGTAAAATATTATCAAATGATAGATTATAGTAAATATATAAGCTTTTGTTACCCATAGTTATTGTTCTAAATTTTTCTTAAAAACATTTGCAGTCAGCTTCAGTCTAAAATTGCTTTTCGTGAAAAGGAATCTAATAAGTATAGGTAAAAAGAGGAGACAAAAAAGAATAATACAATTAGTGAAAGAATATGCAAATGTATGTCCTGGTTTTATCGGATGATTATCATGTTTTTTTTTTCAATCCTTAATTCACTTTGATTTTATTAAGCATATTCTGCTGTATATAATTTGTAGTATCTTTGTAGTAGTTCTGTTGAATATTATGTTAAGTGCAGGAAAAGACAATGTTATGTTTGGTGCAGAAAAAAAGGTGAATAGGCAAAACTTCACTCCTGCTGAAAACCAAAGCACATTTCAAAGCCAATTCAGATTCAGCGGAAGAGGAGATAGTCTCCACTCATTGATGGAGAAGCAGTACAGAATTTGTGGTAGTCTCTAACTTACTCTTCTTTCCTTTCATGCTGAACTCTCACTTAAACTTCTCTCATTTGACAGACAGACCCAGCACCCTTCTGCTTATCAAATCCTCTCCTTTGTATGGTTTTGGTTTTGTTAGCGAAATGGGAAATTGCATGAAGTTTGGAAGGTGGAAATGAAGTAGTAATCTTTACTTTCCGAAGATCTCTATTATTAGCTATGGTGACAAGACAGACTCATGAATGGCAAGATTCCTGCTGTCCTCACTCTCTTCCACTCCACATTCAGCTCCTACACAACTGCTTATCCTTCTAACCAAGAGTGGCCCCAAGTCCCTTACTAGACACCTGGTTGAAGATCCATAGAGTCAACAGTTTCTTAAGAACTTCTCCACCAGCTCACCCTTTGTAGTTCCACCTCAGTGCCTGCACTTGCTCACTTCTTACATTGACTGATGGGTGTCTCCTCTGATTCTTCTATTCTCTCTTTCAATACTGTCCTTATCCATTGCCTCCTCCAATTGTGTAAGGCCTAATTTCTATAACAAATCCCTTATTCCATAACTCTTCAGAGCTCAGCTTCTCTGATTAATCCCTGACAGATACACCCAGATAACTATCTTCTTTAAAAACTTTATAACTGATTTTTAAAATAGCTGAAATGCGCCCGGCGTGGTGGCTCAAGCCTGTAATCCCAGCACTTTGGGAGGCCGAGACGGACGGATAACAAGGTCAGGAGATCGAGGCCATCCTGGCTAACATGGTGAAACCCCGTCTCTACTAAAAACCAAAAAAAATTAGCCAGGCGAGGTGGCGGCGCCTGTAGTCCCAGCTACCCGGGAGGCTGAGGCAGGAGAATGGCGTGAACCCGGGAGGCGGAGCTTGCAGTGAGCTGAGATCGGGCCACAGCACTCCAGCCTGGGTGACAGAGTGAGACTCCGTCTCAAAAATAAAAATAAAAAATAAAAAGTAAAAAAATAGCTGAAATTCAACATTTAGAATGATATAAGGAAGAGTTGTTGAGCATTATCATTGATTTTTATTTCTATTGCAATAAAATTCTGGGGCCAATTATATTTAGGGAAAAATAAATATAAAACAATATAGACAAAAGTTATTTATTGACTACAATGCTTCTATAGAGACTACACGGTATACTGAGGTGAAAACTATAAAATCAACTGAGTAAGTAATCCTGTACCAAAAGTCTCTTGACTAACTTTGAAGACTCTATTATTGAGAACCTCAGCACCTTAACACATAAAGGTTTGCTTTTGCTGTCACTGTGTGTCCAGTGCAGACCACTTTGAAGATTTGCTGTATAGCATCACTTGGGTGCCCACGCCAATAGAGGCTCTACCATCTCGGAGCTGTGCCATCTGGCACAGGAAGCCTTATAGTGGTAGAGACAACTTATGAGTTGAGCTCCCGCTCTTCTATACTTGTGCTCAGAAGTGACACATTTCACTTATTTTCCAGCCAAAACTATTCACATGGGTCTATCCAACTGCTAAGAGGCAGGGATATGTGAGGCTGAAGATGGAATGTTTGATGAGGGCAACTCACTCTGCCGTAGAGAAGGAACAAACATTAAAACCTGAAAGACATTTTCACAAAATGTCTTGAAGTAAGAACAAATAAATAATAAAACTCTGGGAAGACTGACGGAAAGAGTGAATTAAATTAGTTGACGAATTATTATGGCTAGAAGCCTTCTTGAAAAATGAGGACCATTGAGGCAAGATGCAAAGAATATATTGAGTATGGATTAGTGTTCATAGATAGTCAGACCCCCTGGTAAAAGCAGAAAGTTAGAGGTTGATTATTAAATGTTGCAAATTAAATTCCTATGGGAAAAGATTCTTGTACAGGTGAGAAAATAATGAGAAAAGTAGCTTAAAATCAGTCACCTAACAGTTAAGGTAGGATGGTTGATGAGAAGGGCTTTAACTGTATGTATTAGTAGTTTGACTCTTCAGTTTAAAAAATTCCTAGTGGGGCCGGGCACGGTGGCTCAAGCCTGTAATCCCAGCACTTTGGTAGGCTGAGGTGGATGGATCACGAGGTCAGGAGATCGAGACCACCCTGCCTAACATGGTGAAACACCGTCTCTACTAAAAAAAAACAAAAAACTAGCCGGGTGAGGTGGCGCCTGTAGTCCCAGCTACTCGGGGGGGCTGAGGCAGGAGAATGGCGTGAACCCAGGAGGCAGAGCTTGCAGTAAGCTGAGATCCAGCCACTGTACTCCAGCCTGGGCAACAAAGCGAGCGAGACTCCGTCTCAAAAAAAAAAAAAAAAATTCTTAGTGGATTCTGAAGTTGTGTACATGGCCAAACTCAAAAAAAACAAAAAAAGAAAGAAAAATTAGTCTAGTCTAGCAACCATGTGAAGAGTAGAGAGAGAAGGCTGACAGTCATAACAGTCATATACATTAGTATGTTCTTACTGGATATTAAAATTTCATATCTGGTTGGGTGTGATCGTTCATGCCTGTAATCTCAGTACTTTGGGAGGCCAAGGCAGGCGGATCACTTGAAGTCAGGGTTTCGAGACCAGGTTGGTCTATATGGCAAAACCCCATCTCTACAAAAAATACAAAAATTAGCTGGGCATGGTGGCATGCACCTGTATTCTCGGCTACTCGTGAGGCTGAGGCAGAATTGCTTGAATTTGGAAAAAAAAATATCACTATGAAACAATTTCTTACTGAAACTAACTATAAAGTTGTCTGCTGAGTTATATATAGTCTTACGTTCTTGGGCAAGTATTTCCTTGAACAAACAGCTAAGTCTCGTTGACATAGGTGGCCTCAGTTCTCAGTCCTAATAGTTGAGTTGTTGATAAAAGTGGTTTCAAATCTCAAAAGGAAAGTTTGTAGACAGAATAATAAGACTTAGCTGCAAATTGACTGGAAAAGGGTTGAAAGAGTCTAAATTGACTCCAAGAGTCAATTTAAGAACTTGGAGGATCAGATAATGCTTTATTGGAAGAGTCTGTGATCTTTATTGCTAATATAAATAACCTAGCAAAATTATATGGCCTCATGGTTATGAAACAGGAAACTGAAAATTTGGTTTTCAGTCTCTAATAATTGATCGTTGAAATCCTGTGAATGAGTGAATGTAGAAGGAAAAAGAATGGGAGTAAAAATAGTGCAAAAATAAAGACTTAAAAATTACCTCAGGGATGATAGTAGCTAATAGCCAGTAATGAATAATAAATTAATGCTAGAAAGGAAAAGAAGATAAGAAGGAAAGTGCTCTTATGGAAGCTATGCACGATAGGTAGATTCATGGTATAAAATTAAAGAGTTAAATGCTTGGCTGTGGTCTAGTATAAGACTTTTATTTCACAAATTAGAAAACTGAGGTTAAGAATGACTGATTTAGGCAAGACCATTCCACTGGTTACCAGCAAAGCTAGGATTTAAAGCAGGTCTTAGTTTTTGGCTGGCCTATGTAACACACTGGCTGGCCACTTCTGTGCAAATAAGACATCAACATGTATAAGCACTTAGAAGAGAGTGCTGGCTTTGCCCTGGAGGAAAGTAATAAATGACTCTCAACTTAAGACTTGCTGAAAAGTTATGACAAAACAGACCAGAAAGTGCTTGCCTTGAGGAGTGAAACTGGTGAGAAGAATAAGAGGTAGTGGATAGAAACTACCTATTTGCATAGCTTAGGCAGGCTGGCCTGATAATTAAGAGGCATTTGTTTGTATTTAGGTCATCTTAGCTGAATTAAGGCTTAAGCTTTTTTAAATCAACAATGTATGTATTTCATATTTTTAGAACTCTCCAGTTTTATTTCTTCCAGATTTTCTGTGGCATAGCCTGTCAAAAAATTCAACCTTAAAAAGGTCAAACCTATTATAGAGCAAGAGTGTATGAAAATTTTCCTTGTACCTTCTTTATACTTTGTCTTAATTTTGAATGGTTAATTGGAAACCAAATTCAACTTCTAATGCCTAATTCTAGTTGAAGACAAATGCCCCTTGTAACATGGCTAGCTGACTGTCAAATCTGCTCAGCAAAGTTATGTCCTTACTTATTTGGGAGACCTTGAGAGTGAATTTAACCAATAAAATATTTAACCAATAATACCTAGTTCATCAGTGTAAGGGAGGGCAGGTTTGCTTTCAGCTTTGCTGTCAGTAGATCAAGTAGGAAGTAGTCCTTTAACAGTTTCCTCTGTTAGTGTTAAAAATTTCTTTGAGCTAAGGTGCCTGATTTTTACGTAATTATGAAGGTCCCACTACTGTTAGCCTCCAAGTAACCCTGAAATTTGTTTTGCCTGCAGGTATAAGGCCAGGCACTCATACACTCAACAGTCTTTTGGGGGCAAGTTTACACTTCTCTCTGACTAATACCAGGGCTTGTGTTCTTAGGGAAATCCTGGATCCTTTATTTACCAGCCACTGTCCTTAGTGTGAAACGTTTTACTGGGGAGGCCATTGTTTTCAGCTGAGCTCCTGCACCAGGCCCAGCAGACCAGACAAAACTAAATAGGGTTTACTTGTGCAAAATGCTACATAATCGAACTGAAACTTTAGAAAGCTGCTAAATCCCTGAACAGACTGGTTTACCCTAAAAACAGGAGATTCAAAGCAACCAATTAGAAAAGGCACAGTCAACCTGAGTTATCATAATAAGGAAATTCTCTCTGCTCTAACCCTTACAAGAAAAGTAACCTGAAGTAAACTGATGTTAACCAATCCAATTTGTTCTATTATTCTGTTTCCGTGTTCCCGTCTTACAAAAACCAACTGTTCTGTCATGACCAGTGGAGGACTCATTCTATTTTGTAGAATAAAATGCTGCCCAATTCTAGATTGCAAATAAAAACCAATTAGATCTCTAAGTTTGTTGCAATTTTGTTTTTTGACATTAGGTAAAACTGTCTAGTCTTCACTTATTTCCATTGTAAAATTGAGCTAGGAATAGAACTTGTTGTGCAAGATTATGTTGAAGATAAATGAGAACACATTTGTGAAGCCTTCAATATATTGACTAACTTGATGAAAGCTTCAAAACTAATACATGGTGGAAATTGGATTCACACTCAGTTCTACATCTTCCCTTCACAGTAAGTATAATATCTGGTTCATAAATGTAGCTGGTTACTATGACTATAATTGTTGTGTGCAAAAAATCTGCAATTCTTGTGGAATTGCAAAGTTAATTAGACCTTGCATTGGCGTGGTGCGATCTTGGTTCACTGCAACCTCTGCCTCCTTGGTTCACACCATTCTCCTGTCTCAGCCTCCTGAGTAGCTGGGACTACAGGCACCCACCACCATGCCTGGCTAATTTCTTTTTGTATTTTTAGTAGAGACGGGGTTTCACCATGTTAGCAGGATGGTCTCCATCTCCTGACCTCATGATTTACCCGTCTTGGCCTCCCAAAGTGCTGGGATTACAGGTGTGAGCCACCTTGCCTGGTTCTTCTGCTAGTTTTCTATAGATTCTAACTTTGTTAACATTATAGGTGATTCATAAAACTAAGCATAGATATCACTTGATCAAACAAAACCAACACTACTCCTAAACCTACACACTCACACGCTTTCTATCATATTGTATAATTCTTTTCTTCTCTATTTTAACAAACCAAACAATCATCTAGAATTTTTTTTAAAGTCTAGTAAGTGTTTACAGGAATACATTCAGCTCTGTATTTAAAGTTCACCAACAATTTGTCTTTATAAGTCTCTATTTTTAGAGGTTTATCACTTAGCAAAATACAAATACTGTTATAATTTAAAATATGGTGTACATGAACTCTGTCAAGAGAAGATGGTCACACAAGCTTTTGTTTCTCTTTAAAACAGGTAATTTTGACTACATGTTAGATTCAGAAAAGCTGAACTAAAACGGGAGATTGTCATTTTTACACTTACTCTTTCACAGCTACTAAAATAGCTCCACTTAATTGAGTAAAACCATTTTAGGTCACTACGCTGTTAGGTAGTGGGAAATATATATAGCAGCAACAAGAAGTTGACGTTTTAAATGTAGATAAATTCTGAAGAGTAATAGGTTGCTGATTGACTACAAACATACATATACTAAGAAGAGTTTCAATAAAGGTTATTTCTTGAGAATATATTTTGTACCATCTCAGAGTCATACTCTTTTATTCAAAATTCACTATATTCATCTATATGTGCATATGGCTTTTAATATATTTTCATTTTTTTAATTCACAGAGGCTTACATTTATTTAAAGGGAATTAAAAGGATATTGTTTGGTTATCAAATTTAATATAAACATTTTTGTTCAAAGGAGAAAGGTCAGTGTTAAAAATCTTATGACAAAAAGCAGTTTATTAGTAAATTGTGGATATTTGGTCACTTAAATTCTATTGATAATGTTATTTATAGTTTATAAAGCTTAATAGCTCTTAAATCACATTCTAAGAAGATTTTGTAATCTTACTCTCACAATAATAAGGAAAACAGAAGAAATGTTATTTCTGTTTTACGGTAAATACAAATAGAAGCTTCAAAATTCGTACTACTTTTATTCAGTCACTCTTACCTTTCCCAGTAGTCTATTATGAAATCAGAGTCTATTTCTGGATATAAATACTTCATTGCTTTGTTTCTGGCATCAATAGTTCTCTCTCCTCACATCATCCATGGCCCTAATATTAGCTGGGAAATGAGGTTGAGACATTGCTTCTCTGAAAATGGGAGCATCTTGCTATCTCCCAGCCAAGAGAGCTAGATAGCCAGAAGCAGAAGGTGGGAGCTACCCTAGCTGTTTAGTCAATTTCCTCTGTCCTTATTTTGTTTAAACTTGCTTCCTGGATTAATATTCTACTCTCAAGTTCCTGTCATTTTCTTCCTTATATTACTGTTGATTTCTAAATTACCTGATTATGCTGTGAACACAAAAACATTCAACAGTTTAAGGCAGGTTTTGTTTTTGTGTATGTAGTTAGTTATACTGCTGCAGCGGTTGTTATAGTAACCAGTTCTCTTCAGCAGGGAAAGGACTGTGGACATTTGACAATGCTTAAGATTTAATAGAATGAGATAAAGTTTCTAAATTTCATATTTTATTAGGAGATGAATCCAGGGCAAATGCTATCTTTTAAAGTCTCTATTTTTAAGTAAACAGTAAGTTAAAAGCAGGTGCTATCTATTCTTTTACCTAAATTAACCTGGATAAATTCAGCCTCCATCAGGTACTTTAATTGGTTTATGTGGTTATTCCCCAAATACATATTCAGATATTTCACACAGAAGTGCCCAAATGCTATGGTTTGAATATTTGTCCCCTCCAAAACTCATGTGGACATTTAATCCTTAATGTAGCAGTATTGAGAGGTGAAGCCTTTAAGAGGTAATTGGGCCATGAGGACTCTACCTTCATGAATGCATTAAGCCATTGGGAGTGGGACTGATGGCTTTAGAAGAAGTAGAAGAAGAAGAAGAGAGACCTGAGTTAGCACACTCAGCCCCTTTGCCATGTGATGACCTGCCCCAGCTTGGGACTCTGCAGAGTCCACAACAGCAAGAAGGCACTCACCAGATGTAAATCCTCAACCTTGGTATTAACACTAAAGCAGCTCCGCTTTGCATGCTAACCTGCCGTGTTTGTTTTTGATTAACCCCTGTTTCAGGAAGCCTGTAAGATTTCCAGTTTGTGTATTGCTCCTTCTGTGAGAGCACATATGTACCATAAACCTTGCCCTCAGATCAAACAACATTTGATGTTATCATACTTCAGTTGTCCTACACATCCCTTCGGAGTCACCCTTTCCCTGTGGTAGATAAGCCCTGGGTCTGGGGGCATAATGGCATGGGGATCCACCATCTCTCTCTGCTGCCCAAGACACAAGCATGACTTCTGTTCATAAATTCCTATTAAATGTTGCTTTCTAAGAAACTGGATTTGTCAGCTTCTTTCTTCAGCCTCTCAGCTTTCTTGGACTTATCATGTTTATTTGGACTTTGGGGGTGGGTTTATTATATTTATTTGGACTTTGAGGGTAGGTTTACACAGGCCTACATACTATAGAACATTTGGATTTCTCAACTTCTGTAACTGTATTAAATAAATTCCTTTTTGTTACAAATTATGGTTTCAGATATTCTGTTATAAGCAATGGAAGACAAACTAAAGTACCAAGTTACCCAGAAAAATGAGCACATATCGTAAAGTCAATTTTGTATGACATAGCCACTCATAGCATACAATTTACCAAGAAGAGCAAGCTTTGCAGTGAGCACTTCCCTCTTTTGCTTCTTTATATTTTATTTCAGTGATATTTTCTACTGGTTTGAAAAGTTCTTTACTCTCTCTTTATTCTCAATTGTCTCCCAGAAGTAGCACCATTAACAGATCTATTTTTATGCAATTATAAGAATATGAATATTTAGGCCAGGCGTCCCAGCACTTTGGGAGACCAAGGCGGGTGTATCACAAGGTCAGGAGATGGAGACCATCCTGGCTAACATGGTGAAACCCCATCTCTACTAAATATATAAAAAAATTTGCCAGGCGTGGTGGCTGGCGCCTTTAGTACCAGCTACTAGGGAGGCTGAGGCAGGAGAATGGCGTGAACCTGGGAGGTGGAGTTTGCACTGAGCCTAGATCATGCCACTGAAGGCCAGCCTGGGCAACAGAGCAAGACTCTGTCTCAAAAAAAAAGAAAAAAAGAGGAATATGAATATTTATAGCTGTGTTGTACTTAAATCAATGTTTATACAAAAAATAGGCCTCAAAAATATTTATATTTGAACATAGAGACTTTTTATTCATCTAATATATCATGAAATAATTTCTATGTTTAAAGCTATACCTTATTAAAATAAAAAGTGTGTGGTATGTTTTGCTGTAATTTATGTAAGAAGTGCCTATTAATGAAGTTAGGTACTTTCTAACTTATTGCCCTGATGAATCAGTGTTCTGAGTGTTCTCATCCCCAGAATATGTATTGATACAGGAATTGCTTGATCATAAGAAATCTCATATTTTATAGAAATATTTATAAGTTGCAGTGAGCCGAGATCGTGTCACTGCACTCCAGCTTGGGCTACAGAGTGTGAGACTCAGTCTCAGAAAAAAGAAAGAAATATTTACAAGTTAAAATTATAAATGACTCAACTGCCATCCAAAGTATGTCACAATTCACAGTGCTATTGCTATTGATTATATATAAATATGCTAATTTCTTCATACTTTTATCAATGACAGATACCATCTCTCTTTCAAAAATATATTGCCTATCTAGTAGGGAAAAAAAAAAAAGTTAATGCCTCTACTTACACTTCCCCTTTTTAGGTTTGTTTTTAGCGGGGCGTGGTGGTTCATGGTTCACGCCTATAATTCCAGCTACCTGAGAGGCTGAGACTAGAGAGTTGCTCGAACTCAGGAAGCAGAGGTTGCAGTGAACCAAGATCGTGCCACTGCACTCCAGCCTGGGTGACAGAGGAGGACTCTGTTTCAAAAATAATAATAATAATAATAATAATATTTTCTAAGGTGTTATATCTGTTCACATAACAGAAAATTTAATATTTTTGTTAGCTGGTCCTCTATCCAAATAACTTACTAAATGACTATGTTAGCTATTGTTATATTTTACAAAGCACTCTTTAATGAAAATGTTTCTTATATTTTACCATTTAAATGCACGCTGCCATAAGTTTCTATGTGATATATTTTATCAAGCAAGTTGTTTTTCTTATACTAAAATACTTAAAAGCACTTGTTTGGTGTTGAGTGGAATCGTATGAACTTCTTTTCAAGTGAAAGCTGATTATATTAAAATTCTCGTCCCAGCAACATAGAGAAGCTTATGTTGGACTAATTCTCCCACACAAAAAGAGCATAAACTCTGTATGAGTATGTAACTTTTTGAGGACACTGAACAACGTAAAAACAGATAGAAACTACAGGAGTTGGTTCCTTCAAAGATGGGCAGAGCACTTAGTGAGACCTTTTACATTTATATGGCTTTTACCCTACAGCACTCTGTAGTCTCCAAAAAGGGAGATTTAGAAATGATTTAAAAAAAAAATCACTCTTTGCCTGACCCCTAAGTATACATATGTAGGCACAACTCCAGGGAGCTCAACAGCAGTAGCTTGAAGATTAAAAAAAAACTTAGGCATATATTTCATGTTTTGCATAATTAAAGGGACATAGAGTTTAGGATATGACTTCAGCCAAGTTAGAGACTGTGTGTAAATGTCTTGGTTTTGCAATGAAAACTTATGAAAAGTCACAAATTAATAGTAAACACTGTGTAACAGAACAAAGGGATTTACCTTGGACTAAGGGCTAAACTGAAATAGACAAGCATTAATAAAATATAAAATCAAGTCTCCAAAATTTCAACGTGGTCTGTACATAATTTAATAGAGCAGAATTTATACATTTCAGATGACAATAATGTAATATAGCCTGTACAATATGTCATCCACCATAATTAGGATACAGCAAGGAGAAAATTACTAAACATGCCAGGAACAAGGTTATGTGACCCATAATATTCAAGGGGAAAACAATGGGTAGAAAAACAGCCACTGTGACTCAGAACTGTAATTGGAAAATAAGAAATTGCAGGCAAGGATTGTCTTCATAAGTGAACATGAGGATTGGGAAATGTCAGGAGAGAAATAGAAATTATTAATCAAATGAAAATTTTAACACTGAAAAGTACATGAACTGTGATGAAAAATTAACTGAACTAGATATTGGAGATAGAAAAAAGAGTTGGCAAACTTAGAAACAGATTATTATACTTTATTCTACCTGAGGAATGGAGAGAAAAAGGAAAAACAAATCTTAAAAGACATGAGGGGTAATAAGGAGCAATTTACTAATAACATACATATGATTTAAATCACAGAAGGAAAAGAGAATGGTACAGAAAAATATTTGAAGAAACAGTGGTCTAAAATTTCCTAAATTTGGTGAAGAATATCAAAAAGCTTAATGAATCCCAATCATGATAAATGCTAGGAAAACACACTTAGTTGCTTCAATTCCATTCCAAATCAAAGAGGAAATATTTAATGCAGCTACAGGAAATAAACAGGACATATTGCATGTAAGGGAACAGCTATAGAAATGATGCTGACTTCCCATAAGAAAAGTGTGGGGCCAGATTGGAATGGAGCACCTTTCAAATACTGGAGGAGGAAAAAATCCTGTTATACTAGAATTCTATGTTCAATAAAAATATTATTCACAAATGAGTAATAAAGCTGTTTCAGACAATAGTTGAAAAAAATTATCAAAAGCAGAGTTGTTCTATACAAAGTACTTAAGGAAGTTTTTCAGGATAAAGGGGAATGATAGATGGAAACCAAGTTCTACTCGAACAAAGATTACTGAAAATAGTACATATGTTATCCAGACAGCTTTTATTCTATTTTTATATACACATATTAATCTCACGAAAGACATTTATTTTAAAGTAATAACAAGTACTGTAACGTATTTGAGTAATGTATTTGAGAGGAGGTATAGAATTAAAATATATAAAATAAAGTGGGGGAATGCTAATTGGACATATAACACCCTTTCTACATTGTTACATTATTTGTGAAGTAATAGAATAATTTTCTAATGTAGACTGTGGGAAGTTACAGAGCCATGTTCTAAATAAACACCAAAAAATACAAAAAGGTATGGCTAAAATGTTATTAGAGGAGATAAAATGGAATATTAAAAATATTTTCTTTCCATACAATGGCAGGGGCATGGAAACAGAAGAAAAAAAAGCAGTTGCGACAAATAGAAATCAAATGCTAAAATGCTGAAATTATATCCAAACTCATCAATATTTAAATTAAATGTGAGGAGACTGAATACTTCAAGGAAAAGCTTTTCATATTGGATTTATAAAAAACAAGAGCCACCTATTTGTGGTCTACAAAAAACATGCAAAACACAAAAAACACATACAGGTTGAAAGTAAAGTAATGGAAAGTATTAAGAAAACTGTTGTGACTGCCAATATCAAAGAAGACTTCAAGAGGGATGCCAAGTAAACAGTTCTATCACAGTGAAGAGAGTCAACTAATTGAGAAAATATAAATATTAAATGGGTATGAAACCAATAACAAAACTTTCCAATTCATGAAGAAAATTATGTCAGAAGTGAAATATCTACAGATTTATATTAATATCAGAGATGTACTCCATTTTCAAATAGAAAAGGTAGATCCTCCCCAAACATGTAGATCTATATGACTTGAACAATACTATCAATTAACTTTTTTCTAACAAACTTGCCCTAATTGACATTTTTAGATCACTACACCCAACAAAAATACTATGTGTGGCTCATTCACCAAGATTGACCAAATGCTGAGCCCGAGTAGAATTAAATTAGAAATCAATAACAAGAAGACACTTACACAATTCTAGAGATTTTGAAATATGAAGATTTGAAAATGAGCTACTAAATGATCCATGGACTGAAGAAAAATTATGAGGTAAATGTGAAAAAATATTTTGTGATTAAAAAAATGAGAACACAACATAAAAAATATGTGAGATATAGGCAAAGCAGTCCTTAGAGTGACATTTAAGTTTGAAATGCTTAAAAGATAAAAGGCTTAAAACTAATGCACTGTGCTTCCACCTTAATCTCAAAAGAAGAGCAAAGTAAACAAAATTAATTTTAAAAGGAAATGATAAAAATCAGAACATAAATCAATGAAGTAGAAACAATAGACTAAATCAAAGAAATCGTGATTCTTTGAAAGACTTCTAAACATGATAAAAGTTTAATGAGAGTTATAAAAAGAAAAATTTAGCAACATAAATTATGAATGAGAAGATATAAACAACTTTATAACTTAAATGATTTTCCTTGAATAGCAGAAATTATAAGAATTTAATAAATAAAACTTTAAAATGTAATAGTTCT
>NW_012120932.1:589848-619897 GCF_000951035.1 Colobus angolensis palliatus
AGCTACTTGGGAGGCTGAGGCAGGAGAATCGCTTGAAACCAGAAGGCAGAGATTGCAGTGAGCCGAGATCATGCCATGGCACTCCACCCTGGGCAACAAGAGCAAAACTCTGCCTCAAAAAAGCAAAAACAAAAACTAAATTTATAATTAAACTTTCTACAAATAAAATCCTTGGCATATTTGACTTCATTGGTGAATCTTTAAAAACATTTAAGGAAGACAAAATATCATTCCTACACAAACTCAGACAAAAGAGGCCAAAAGAATACTTCCTAATTCATATTAGGAAACCGCTACAGCTCTGATACCAAAACAAATCAAAAACATCCCAAGAAGAAAAATAAATTAAGACTAATATCTTTCGTGAATATAGACATAAAAATTTTAAAATATCAAATTGTCCAACAATATGTAAAAAAGATAGTACACCTGATAAAATTGCATTCACAATAGCAATGCAGGGTTTAATATAGAAAAATTAATATAACTCATGTATTTACAGATTAAAGGAGAAAGTTCATATGGTCGTTTAGTTAGAAGCAAAAATAAGCTTTCTAAAAAAATACATAAAATGCCTCAGCAAACTCTGGATAGAAGAAAACCTGCTAAAGAACATTTACCAAAATCTTATAGCTAATATTATATTTAATGATGAAATATTAAATGTCATCCTCCTAAGACAGAGAGAAGGACAAGATTGTTCTATTTCTATTAATTTTGTACCAGTCATACTAACAGTGTAGGGGACAAGATAAATAAATACAATTTAATATACAGACAGGATGAAGTAAAATAGCCTAATCTCACAAATGACATAATTTTGTAGGCAGAAAATCCTTAACCATGTACAAAGACAACTACCAATAAAACTCAAAGCATCCCACCTGTCCATCAACAGAGGAATGTAAAAACAAAATATGTTATTGATATGACAGGATGACAATAGTAAGCAAGAATGTACTGCTGACACAAAAATAACATGGATAAATCTCAAAAACATAATGCTGAGATGAGTAAAAGTCCCATATTAGAGAATCCATTGGTAGGATACTGTTTCTACGATGATGAAGAACCAGCAAATAGAAGTCTGAGCAGTGGTTGTTAATGAGTGGCAGTGTTTGAAAGGGAACATAAGGACACTTACTGGGGTGATGGAAATTTTCCTGATTTTGATGGATTAATAGGTTGCATGAGAAATTACGTGTATCAAAACTCATTGAAATTCTTAAGATCTGTGCATTTCATTGTGATATGGTTTGGCTGTGACCCCACCTAAATCTCTTTTTGAACTGTAGCTCCCATAATCCCCATGTGTCATGGGAGGGACCCAGTGAAAGGTTTTTCCTGTGCTATTCTTGTGATAGTAAATAAGTCTCACCAGATATGATGGTTTTATAAAGGGCAGTTCCACTGCACACACTCTCTTGCCTGCCACCATGTAACATGTACCTTTGCAACTCCTTCACCTTCCTCCATGATTGTGAGGCCTCCCCAGACGTGTGGAACTGAGTCCATTAAACTTTTTTCTGTATAAATCCAGTCTTGGGTTTTCTTCACAGCAGTATGAAAATGGACTAAAACAGTAAATAGAGTAAGGTACTGTACAGTAGTAGAGTAAGGTACTGCTATTAAGATACCTGAAAATGTGGAAGCAACTTTGAATTTGGTAACAGACAGAGGTTAGAACAGTTTGTAGGGCTCAGAAGAAGACAGGAAGATGTAGGAAAGTTTGGAGTTTCCTAGAGGCTTGTTTGAATGGTTTTGACCAAAAGTCTAGGCTCCGGTGGTCTCAGATGGAGATGAGGAACTTGTAGCAACTGGAGTAAAGATCACTCTTGCTATGCAAAGAGACTGGCGACATTCTGCTGCTGCCCTCTGTGGAACTTTGAACTTGAGAGAGATGACTTAGGGTATATAGTGGAAAAAATTTCTAAGTGACAAAACATTCCAGAGGAAAGACAGCATAAAAGTTTGAAAAATGTGTAGCGTGACGGCTGGCTGCATAAATGTACATAAGTAATGAGAATCTGAATGTTAATCACCAAGACAATGGGGGGAAATGTCTCCAGGGCATGTCAGAGACCTTCACAGCAGCTCCTGCCATCACAGACCTGGAGGCCTAGGAGGAAAAAATAGTTTCATGGGCTGGACCTAGGTACACCCTGCTGTGTGCAGTCTAGGGACTCAGTGCCCTGTGTCCTATCCACTTCAACCATGGCTAAAAGTTGTCAAGGTATAGCTCAGGCCATGACTTCAGAGGGTGCCAGCCCCAAGCCTTAGCAGCTTCCATGTGGTGTTGAGCCTATGGGTACACAGAAATCAAGAACTGAGTTTGGGGAACCTTTACCTAGATTTCAGAGGATGTATGGAAATACATAGATGTCCAGACAGAATTTCACTGCAGGGCAAAGCCCTCATGGAGAACCACTACTAGGGCAGTGCAGAAGTGAAATGTGGGGTCAGAGCCCCCACACACAATCCACACAGGGGAACTGCCTAGTAGAGCTGTGAGAAGAGGGACACCATACTTCAGACCCCAGAATGGTAGATCCACCAACACCTTGCACCATGCGCCTGGAAAAGCTGCAGGCACTCAATGTGTAAAAGAGCTGGAAGGTAGGCTGTATCATGCAAAGCCACAGGGGCAGACCTACCCAAGGCCATGGGAGCCCACCTCTTTCATCAGCGTGACCTGGATATAAGATATGGATTGAAATCAGATCATTTTGTAATTGTAAAGTTTGATGACTGTCCTATTAGATTTCAGACTTACATGGGACTGGTAGCTCCTTTGTTTTGGCCAATTTCTCTAATTTGGAATGGGTGTATTTACCCATTTCCTGTACCCCCATTGCATATAGGAAGTAACTAACTTGCTTTTGATTTTACATGATCATAGGTAGAAGGGACTTGCCTTGTCTCAGATGAGACTTTGGACTCTGGACTTTTGTTAATGCTGAAATGAGTTAAGACTTTGGGGGACTGTTGGGAAGGCATGATTGGTTTTGAAATGTGAGGACATGAGATTTGGAAGGGGTCAGGGGTGGAATGATATGGTTCTGCTGTCTCGCCACCCAAATCTCATCTTGACTTGTAGCTCCCATAATCCCCACATGTCATGAGAGGGACCTGGTGGGAGGTAATTGAATCATGGGAGTGGGTTTTTCCCATGCTGTTCTCTTGATAGTGAATGTCTCATGAAATCTGATGGTTTTATAAAGGGCAGTTCCCCTGCACATGCTCTCTTCCTTGCTGCCATGTAAGACATGGTACCTTTGCCCTTCCTTCACCTTCTGCTATGATTGTGAGGCCTCTCCAGCCATGTGGAACTGCAAGTTCATTAAACCTCTTTTTTCTTTTCTTTTTCTTTCCTTTTTTTTTTTTTTTTTTTTGAGATGGAGTTTTTGCTCTTGTTGCTCAGGCTAGAGTGCAATGGCACAATCTAGACTCACCACAACCTCCACCTCCTAGGTTCAAGTGATTCTCCTGTCTCAGTCTCCTGAGTAGCTGGGATTACAGGCCTGTGCCACCACACCTGGCTAATTTCGTATTTTTAGTAGAGACAGGGTTTTTCCATGTTGGTCAGGCTGGTCTTGAACTCCCACTCTCATGTGGTCTACCTGCCTTGGCCTCCCAAAGTGCTGGAGTTACAGGCATGAGTCACTGCACCTGGCTAAATCTCTTTTTTCTTTATAAATTATCCTGTCTTGGGTATTTCTTCATAGCAGTATGAAAATGGACCAAAACGCACTATGTGTAAATTATATACATATGAATATGTTTATTATTTATTCTTTCAATGCTCTAATCTATACAAATTAGAAATAGTGGAATGAATTCCTGTCAGGGTTCATTTTACAGTTTCCTAGGATTTTTGTTATAATTCTTCTCCCTTTATTGAATCTTGGTATCAAAATTCATTGGAAATTCTTGGGAAGAAGCTCACACGTGTGTGTATGTGTGCATGTGTGTGACAGAGAGAGAGAAGAGAAATAGAGAATCCATTTGTATGTGCTGTTTATTTTTTAGAAATTCCTCTATTTTTATCTCATTCTGACAATGCTTTCTGGTTTATATAGTTGCTCTGGATTGATTTGGTGCTTTAGAGCAGCAGTTAGGTAGGAGAAAGCAGGTCTTGAGAAGATACTGCCTTTATCAAAATGCCTACCTAACTTGTGTGTCACTTATTCATGTAGGATATTTTGGAAATCAGCTTTAGAAATTCCCTAGTGCTATTTTAATAACATTCTTATTGGATCAAATGTATTTTAGAAATGTAAATCAAGGAAGGAGGTCAGTTTTGTTTTCCTGTACTAATTTTATTATTTTTATTTTTACCCTTTCAGCACATTCCAGTTACTTTGGTTCAGGAGACTATGTTGCCTTGGCAACATTTCATATTTTGGGCAAAATTTATTGCTAAAAATTAAGCAATTTAACAAGCTTGTAAAATATTACTTTGACCAAATGCTTTTTTATAGCATGCCAAGGAAAAAACGAGTGATGAACGAGACTATTATTCTTTTGTGACTATTTAAAGTACTGAAGTGAGAAATCTGCAGCTTGAAATAGAAAACAAATAAATGTAATCAATGTTCTCATAGCAACAAATGCTCGAGCCATTGTGTTCTCTCATAAGCTGCCATGGTATGGGAATGGTGTTGTGGGGTGATATTCATTGAAGTAAGTGACAACTACCCTTGTTTAGTTAGAAATACCATTCTGGAAATATTAATTCTCCTACCTCTTTGATTCTTACTGAATATAATGTAGTCTTTCCAAGTCTAAGTATTTTGGAGTTCGCAGACCCATTATTTAACACTGATAATTTCATCCAAAATCATTCATTTTCATTTGCCATGGATTTTGGATTTTGTTGGGGATTGAGAGTAAGTATTTTGAATCATTAAACACAGTCCCAATATTGGCTGCTCACTTTGGGATCTTAAGGTGAATCAGTGTATTTGGAGCTATTATAAGACTAAATTGTGTGTGTGTGTGTGTGTGTGTGTGTGTCTGTGTGTATGGCCTAGATTTGGTAGGGGTACAATAAATGTTGCTTACTTTTTATTTTGTTTATATGTTTTATATGAAGTATCAAGCAATCCTGCATTATTCATTCAATTATTTATTAATTAACTGAATTGTCTATTCAGAACTGAAGAGAAAAATAATATCATGGAGAAAGAGAGAAAAATGAGGGAAAATGGAAAGAAAGAAAGAAGTATCAATTTGTGAAAGAAGGTCATGTGTATTCACAAAGGTTTTTATAAACTTATATACTAACAGATTCACAATTGCTTGTAAATTATAAAAAAAGAAAAAATGTTTTTAGGTAAATTTTAGCTTTGGAAATAAATTCTAGGACTTCTAGTATAAACAAAGTTGACTGATCCCAAGGACTTATTTCCATTCCTTTCCCAAATCCCACTGAGAGTACAGGAAAAAATGTGATTTGAGAATAAATTAAAAATAGCACCAGCAAGCTGGAAAGGTGCCATCAGCAAGCTAGAATAGATGGGAATTCAGAAAGTTACAAAGCAGATGCTATCAACTTGAGAGAGAAACCCAAGAGAACTGAGAAATCTGCTACCTCATAAAAATGAAAATGGAAATCTCCTAAAAAGCTGCATTTCCCTGGTAGAACATCATCAGAGGTGCTGTAGGCTGACCAAAGGGGTAGAACAAGTGGAAGAACTTCAATATTTGTTGTCATCCTCCAATTAAATTTGTGCATATAATTCTCCCAATAACCAGGGTGTTGTTACCAAGGAGACTTGCAGAGTTGGCACTGAGGCCAAAGTGGAAGAACAGTGAGAGCCACAGATTACTTAGGCCACCAGAAAGCAAGTTATCATACCTAGAGTGAAAGATAAGCTACCCCCAATACTGGAAGAAAGGTTTCCTTGTGGCAAGCCTCACTTTCCCATATGGGGAAAAGGCCACTGGCTTTGGGCTTCCTGTGAGGTTCTGTTTTCCCTCATACACAACTAACACTATTCTCCTGATTAGCTCTTCTGTAATTCAACATCTCAGTTAGTGTCATATTTTGGGGGAAGACTTCCATGACTACCCTACTTAGAGTAGCCTCCTCTTTGTTATTCTCTAGCTCAGTTCTTGTTTGTTTTTTAAGTGCTTGTTATGAATTGAGATTATTTTATTTTACTGCTTACTTATTTTACTGCAAACAGTTTGTCTGTCTTCTATAACCAAAATGTGAGCTGTATCACTGTGACCTTGTTTTATGTTCATGGTGCTATTCCCTTTCTTTCCCAGAGCTTGGCGCAAAAAAAAACTGCTCAACAAAAGTTTTCTGAATGAATGAGTGAATGAATAAAGCACTCATAGAACATTTCAAAATAAGCCATGTTTTCATCTACAAGAAAATTATTTCCTTAGAAATAATATAAAACGTGTTTTAGTAAGCAATGTAATACTCTAGAAATTATCTCAAAAAGATAATGAGAAATGAAACAAACAAAATCCATCTCTATCCAACTAAGCCCCTTATAAGTTAACTGTAAAGGTAAAAACAATTTCCACTGAAATTACAGATTTTAGAAATAAATGGAAAACCCTGACTGCATACATAAACTGAAGGAATGAGCCTTGTACATGTTTTTGAAAATATGAGTTTAAAAAAAAAAACGTTCAATTTGAGAAGCTAAGGTAGATTCAGTAAAATTTAAAATACAAGAAACAACAAAAAAAACCCTAAAGATTAAAAATGTAAAAATAGATTTTATAAATAAAACTAAAAGTTGGTTTTAGGGAAAGGAACAATAAAATAACAAGGCTTGGGTGTGTCTGACCAATACAGGTATATTAGCTTGCTAGGACTACCATAAGAGAATATCACAGAGTGGGTGGTTTAAACAATATAAATTTGTTTTCTCACAGTTCTGGAGGCTGGAAGTTCCAAGATCAGTGTGTTACTAGTTTTGGTTTCTCCTGAGGCTCCTCTTCTTGCTTTGTAAATGGCTGTCTTCTCATTGCATCCTCACATGGCCTCTTCTCTGTGTGCCCATATTCCTGGTGTCTCTTCCTATATATACGAATCTTCTCTTTTCACAAGGATTCCAGTCAGATTGGATTATGGCCCACTTGAATGGCCTCATTGATATGGTTTGGCTCTGTGTCCCCTCCCGAATCTCATGTCAAATTGTAATCCCCATGTGTTGGAGGAGGGACCCGGTAAGAGGTGGTTGAATCATGGGGTGGGACTTCCCCCTTGCTGTTCTCATGATAGTGAATGAATTCTCACGAGATCTGACGGTTTAAAAGTGTTTGGCACTTCCCCTTTCACTCTCTCTCCTGCGCTGCCATGGTAAGACATGCATGTTTCCCCTTTGCCTTCTACCGTGATTGTAAGTCAGGACTGTGAGTCAATTAAACCTCTTTTCTTCATAAATTACCCAGTCTCAAGTAGTTCTTTATAGCAGTGTGAGAATGGACTAATATACTTATTTTAACTTACTTGCTTCTTTAAAGTGACAATATGCAAATATAGTTATACTATTAAGTACTAGGGGTTGGAACTTCAACATGTGAATTTTTGGGGGAGGAAGGGACACAATTCAGTCCCTAGCATGAGGCAACAGATGTTAGGAAACTATATTAAGTGTTAGAGGAGGATTAGAACCACATATGTGGATAATTTAAATATCTTATAAAATTACATTAAAATTTGTTATTTTTTGAATGATTCACTAAATCTCATAAAATGAATATGTCCAAACTTGATTAGTAAAACAGCATAAAACTTGAATTCTCTGCTAGTTTCAAACAAAACATAAATGGTAGCCAAATCTAACACACCATCCCTAGTTTTACCCTTAGAGTTGCTAGACCCGGGCAACATCAAGTAACATGGTTTCTATGTATATATTTTTTTTTCTGAAACAAAGAAAGTATAGTTTCTCAACATGCTCTATCAATCAGTGTAATATCCTTGACTCCTCACAATAAAACAAGAATGTTAGAAATATAATATCCCAAATTAATTCAAAATAATTATAAATATTCCAAATACACAATTGCTTATGCAATCTAGCAGAGGACTAGAGGACAAGTACAACATACCTATGTAGTTATTCTAGAAAATGCAAGGAGATTTAGCACTAGGTAATATGGTAAACTTAATTATATTAATAAAGTACACACAAAAAATATATCAATAAAAGATAAAAATATATTTGATATAACCTAGTAAGTCAGAAAAAGAAAATCATGTCCTAATTCAATAGACTGAAATATATGAGAAATATTATACTTAGAGTCACAATGTTAGGATCATTTTCTCTAAAGTAAATTAGTGAGTCTGGAAAAAGTCTAAGTGTCCTGCCAATTCAGTAAAGAAAAGTGCATATACAGTAGATTTCTCTTTGAACAATATTCTCTCTGGGGTATTGTTCTTTTAGCATTGTAACCTCGACTATCTTGAATATACCTAAGTATTTGGGTATGTGTAGACAGACACACACATGTGTGTGTAATCCTTACAACATATTAATATTTATATACACACGTACATACTTTTGGGCATACACAAGTTGTCTACCCAAATATGTAAATATTATTTGAAGTAGTTTATTTGGAAATTCATGAATCTAGTGACCATTTCATCATACACAAGTGTTTACTGCTTTAGAAACTACTACAGTATAAAGCACAAGCAGGGATCAAAAAGCTATTTTTAATATAAGACCTTAATGGAAGTACCATTAACAGTTTATATTACAGGTCCTATTTGCGCCTGTGGCAGCCTCAAACCAAATAGTGATGAGATATTTAAGGATCAGTCAAACGCTTATTACTGTACCTATATTTGCTCATGGCATCATTTGCTGTTTTAAATGTGTAAAATTATTCCAGTATAAAATACAAGCTGGTGAAAGGGCCTGGGGGTTCATCAACAACAATCTAACCCTACTCTTCTCAGAATGCTGCTTCTGATAACCATACTAGTGTAGCACACAGTTCTCATGTTATATAACATGCCTACGTATCTTAATATTTTTTCCAGGCTGGACCCAGTGGCTCACACCTATATCCCGAGCACTTTAGGAGGCCAAGGCAGGTGGATCACCTGAGGTCAGGAGTTCAAGACCAGCCTGGTCAGCATGGTGAAACCCCCTCTCTACTAAAAATACAAAAAATTATCCAGGATGGTGGTGGGTGCCTGTAATCCCACCTACTTGGGAGGCTGAGGCAGGATAATTGCTTGAACCCAGGAGGCGGAGGTTGCAGTGAGCTGAGATTTGCAACAATGCATTCCAGCCAGGGTGACCGAGTGAGACCATGGCTCAGATATATATATATATATATATATATATACCAAAATAAACCTGAAAACATAATTGCACAGTATCTCTTTAGAAATACTGCATAAAGAAATGTGCCAAATATTTATCTGACTTCAATCTCATACTCTCCTGTGTTATAAGTGGTTAGAATTTTAAATTATATTTCTTGGACTCCCTTGTGAACTGTTTGCTGGTTAGATTCTGCCAAAACAAGGCATTTGTTTTAGACTGAAACTTTATAAAAAGTGTAGGCCATATTGTTTCTGCATAGCAGGATACTGGAGGTAACCATTTGCTCCAACAGTGGGGAAAGCCAGCAGCATCTCCAGGAGACTGGACTTCACGCTCCTGCAGTATCATGGTGTGGGCTCACAGCTGCCTGCTAGGAAGCCAGTCTGATGGCAAGGAAGCCACAAAAAAGAGCTGTAGGTAATACTACTTTCTATTTCACTCTCTAAACCTCCTAACACTTTTATAGTCAATTCTTCTATTAACTATTTTTTTGTTGGAAATACCTAGAGTGGTTTCTTTTCCCCAGCCTGGACTGATATAACACAAGATAAAAAAGGAATTTGAAGACTTAGGAGTTACATAAAACAGATGTGAAATCTGAATAATGACATACAGTGTTGTTAAGGCCTTGAGAATTACTCTCAAACAGAACTTGCTGCAGATAGCTGTTAGTTTTAGGAGATGTCTTAGTCTGTTTTCTGTTGCTATAACAGAATACCTGAGATAGGGTAATTTATAAGAAAAGAGTATTTTTTTCTTAAAGTTCTAGGGGCTGGAAAATCCAAGATCAGGAAACCACATCAGGTAGGCTTCTGGTAAGGGCCTTGTGCTCTGTCATAACGTGATAAGAGGCATCACAGGATGAGAAGACAGGAGCCTGCCACTTCAGATTTCTCTTCCTTTACTTATAAAGCCATCAGTCCCATTATGGGAGCTCCACCTTGATGACTTTATCTAACTCTAATTATCTCCCAAAAGCCCCACCTTTTAACGTCATTATAATGGGGATTAAGTTTCCCACACATGAAATTTGGAGTGCATATTCAAGCCGTAGCAGGAATTATAATAATTGGAATTTCTAACTCCCTGTATATAGGCTTTTCTTACGCTTTTTTTTTATTATTATATAACAAGTTGGTTTGGGACAGCCCTAGTAAGTTATCACATTCTTGTCTACAGCTTGCATGGCTTTGCTAGAAAACTATGTTTCACTTTGGCATGTAAAATTTTCAAAAAATAGGACTTTAAAAACACCATCCTAAAATTAGCTATAAAAAGGAAAATCTTCTTGCCAAACTATTTACCAAGAATATATGACTCAAGATCAATATTCATCTCAGCAATGATATTTTTGTAGTTGATATCAACTTGTATTAAAGTGCATTCCATGTGGAGCGTCAGAAATCATTTTATTTGCTTTCAAAAACTCCATTAATTCTAAGGAGTTTTATCTTTTCCCAAAATTTGGGAAACTTGCTTTGTTTTTGTTATTTTCAGATTATACCAGAAGCCAAAAGAAGGTCAGGGGTGAGTGTGGAGTGAGGTAGGGAAGATTTCTGTACAAGAGGTTAAATTGAGGAATTACAAAATGGAGTTTTATGTGAGTTAGATGGCATAAAGGTGATGAAATTCATAGATTTTTATAACTGGAAAGCTTATTATTTGAAACTGTATATCATTTTCCCAAAATATGTACTCCATATATACAGATCTGTTTCAAATGTATAGTGTTTGTTAAAGTATGTGCAGAACTATAATATCATACACATTACCCAAAGAACCATATACTTCAACCTAAAGTGTTAGAATTATCCTACTGAGCAAATGACTCCTAGCAGAAGAAATAATGTTATAAGAGCTATTTTTAAATAGTCGGATGTGTCACAGAAGCTCTTCAAGAAATATATATTTTAAAACCTAAGTTATATGTATATATAAAGTGTGTGCTAGTCCTCTAAATAGCATATCTTATACATAAAATAGAAACTAGTTAATTTAAGCTCTTAAAATTTCATGTAACAAGTCTGCTGGAAATTTTTGTAGAGTTTGGTGATGAGAACTTGGCACAGGGATTGGGAATTTATGTTCTAAAGATGTCTTGGATTGCTTTATATGGATCAAACCAATTGTGGTGGCTCCCTTTGCTTATTCAGGCAATGAGAAAAAAATATCAGCCTTTCATTTTCTGGATGCAATTTGAAAAACAAAACAAACTCTTTTATTGATGTTTTATAAGACTCAATTTTTAAATTGAAAAAAATAAATGCAAATAACTCCTTTAAAAAAAACCCTAAAGATTGGAATATGAAAAACCCAAGTCTTACAGTATTATAACAGCTCATAATTAAGGGTGCTATCTTAATCCATTCACAGTTGTTTTTCTGGGCTACATGAGGCACAGGCAGTAAGAAGCACCTGTTAATAGGTTACCTAGGTTACCTCTACTCTAGTCATGAGCAAGTGAACTTGCAGAGCTCTTTCAGTTTGCCCTGAGATGTCTTGAGCCGTACTCAATAGCAGACACAGTCTCTGGAAAATGACCTCTTCACTGGAAGACAGGCCTCCCATTTGGTTTTCCCACCATTAAGGAAAATTAAACAATATGCAGAACTTTAGCAATAACAGATTTTGGGGAAAAGATGTTTAACTTTCCTGTCTGTGATATACAAAAATATAAAAGAAATGAAAACGAAGATGCTAAATGATTATATACAGCATGTATGTAGAATAAAAGCAATGTATAAACTTACTTTTAATCATAAAGAGTTGACTATACACTGTAAATTCTCCTCCATTTTTCACAGTTGATTTTTTTTGCCTCGTTTGCTTTTTAGCTAATAAGAAATTTGTGATGCAGAGCTCTTGGGGGAAATATCTGTGGAAAGTAAGGAAAGTAAACATGATTGGGCAGTGGAGTATTTTGGCTAAGGGAGTAAAAAGTGGCACCTAAAGTGGTTCACTTGAGTGTGAACCATGTTCTTTCATGTTCCCATTGTGTCATAGTAGCCAGACATTCTCCAATTATCAACATCAGTACATCATTTCAGAATGATGACTTTTCTACCTGCTAGTCCCTTGACATGAAGAGCGAAGTGCTCCTGTGATATTTATAGTTTATAGTCCAATGAGATTCTTGCCAAATCTCTGGCTGAAGCATCCCCCAGCAGAATCATTCATTGTTTTGTTAGAAATTTGAGAGTTCTTGAAAGAATTTTCCTAACCAGAATATTTTGAGTAAAAAGGGGTAAATAATAACAGGCAAACTCTGCTATCTGGTTACTATAATCATGTATGACAGTGTAAATAATTATGCAACTGTTGCTAGAGAAGTAAATCTGGTTTAATATAATAACACGTAAGGCTGTATTTTAATGGAGTCAAGTTGATTTTTCTATACTTCCGTTATGTTATGCATGATTATGAATGGAAAATTAACATGAGGTATAGATCTTTTTGTGTATTATGTTAGAACATCTATGCAAAACAAATACTTTGGTAGGTAGGTAAGCACTCAGGCCTTCTCAATTTTCACCATAATTCAAAAACATCATTTTAGAGTATGACTAATTTCATTTTCTCCAACTTATAAAAGAGCAAAACAAAGACAAAACGAAAGAAATAATCCACTACAAATAAAGACATTCTTGCTTGAGAATGTGATCTGAATGACTGCAAAGACAGAATATTTTCCATGGAATAGAGGACTTTTTATATTGCTCATCTGAATATTAATTGTCCTAATGCTTTGGAACATCTCAAAATGCTGAATGAATCAAAATTCCTCATTTGTGCAATGGAGGAATAAGAAGGAAAATTAAAAGATTATTAAGAAATCATGAAGTTTATTGACATTAAAGTTTTTATGAAAGTTACATAATTATGCATATATAGGTGAAAAGAAATTGTTATTGTCTAAAAGTGTGGATGTAGTTGAAGTTATACTTCACTGTTGACTGGGTATACAAGAGAAACCAATGACTGATTAGAATTTTCTGAGTATAATCAAGCACTAAGTGCACTTGCACTCTTGCACTTTAAAGACTAAAGTCTATAATTTTTGACTACTGAATTGTCTTTATAATTCTAATTTTCTCATATGTTCTCTATTGCTTTCCAGTGTGTTTATTTCCTTAGTTTTTCTTTTCAATACAGCATCAAGTTAACTGTCTCCAGTTCTTCTAGCTTCTGGTGCAAATAAGGAAACTTGCCCCCAAATTAGTTTATTTGGAGTTATGTTTATAGGATATTGGCAAGTTGCCAGCATCTGCATGATAAATGTGAATGTTATACTCTCCTGACATTTCTTACAAATAATTTGTTTTAACTATAAAAGACAGATGTATTCATATGATTGAGTAGTCTACAGTTTGCATAATTTGGGGGAATGAATATTCCTCTTCTGCCAAAATAATAGTCACAGAATTTTCTGTGTGTGAGATTTGAAAAACCTTGTGTTTTGCTCTTATTGATAGATGAACTAAGTAACTACAACAAAAAAGTAACCCAGTGATAATTACCACTTGTTTTGGATTCCAAATATTATTGTAGAAAAGTGACATCATCTCTACTGTCAGATATTAAATTATCATTATTTTTTCTTATCGTAACTGATATAATTTAATATACTTTTTCAAATAGGCTGCATCTCTAATTATTTATAAGAGAAGCTTCATTAAGGAGTTTTACTAGGAAATTTTAAACATTCAAACAATATTTTCCCAATTATTGAGTCTCAATACAAAGTGCTTATTTAGTTTTGCCCTTATTGATAGATGAACTAAGTAACTGCAACAAAAAAGTAGCCCAATGATAATTATCACTTGTTTTGGATTCCAAATATTATTGTAGAAAAGTGACATCATCTCTACTGTCTGCTATTAAATTATCATTATTTTTTCTTATTTTAACTTTTATATAATTTTATATATTTTTTTAACTTTTATATAATTTTAATACATTTTTTTCAAATAGGCTGCATCTCTAATTATGTATTTATAAGAGAATCTTCATTAAAGAGTTGTACTAGAAAATTTTAAACATTCAAACAATTTTTCCCAATTATTGAGTCTCAATAACAAAGTGCTTATTTGGTACTAAGAGCATTTGAAAGGCCTTATCAAAAAATCTATCATTCCGCCAGGCGCAGTGGCTCATGCCTGTAATCCCAGCATTCTGGGAGGCCAAGACAGATGGATCACCTGAGGTCAGGAGTTGGAGACCTGCCTGACCAACATGGAGAAACCCCATCTCCACTAAAAATACAAAATTAGCCAGGTGTGGTGATGCATGCCTGTAATCTCAGCTACTTGGGAGGCTGAGGCAGGAGAATTGCTTGAACCTGGGAGGCGGAGGTTGCAGTTAGCTGAGATCACGCCATTGCACTCCAGTCTGGGCAACAAGAATGAAACTCCATCTCAAGTAAAATAAATAAAATAAAACAAAGTAAAGAAGTAAAATAAAATAATAAAATAAAATAAAATGTCTGGTACTTGCTGCTCTTTGTACCTCTGGTAGTTCGTCTGTAAATCCGTCTGGTCCTGGGCTCTTTTTGGTTGGTAGGCTATTAATTACTGCCTCAATTTCAGAACTTGTTATTTGTCTATTCAGGGATTCAACTTCTTCCTGGTTTAGTGTTGTGAGGGTGTATGTGTTCAGGAATTTGTCCATTTCTTCTAGATTTTCTAGTTTATTTACATACAGGTGTTTATAGTACTCTCTGATGGTAGTTTGTATTTCTGTGGGATCAGTGGTGATATCCCCTTTACCATTTTTTATTGTGTCTATTTGATTCTTCTCTGTTTTCTTCTTTATTAGTCTGGCTAGTGATCTATCTATTTTGTTAATCTTTTCAAAAACCAGCTCCTGGATTCATTGATTTTTTTGAAGGGATTTTTCATGTCTTTGTCTCCTTCAGTTCTGCTCTGATCTTAGTTACTTCTTGTCTTCAGCTAGCTTTTGAATTTGTTTGATCTTGCTTCTGGACACAGGGAGGGGAAAATCACATACTGGGGCCTGTCAGGGCATTGGGGTCTATGGGAGGGATAGCATTAGGAGAAATACCTAATGTAGATGAGAGGTTGGTGGATGCAGCAAACCACTATGGCATGTGTATACCTATGTAACAAACCTGCAAATTCTGCACAGGTATCCCAGAACTTAAAGTATAATAATACAGAAAACTATTATTCCTATTCAATAAAAATGCAGGAGATGGTTTTAGATGATAAAGGTAGGTCAAGGTCAGAGGTAGCTAGCACTTCTTCAAAAGCATAGGTCACAAGTACTTTCAGATGGAATGATACACCTATTGGAGCATTATACCTGGGATTCTCTTGAAAATTAAGGTTCATGTCTGTTATATAATTGCTTTGTGATCAGGAAAGAATATATTATGAGATGTTTGGATTCTGCTAAAGTTATTAAATCAAAGATAACTAATTATCTACATCATTGGTGATGTAATAGGAAGTCAATTATTTAATATTGGATAATTCTTTGATTATTTCAGTAGTATGTTCCTTTTCACAGTACCACACCATCTTTTAAAGATAGCAAAAAATAAAGGAAAACTTAGCTGTTTTGTGCAATTTGATATAGATATATACATACAATGTATAATGAATCAGGGTAATTGGAATATCTATCACCTCAAACATTTATCATTTCTTTGTGTTAGGAGCATTCCAAATCTTCTCTTCTAGCTCTCTTGAAATATACAGTAAATTATTGTTAAGTATAGTCACGCTACTGTGCTATTGAACCCTAGAGTGTATTTCTTCTATCTAACTGTATTTTTGGGTCAATTAACCAACCTCTATTTATCTCCCTGTCCCCCCTTACTTATCTCAGCCTCTGGAACCTTCATTCTACTTTCTACCTGCATGAGGTCAGCCTTTTTAGCTCTCACATATGAGTGCGAGCATGCAAAATTTGTCTTTCGGTGCTCGGTTTATTTCACTTAACACAATGTGCTCTAGTTCCATCCATGTTGCTGCAAATGACAGAATTTCATTTCTTTTCTTATGGTGGAATAACATTCCATTATGTATATGTACCATATTTTCTTTGTCCGTTTATTCACTGGTGGACACTTAGGTTGATTTCCTATTTTGGTTATTGTGAATAGTACTGCAAGAAACATAACAATGCAGATATCTTTTCAAATACTCATTGTCTTTCTTTGGAATATATACCCAGCAATGTGGTTGCTAGATCATATGGTAGGTATATTTCTAGTTCTTTGAATAACTCTGTACTGTTCTATATAGTGACTGTATGAATTTACATTCCCACCAACAGTGTGAGTGTTCCCCCTGTCTGCATCCCCATCACCAACTGTTATTTTCTTTCCTTTTGATACCATTTTAACTGAGGTGAGAAGATATGTCACAGATTTTGATTTGCATTTTCCTGATGATTAGTGATGTTGAGCATTGTTAAATGTTCCTGTTGGTCATCTGTATGTCTTCTTTTGGGAAATGTCAATTCAGATCATTTGCCCATTTTAAAATTAGATTATTTGGGTTTTTTTGTTTTGTTTGGAATTGAGTTGAGTGTCTTGTATATTCTGGTTACTAATGCCTTGCTAATGGATAGTTTGCAAATATTTTCTCCCATTCTGTACATGCTCTAGGTTGTTTCTCATTCTGACCTGCCTGCCTTCCTGTCTCCCTCCCTTCCTCCCTCCTGTGCAAAAGCATTTTATCTTGATGTAGTGTTATTTGTATATATTTACTTTTGTTGTCTCTGCTTTCAAGGTCTTACTGAAAAAAATCTTTGACCAGAACCGTGTCCTTAAGCATTTCTCCAAAGTTTTCATCTAGTAGTTTCATAGCTTCAAGTCTTACATTTAAGTCTTTAATTCATTTCGATGTGATTTTTTTGGTATATTTTGAGAAATATGGGTCTAGTTTCATTCTTCTGCATATGGATAGTCAGGTTTCCCAGCACCATTTATGGATTAGACTGCCATTTTTTCCAGTGTATGCTGTTTGCATCTTTGTTGAAAATGAATTGGCAATAAATACATGGATTTAGTTCTGGAGTCTCTATTCTGTTCCGTTGGTTTATACATCTGCTTTTATAACAGTATCATACTGTTCTGGTTACTATAGCTTTGTAGTGTGTTTTGAAGCTAAAATGTGATACCTCCAGCTTTGTTCATTTTCCTCAGGATTGTTTTGGCTATTCTGGGTCTTTTGTGTTTCTATATGAATTTTCTGTTTGTTTTTTTCTATATCTATGAATAATGTTATTGGTCTTTTGACAAAGATTTTATTGAGTTTGCAGATTGCTTTGGATAGTGTGAACATTTAAAAAATATTAATTCTTCCAATCCATGAGCATAGGATATCTTTCAGTTGTTTCATGTCCTTTTCAATTCTTCATCAGTGTTCTATAGTTTTCATTGTAGAGATCTTTACATTTTTAGTTGAATATATTCCTAGGTATTTTTCCTACCTATTGTAAATGAGATTGCTTTCTTGATTCATTTTGCAGATTGTTTGTTGTTGGTGTATAGACATGCTACTGGCTTTTGTATGTTGACTTTGTATCCCGCAAATGTACTGAATTCATTTATCAGTTTTAACAGGTTTTTGGTGCCATCTTTAGATTTTTCTAAATATAGGCTCATGACACCTATGAACAAGAATAATCTGACTTCCTTTGCAATTTGGATGCCCTTTATTTCCATTGCTTGCCTATTTTCTCTGGGTAGGCCTTCCAGTACTGTGTTGAATAAAAATGGTGAAAGTGTGCAAACTTCTCTTGTTCAAGAATTTAAAGGAAATAATTTTAATTTCTTCTCATTTAGTGCATTACTCTGAGTTCATCACATATGGCTTTATTATTTTGAGGTACGTTCTTTCTATGCCGAGTTTGTTGAGAGCTTTTATCATGAAGGGATGTTAGACTGTACCGAATGCTTTCTTAGCATACGTTGAAATAAAATTATATGGTTTTTCTTCTGATTCTGATAATGTGATATTTCATGCTTATTGATAGCATATGTTGTACCATCCTTGTATTCCTGGATGAATCCCACTTGATCATGATGAATGATATTTTTAATGTTGTGTTGAATTTTGTTTGCTAATATATTGCTGAGAAAGTTTGCTTTTATGTTCATCAGGGATATTTGTAGTTTTCTTTTTTTAAAAATTCATCCTTGTCTAGCTTTTGTTTCAGAGTAATGCTGGCCTCATAGAAAGAATTTCAAAGTAGTCCCTTCTCTTCAAATTTTGAAATAGTTTGAGTAGATTTGGTATTAGTTCTTCTTTAAATGTTAAGTAGAATTAATTAGTAAAATTATCTGGTCCTTCCCTAGGCTTTTCTTTGATGGGAGACTTTTTATAACTTCTTCAAACTTATAAGTATTGGTCTGTTCAGGTTTTCTATTTGTGGTTCAAATTTGATAGGTTCTACGTATTCAGGAATTTATTCATTTCTTCTAGGTTTTCCTAATTTGTGGGTGTATAGTTGTTTATAACAATATCTAATGATCTTTATATATCTGTTGTTTCATTGTAATATATCTTTTTATATTTCTAATTTTATTTGGGTCTTCTCTCTTTTCTCTGAGTCTATCTAATATTTTGTCGATTTTATCTCTTTTTAAGAAAGCAACTTTTTGTTTTGTTGATCTTTTGTATTTTTTTGACTTAATTTTATTCATTTCTGCTCTGATCTTTATTGTTTCCTTCTACTAATATTGGGTTTGGTTTGTTCTTGCTTTTCTAGTTTCTTGAGGTGCATTGTTAGGCTTTTTATTAGAAGTCTTTCTAATTTTTAATATACACATTTATTGCTGTAAACTTCCCTTTTATAATTGTTTTTTTTTTTTTCTGTATCCTATAGGTTTCAGTAGCTTTTGTGTCCATGTTCTCTTGTCTCAAGAAATTTTTAAAAATATTTTTAAATGTCTTTATTAACTCATTTGTTGTTCAGGAACAAGTTATTTAATACCTATGAATTCATACAATTTCCAACATTTTTTTTTATTGATTTCCAGTTTTATTTCATTGTTGTCAGAAAAATACATGATATTATTTTGTTTTTCCAAAATTTGTTAAGACATGTTTTGAAGACAAACATATGGTCTATTCCTGGAAATGTTTCATTGTGACATGGAGAAAAATGTTTGTTCTGCAGCTATTGGATGGAATGTTCTATAAATGTCGTTAGGTCCATTTGTTATAGAGTACAGTTGTATAGAGTCCAGTGTTTTGTTGTTGATTTTCTTTGTAAATGATCTGTCCATTGCTGAAAATGCTGAAAGTGGGGTTTTGAAGTTCCCTATTATACTGCAGTCAATTTATCCCTTTAGGTCTATTGATATTTGTTTTATGTATTTGGGTGTATTGATGTTACGGGTGTGTGTGTGTGTGTGTGTATTTGCAATTGTTACATTCTTTTGCTGTATTGATCTGTTATTATATAATGGCCTTATTTTTCCTTTTTTATTCTTGAATTAAAGTCTATTTTATCTGTTACAAGTATAGCTACTTCTGTCATTTTGTTTTTCATTTACATGGCTATCTTTTTCCATCTCTTCACTTTCAATCTGTATGTGTCTTTATAGGTGATGTGAATTTCTTGAAGAAAGCACATACTTGGGCCTTGCTTTTTTAAGAAATCCTTTCAGCCTTCATATATCTTTTAATTGAATTATTTATTTCATTTATATCCAAAGTTATTTTTGGTAGGTAAGGATTTACTACTGCCATTGTGTTACTTGTTTTCCGGTTGCTTTGTGGATCCTTTCTTCTCTTTTCATTTCTTACTATATTCCTTTGCAGTTAAGTAATTTTCTATAGTAGTATGTTTTGATTACATGCCATTATTTTTGTATCTATTATAGGTTTTTGCCTCATGGTTATTATATGGTTACAAAAAAGTACATAGTTATAACAAGTTATTTTAAACTGAAAATGACAACTTTGATTGCAAAGAAAAGTAACACAAATTCTATGCTTTAACACTAGTTTATCCCCACCTTTTGCCTTTGTGATGTTTTTATTTACAGTTTTATATTGCCTCTTTTTTAACCAATGTAGTTGTTATTGCTTTTAATAATTTTGTATTTTAGTCTTTATATTTAAGATACAAGTGATTTACTTACCCCAATTACAGTATTAGAGTTTTACAAAGTTATCTGTTTTCTTTCTTTTACCAGTGGGTTTAATACCTTCAGCTATTTTCTTCTTACACTTCAGTGTTCATTTCTTTCAGAATGACGAACTCACATTAGCATTGCTTGTAAGACAGTGTTGGTGCTGATGAGTTCCCTCAGCTTTTGTTTTTCTGCGAAAGTTTTTAGCTCTCCTTCATATTTGAAGGATTGGTTTTTTTGGGCAGACTATTCTTTGTTGGCAGTTACTTTCCTTCAGCCCTTTAAATATAGCAATCCACTCTCTCCTGGTCAGCAAATTGTCTGGTAAGAAATCTACTGAAAGCCATATTGGTGCTCTGTTGAATACCATGTTTCTTTTCTCTTGCCCTTTTGAGTATTTATTCTTTGTTTTCAAATTTTGCTACTTTGATTATGATGTGTCTTGGAGAATTATTCTTTGAGTTGAATTTGATAGATGACCCAGGAGCTTTCTGTACTTGTATGCTGCTGTATTTTTCTACATTTGGGAAATGTTCTGCACTATTTCCTTAACTATGTTTCTAGGCCATTTTTGCTCTAATCTTCTGTGAAAATTACTATTATGCAGAGGTTAATTTGCTTGACAATGTCCCATAATTCTCGTAGGCCTTCACTTTTTTAAATTCTTTTTTGTTTTTTTGTTTTTTTTTGAGATGGAGTCTCTGTCACCCAGGCTGGAGTTCGGTGGCATGATCTCAGCTCAGCGCAACCTCCACCTTCCAGGTTCAAGCAATTCTCTGCCTCGGATTCCCGAGTAGCTGGGATTACAGGCATCCTCCACCATGCCTGGCTAATATTTGTATTTTTAGTACAGACAGGGTTTCACCACCTTGGCCATGTTGGTCTTGATCTCCTGCCCTAGTGATCTACCTGCCTCTGTCTCCCAAAGTGCTGAGATGACAGGTGTGAGCCACCTTCTTTTCATGCCCAGCCTACTTTTCACTTCTATGGTTGATTAATTTTTTTTTTTTTTTTTTTTGAGACAGAGTCTTGCTCTGTCGCCCAGGCTGGAGTGCAGTGGCCAGATCTCAGCTCACTGCAAGCTCCGCCTCCCAAGTTCACACCATTCTCCTGCCTCAGCCTCCCGAGTAGCTGGGACTACAGGCGCCCGCCACCTCGCCCGGCTAGTTTTTTGTATTTTTTAGTAGAGACGGGGTTTCATCGTGTCAGCCAGGATAGTCTCGATCTCCTGACCTCGTGATCCGCCCATCTCAGCCTCCCAAAGTGCTGGGATTACAGGCTTGAGCCACCGCGCCCGGCGGTTGATTAATTTTATATGTTCTGATTCGAAGATGCCAGTTCTTTCCTCTGTTTAACCAAGTATGCTATTGAAGCTTTCTAATGAGTTTTTCAGTTCAGTTATTTTATTCTTTAGTTTTATGATTTCTATTTTTGAAAATTATTTATATTTATTTACCAAAGTTTTCATTTTGCTCCTGAATTGCATTCTAAATTTTATTTTGTTTTCTAATTCTATTTCCTGTGATTCCCTGATCTTCTATAAGAGGATTATTCTGAATTTTCTGTCAAATATTTCATGCATCTTCAATTCTTCTGGGTCTATTGCTAGAGCTTTGTTGGCTTCTTTTGGTGGTATAATTATTTCCCTGAGTTTTCATAATCCTTGAATTTTTACATTAATGCCTATGCATTTGAGAAAAGAGCCATTTTTCCCAGTTTTTGAAGGTGTTCTTGGGTGGTGTTAGAGCTTTACTGCTTAGTATGAGAACTTAAACACTGATCTGTTCTTGCTTCCTGTTATGGGCAGGACTTATGGTGAGTGCTGGAACTAAACCTACTACACTGGAATTAACTTGCTGCCGTGATGTTGTTTTCCAATACGAGGAAGACTTATAGGGAACTCTGGAACTTAAATACTTCTCCAGAACAAAATTACTGTACCTCTGTTGTTTCCCATTCTGGGAAAGACTTAAAGTGAGCACCAGAACCTAAATATTGTCTTAGAACTATATTGCTGCCCTGCCATTGTTTCCAGTCTTGGGAAGACTTAAGTGGACACTAGAACTTTATCCTGACCTTTTAGTTGTTTCCAGGCCTGAGAAGGCTCCATGTGAGCACCTGGGAATTGTGGAAAATCCTATTAGGTATTTTCATGGATTGTGACCCTGGAGTGCTATAGCACTGGCCAATCTCTTCAAAGAGTTGTATCTCCATTGATTAGAGTGCAAGTAGCCATCAACATCTTTGTGCCAGTCACTTAGCTCAGCACCCCACTCTTTGTCCCCAGTTCACCCCACTTGGTTCAGCCCTCCTGACACTTTCAATGGTTCAAATGGAATAGGACTGAAGTAGGCTTCCTGTGAATATTCCGAGAACAGGGGGAGATTAAACATTCACCTCTAATTCTCTCCTCTTGCTTAGAAACTATCAGTCTAAGAAAATCTGAGTGGAATAATGCCAGTTTTGAGGAAGGGTGACACAGTCTAAAATAACCATTTCTCTTACTCCTCATGGCTTCTCTTGATTCTGTGGGCCCAGGGGTTTCTTCACTTCTCCCCAAATTCCAGTGAATTCCCATGGTAGTCTTATATTTGAATAGTTTCTAATTGTATTTTTGTAGGAGGGAGTGATCCTGGAGTATCTTTTAAATTGAAATCTTGCTGACTAACTCCTTGTACTATGCAATTTTTTATCTCAGGTCAACTACCAATAACTCAGAAAACATTTACCTAACGTAAGATGCCAATTCAGCTATCTAAATGTTATATTATTATAGCTTCAATGATGTTCACTTCTTAATATTTACTGAAGTTGTAATTTTACATTTTATGAAATTATTTGATAGCTAGCTCTCCCACCAGATTGTGAGCTACACCACAGGCATTTTGTTCTTTGGTTTTCTTTTCTTTTCTTTTTTTGGTGGGAGTTGGGAGGCAAGATGGTGATTTTATCATCCTACAACTAGTGACTAGTAGAGTACACAATAAATAGGAAAAAAAGGTATTTATTACCTCAATGACTGAATAATAAATAAGGGTTGAAAATCATTACTGATTTTAATTATCTAGGTAGTTGTTGTGTTTAACAATGAAGAGGACCCAGTCAACATAGCATCCTGCAGTTATTTTAGTATCTCTCCATAAAACGTCAGAAAAAAAAAACAGTGAAATGTAAAGCATATAAACAATAAAAAGGATTAGTGGTCTAAACAAAAATCAATAATACAACAAGGTAAACACTTACGTAGACCAAAAGTAGAAAAAAAACATATATCAGTAATCTTGGCCAATGTTTTAGACTTACTCCAAGCTTAAAAGAAGATGGAGGTGGGTGGTAAAAGGGAGCTCAAAAGCAACATTTTGGTGACAATGTCCAAACCCAAGAGGAAATTTACAGAAAACAGGGCAGTAATGGCCTGTGCAAGAAATATGAAAAGAGTGTGATTATTATATGAGATCAACAGCATTGAGCATTGATAGCTTTTAACGTTTCCTAAATTAATCTATTGTTTTAATATTACCAAGGTTGAGAACCATGGGACTAACAAAAGTTATTTTTAATATATTTAAGTAAATATATAACATATATGTAAAACACCTTCTACAAATAGAAACATGGACTCTTCATGCTAACATTTCAGAGAAAAGAAAATGTGTAAGTTCATAAAGTGAAAGTATTTAAAAATATATTCCAATTTACCAGTAATCACAGAAATGAAAATTAAAACACTGTTGAAATATTCGTTTTCAAGGACTCATAAGTAGGAAAAAACACAGGTTAAAATTGGAAAGTTTGAAGAAATAGCAATTTTATACATTATTGGTGCTAATGTAATGAAATTATGGGAACCAATATAAGTATATATAGTGAAATTGAAATTTTTTTAGAACTTCTCAGTTTTCTTTCTAAGCATATACTTCAGAGAAGTTCTTATTCATGTACTCAAAGGAGTCATGCATTATTTAGAGGTGGCAAATTGGACACAGCTTAATATCCATCAGTAAGGAAATAAGTACCTACATAGTCATATATGGATCTGATTCTTATCTGTATTAGCTTTTGCTGCATAAAAATACAGCAATGATTAAAATTTAATCATTGAAAACAAGGCCTATTTATTTAATTCATGTTTCTGTGGGTAGGCAATTTAAATTGGGTTCACCTGAAAAGTTCTTTTTGGTTGTGACTGGGCTCAACCATGCATCTGCAGGCAGCTGCTGGTATGTGGCCTTATTCAAAAGTCTGGAAGTTGGCAGGCTGCTGGCTCTGGAGAGGGACTAGCAGAGTCCATGTGTCTCTGATCAGCAATCAGGGAAGCCCAGGCTTTTTGTCATGGTGGTAGTCACAGGATTTCTATGAACAGCTACTAATCAAGATCCAGTATGGGGGCACCTTTCAAGCTTCTGCTTTGTGATCCATCACTAGCATGCTACTGGCCAAAGCAATCAAATAGCCAATCCAGACTCAAGTTGTAGATAAATACACACTACCTTCTCATATGAGAACTTGCAAATTATTGCGGCTATTTTTTTCAATCTACCCTTGGGGTTAGAAGTGTCTTCAAATTCAGAAATTTTTCACTGTAGAAAAGTGATTAAATGCATGTATTAAATGTTCCCTGAGACCTCAAGCAGAATCTGGAATAGCTCTCTATAATCAAGCTCATTAATATACAGTAAAATATATAACTATTGATAAAGGTAATAAATTACATCAATGTAATTCAGGAGTTTTGTTAAAAAATTAGTTTTGATATCAAATTTACAAACATACAACAAAATAGCAAACTTTTGGATTTAGAACTTTTGAGGTTTCAGAATTGTGAATAAGTGATTTTGGACCTTCTAAACATGAGTTAAAAATAAATGAAGTTGGCCGGGCGCAGTGGCTCACGCCTGTAATCCCAGCACTTTGGGAGGCCGAGGCGGGCGGATCACGAGGTCAAGAGTTCAAAACCAGCCTGGCCACCATGGTGAAACCCTTTGTCTACTAAAAATACAAAAAAAAAATGAAGTTGATCATATATACCAACTTTGATAGAGCCTAAAACCATAGTTTAGATGAAAGAAAGCAAGTCGTATGAAGATAAAGATACTTATCACAGTTTAACATTTATATGTAATCTTAAAATCAGACAAAATAATTTATACATATAAGTACATTAAAATATAAAAATACAAATCAAAATAATATACACAAATTTCAAAGGGGTACTTAGTTGTGAAAAGAAAAACAATGAGAAATCAGACTGTGGTAAATAGAAAAGGAAATTTTTTTAAAAACAATCTAAAGCAATACAAATAAGTAGAGATGGAAGCTTATTATATATTATATCATGTATGATATGATGTGAATCTCAAATCACTAGGGAAAAGTCATACTTTTACATAAATGGAGTGAGGAATTTGATGGCCATTGGAAAAAAATTGGAAAATTATATCCTTCCAACTACACACATACCTCATACCACACACTAGAATAAAACCCAAATAAGTCAGAAATTCCACTTGTAATAATCAAGCCAAACAATTACTTCAAAAATGGATTACTTTATAGACTGAGAGTGGATAAAAGCTTTCTAACTGTGATTAAATGCAGCCATGAGAATTATGAAGAAAGATCTTATATATTGAATGTGTGAGATCTTTAAGACATATTGCTGGGAGAGAAAGAAAAGTGTAGAATAATATATGCACCATGCTTCCTTTTGGATAACAGAAGAAAAGGAAACAATGAAATCTATAGACCCACATAATTCACTTAGTTTCAAAAAGGAACACCTGTTTATGGCATGGGAGGAGGTAGGCAAAGTGGAATAGCAATGGATGCAATACTTCTTTTTATAGACTATTAAATATAGCTTTGACTACAACCACTTAAATGTTTTTTTCAGTTAAATAATACTTAGTTTAAAAAGAAAACAGGGCCGGACGCGGTGGCTCAAGCCTGTAATCCCAGCACTTTGGGAGGCCGAGACAGGCGGATCACGAGGTCAGGAGATCGAGACCATCCTGGCTAACCCAGTGAAACCCCGTCTCTACTAAAAAATGCAAAAACTAGCCGGGCGAGGTGGCAGGCGCCTGTAGTCCCAGCTACTCGGGAGGCTGAGGCAGGAGAATGGCGTAAACCCGGGAGGCAGAGCTTGCAGTGAGCTGAGATCCAGCCACTGCACTCCAGCCTGGGCGACAGAGCGAGACTCTATCTCAAAAAAAAAACAACAAATCAAACCCCATACTATTGAATACAAGAGGAAGCAAATCACTAGTTTTGATCTCAAGTTTATAAATAACAAAATAGCAAACTTTCGGATTTAGAGCTTTTTGAGGTTTCAGAATTGTGAATAAGTGAATAGCCTATTTACCATGTGATATAGTTAGGATATTTGTCCCTGCCAAATTTAGTGTTAAATGGTAATTCCCTATGCTGGAGGCCGGGGGCCTTGTGGGAAGTGTTTGGATCATGGAGGGGACCCCTCATGGCTTGGTGCTTGCTGTCTTTGTGATAGTGAGTTCTTGTGAGATCTGATAATTTAAAAGTATGTGGCACCTCCCCCAGCACTCTCTTGCTCCTGCTTTCTGTATGTGATGTGCTTGCTCCCAGCTTGCCTTCTGCGGTGATTGTAAGCTTCCTGAGCACTCCCCAGAAGCAGATGCTGCTATGCTTCCAATATAGCCTGCAGAACCATAAGTCAATTAAACCTCAGTCTCAGGTATTTCTTTATAGCAGTGCAAGAATGGCCTAATACACCACATTTGTAACATAACATACACAGAAAAAATTTCAAGACTGCACTCTGTACATTCTTAGAGGAATATATCCTGAAGACATAAACAACAAGGAAGTCTTAAACTTCAGATAGTATCTTATTTTTAATATGACTGATATCATAGAGTTAAACCATTTAATTCATATATTGTAGGCAAATTGCAGAAACTATGTTGTGATATTTTGGAAACAGTGTTTTCAGAGAAAGAGAAAATACATATTAATATACTAGTACACTAATAAATCATTGTGCTAACATATGTTTACACATATATGCTAATATAAAATCAACAAAATTCAGAAAAATCATTTTGATGTTTGAAAGTGAATTAGAAATACTGATGTAAACTCATTATTCTATTTTTAAAAACATATATTCTAGTTTTGTCACTGACAGGGCCTAGAAACAGTAAAGCATCCCTAGGGCCCCAATCTTGTTTTTTTAAACATAATATTCCATTGAAAGCAATTAGAACTCCTTCAAGAAATAGTTGATTCCAGATCTAGGGAAAGAAAGGTACAGATATACATAGATAACTTATGCCAAAAAGCAAGGAAATGCTCAAAGAATAAGGGAGTAAATCAAAAGGATATAGAAGTAAGTTTAACTACATGTTAATTGCTTTAAGTGTTGGATCCTGAAAAGACTCCCCGGACTCCAGTGATTTCACTCATGGAATAGCTTTTATAGGCAAAGGAGGCAGTACAACGACTGCAGGGGAAGGATATGGATTGAAAAGGGATATGGAGATCTCAGGGTTAGGTTTCTTTGTTTTTCCACCACTGGGTCGCGGAGGAAGCACTGACAAATCAAGACAAATCTTCAGCTTTGGATCATGAGTGGCATGCTTGAGAAGCAGCTTGGTAGCAGGAAACCCAGTTCTGCTTGTGAGAAGAATCTCTTATATTAAGTAAGTCTTATACGTACATTCCAATTTTATAATCACCCTTAACCATCAAAACCCCTGAGTTTCTACTAAAACCATGTGCAAAACATGAGTCCAATCATCATTGCCGAATTATGCTGACAGACCGGTATGTCCTGCAGACCTGTAGTTCAAGGGCATCACTTATCTGTGGTTAACGTAATTCATAGATTGGCCAAGGGATTATCATATTCCAGGCTTTTCTGCAGCAAAGCCCATGATTAATCCAAATCAGCTGAGTTAATGAGGGATTCTCATTAGCTCAAATCAGGGCATTTCAAGCACTAAAAGAAACAGTGATAGGTAACACATAAAAAGTTTTTCTAAAATTATCCATTACTCAAAACGAAAGCTTTATTCATAATTTATTTTTTCAGTTTTTTCTAAATATTTTAATATTAATATTCAAAAATTTATTTACACTAAAACAATAGTGTAATGAACGCGCAAACATCCAATTTTTAACAGTTTGCCACGGTTTGCTTTATATCTATAATTTTTTCTGAAACATTTCAAAGCAAGTTGCAAACATCACACTTAATTTCTAAAATTACATTTTGCCACTCCTAAAATAAGAACTTGCTGTTATATGATCATATATCATTATGTCTATAATTTTTTCTGAAACATTTCAAAGCAAGTTGCAAACATCACACTTAATTTCTAAAATTACATTTTGCCACTCCTAAAATAAGAACTTGCTCTTATATGATCATATATCATTATGTCACATAAGATAATCTTAATTGATTACAATATCATTTAAATCACAGTTTATATTCAAATTTTCCCCATTGCACAAAAAATTTTTATTTTTTTCAATAAATCTTATAAGTTTCATGCATTTAATTTGGCCATGATTTTGCTTCCATTTCTATCATTTTAGAATGGCTCTCACATTTTTTTTTCATGACCATAACTTTTTAAGAGAACAGGTCAATTATCTTGCAGTGATAATATTATTGGAATCATGTGATTGTTTGCACATGGTTTCATTTAGCTTACATCTCTAATATATTACACAGGCATCGTAAATTAGAATTGAAAGCTTGATTTTTAAAAATATATTTTTGGCAAGAATATTTCATAGGTCATACTGTATATTTCATATTATATCATATCAGATAGCAGACAATGTTAGGTGACCCCACTATCAGTGGTAACAGATTTGATCACTTGACTATCATAGTGATAGCCAGATTATTATTTTTTTGGAAAGATTTTTTTTTTTTTTTGCATTTAGAACATAATCTGCTGGATAATATTCTGCAAATATCCACCTTCACTCAACCTTTCACCTAATGGTTTTAGCGTCCATTAATGATCTTTGTATGAATCGGTTATTTCACTGGGTGTTACAAAATTGTGATTTTTCTAATTCTGTCATTCTCCCCCTTCCTTTTAGCTGACATTGTTACCTGATAGAGTTTGATCATCAGCTGCTGTGGTGAACTCCAAAGTCTTATGAAAATGCAGACTAAATAGTTGATTTTGTTTCTTTAATTTTCAATTTCAGTGTAAGGAGGTCCTGTAATAATCAATTTCATTAATGGCATATGAAATTTTTTCCTCTTTCTTCCTGACTTTCATTATGAGTTTTTAAGGATCGAGTGTATAAATATCAATTGTAGATGCTACTTATTTGATATTTATATTGTACCTACATTGGCCAGTGACAATTCCAGTAATAATTCCATCTGGGTCCTGGTTCCATTTGATATAGTATCAGCAGTCTTTGAACTTTCCCTTGTTTTCTGGCATAACAAGATGTCCTACAATTAAGGTATTTTTTTCCCCCTTACATGGAATACTAATAATTTCTCTAGGAAGCTCTGATTTGTTTTAGTTAAGAATAATATTTAAAACCAAGATTTCATCCTAGCTAACATGGTGAAACCCTGTCTCTACTAAAAATACAAAAAAATTAG
>NW_012120932.1:621132-626263 GCF_000951035.1 Colobus angolensis palliatus
CGTGTTAGCCAGGATGATCTTGATCTCCTGACCTCGTGATCCGCCCGTCTAGGCCTCCCAAAGTGCTGGGATTACAGGCTTGAGCCACCACGCCCGGCCCTGTTTTCCTTTCTTATCTTTACCACATGCTTCCTCCTGCCCTCTGTCGTTGTCTATTTTAGCTTCTGGTGTATACTTCCAGTGTGTGTGTGTGTGTGAGTGTGTGTTTGCAAAAATGGACAAGTATGCCTATATTTTGTATACTTATTATATTCTTAATTTATATAATTTTTAATATGGAATATGTAACTACCATATGAACTGTTCAGTTCTTTGCTTTTTTAAATTTGAAACATTGAAAATTACTAGAAATTGTCTTCTAGAAAGCAAACAAAAATAAGCTCATTTATTATTGCTCTTGTTTTATTATATTTATACAAAGCAGGTAAATTTACAATGCATATTATTCTTTTCATCTTAGTCATTGTCTTCAAAATCTTCTCACACATTAAGCTGTCTTTCATCCCACCCTCAAAGGTAGTAGTAGTTTTTCCACTATCGTTAGTGCCCATGTATGAGAAATAGCTTGCTTTACTGAAATAGTCATTCTACCTATCTTTCAACAGCTGATGTCACATTACTGTCTTTTGGGAACTAACTGACTTCATTAAAGTTTAAGCAAGAATCTTTTAAAAATTCTATAAAAGTAGTATTAATTAATCAAGGCAAGAAAAAGAAAATTAGTATTGCTCTGTTAAACATTAGCATCTGAGAAAATTCCTTAATAACTCTATATCAAAAATTTTCATTTATATATTCAAAATATGACAACATTCCATGTACTATTCATTTACTTTTTTTTCTCGAGCATGTTATGGAAATTAAATAAAATTCATATGATTATACTCAATTTGCAGTCAAATTTCAAAATGAAAGCAAACAATTTTTTTCAATTTTTTGAAATTACATCTTTTTAAAAAATCAGTTTCTTTCTAAAAGTTAAGCTTATAGCCCCAGGTATAATGACATTTTTTGAATACCGTTTTTCCCTAAAATTTAGTATATAGGCTATTTCTTTAGTGAATTTAATTTCCTGATCTAGATTTTCCTTGTATTTGAAAATTGATTGATATTCAGATCTAGTTATAATTTTGTGATGCAAAAAATAATACAAAGCAATCAAATGAATATTAATAATTATAATTTATTGAAATGATATCAATTTTTCAAAAACTAATCCAAATTTTATTTGCAATGCAGATGGGTATTTTATTAATTTGCTATCTGTTTGCAATTTGTTTCAACGATTCACCTTTTGATTCATACAATACAATGATCCATATAAGGTCAGAACACATAAACCAAATTGATCATTGCTGAACTTTTTACCCTTTCTCACTGTAGTCTGAATTTTTTTTCACAAAGAAAGAAATGTAATTGAGAGAAAAGTTACCACTTCACTTAAAGGTCAAAACTTTTGGCTTTAAGGAAGATATAAGTAAAGCTAATATTTTAAATTAAAGAGAAAATTAAAAGTACAAGAACATATATGTCATTTGCATTATGTTAATACATATTATATAACATAAAATATATAATAATATTTTATATTAGTAATGCCATTCCAAAATTCCAGAAGAGAACAAAAAAGCCCAGATATAGGAGCCGGAAAAACCCTCACCAAATTCTGCCATATTTCTCATGTGAACACATTTCTTAACTTTTCTTTCTTTCTTTTTTTTTTTTTTTAATAAAATTGGAGTGGAATATACCTAATTGATAGAGCTCCAAAAAGGATGGTCTGAAATAATATATGCAAATAAAAAATAGCTGGCATCCCTGCACTGGGATAGTGACATGTGTTTTAGATTTACCAACTTTCCAAAATCCTTTAAGGCAAACTGCATTTATTATTCCTAGTCTACACATGAGGAGGAAAAGCGACCTACTGAGAGAGTAAACTCATAGCCTGAATTCACACAGCATGTGTGATCAAGGATCCAAATCCAAGTTAGCTTGCCTTGCCATCTACTTCCCTCTTAACATGCATCCACTTCTACTGAGCTAGGTACATTGCAGGTGCTCAAGAAATGCTGGGTGCTTTCCTCATTCCTTTCCAACGCTAAATGTTTATTGGTCAATTAAGTTATCTACCCAGTGTTATTACCAAAATGTAGTCTATGAGCATTTTCTGCCTATAGTCTTTTTGGTTGGATTTACTGCTAAAGGAAAAGACATATTGTCAAGCCAGGAACATAAGTTGTCTATTGGTCTGGCCAACAGACATGGTAATATGTGCTGGGATTCCCCACTTGCCTTTATTAGCCACCAACAAGAGTATGCTATCATAGAGACAATTAAGTCTCCTTATTTAGTTAACTTTTCTGAGAAACTGGGCACTTGGTTGCTTATTTTGATGAGCCTTATTGGTCATCCTACACTTGCTTATGCACCACTTATTTTTCTCACCAGTGTCATCTAGGCTTTGTTGTCCAGCTGAAGGCAAGAGAGTCAAGAATATAAAACCTGTGTCCCCTTTCTCTCTGCATTCTGTTCTGTTTGGCCTCTCAATTTACTCATTCTTAACATGAATGTGGCCTGAGAATGGGGTTTCTTTCAGCCAGTAGTAGAAACTCTTTGCTTCTTTTAATTCACCACACTTGGGTGGATGTACATGGGAGTTATTAATGTTTCCTTTCTACATTTCTGTAGTGTTTGGCAAAATTAAATTTCACATGCCCTTTCACAGTCCTAACTACCCTGAAAATTAGATAGACAAATATGATTATTCAAAATCACATGCTGAGACATTTGGGTGTGAACTACTTTTAAAGAGATCCAGCTGGTAATTAATGATCAGTATGCAAATCTGCATCTCAAATACCTAGTCCAGTGCTTTTGGTCACATACAACAACAGAAGAAGTTATTGTAGTATGGGGTCATTTCTTTCTTAGTTGCCCTAAATAATGTTTAAATAACTAATTTATTAGGGAAAATAATTTCCTGGCAGTTTCCTTAAAAAAGTAAACATAAGATAATATTTATCTATTGTTTTATCTTAAATCTTAAAGCAAAATAAAAGCACATGGTACCAGAGGAATAAACCACCTGCCATCCCAGTCTTAGGCTCAGCAAAAATGTTCATTAGAATAATTTTCTCAGAGTAATTCCTTAGAATCTGGAAGCTGCTGCAAATATTTTAGGTTTGGCATAGAACTAAAATCAACAGAACAATTAAAAAATTGATTGGAGCCTTCTGGATTTACCTCTGACATGTAACAAGCTTAGAAGTCATCACGCCCAAAGAAAAACCTGAACAAACTGAAAATAACATCTTTTACTGGACCTGTCAGGGGACTGTGGTCACAGGGAAAATCGCCGCCCTGAAATCTGGAAAGACAGGTGAATAGAGTCACAGCTGAGGTTGGCTTGCTCTGGACCCATATATTTTTATTGTCTGTATTCTGATTCTTTGACATCTGGGGCCTTGCCACGGAGGGACTGCCACCCTCAGGGTTCATCAATTCCTAGAGACAGTTAACAACTCGCATGTGACTGCACTTTTTAAACAAAACAACCAATCCAGAGCCCGTGCCCCAACCACTCCCTTTAATTGAAGTCTCTTACACAGAATGACTATCCTCCTGCCCTCTTTGCCACAGGCCTGGATACCAAACAGGAAAGAACAGCCTTTATGTTCAGAGTTTGCTGAAATTATTCAAACTAGCCAATCCTAAAACTGCTTACTCTGTGTTTCCTGTTCCCTTCCACAGAAAAAACACAGTAAGTCTTTTGCCAATAGTTTTCTCCTCTCCTGCTACCCCGTGACTGACCCTAATTCTTCTTCATGTGGCCCCTATGGCATGGCACACTCTCTCTTCTTGGGAACTGTAACTGTCTTGTCAGTGGCAAACATCTCCTGATATGTTACTGTACCTCATTTAAAAAATTAATACTGTATGTTTTAAAACAAGCCACCAACTGGTAACAACACTTAAACAGGATACTAGACTCCTAGAGGCTGAGTGTGGACTAGACTGACGGTGACAAACTGCTGGGGGCACCTGATGAAGCAGCCACAGTGGCTTCTTGTGGGGAGGAACAGAGAATCCCACAGTGGCTCTGGCAGGTGGAGTGGAAAAGTAGCCATTAGAAATAGACCAAAGCATTCTCAATAACAGTTCTACTTGCCAGGGAAAAAGACCTTACCAGGGCCTTATCCATTGCTGCAGAAGGGAATTTCTCCAACTCCAGTGCCCTTTAGCCTTCTTGTCTCCCCAAAATGGGAGAGAGAAGGGGAAGGGGAGAAGACAAAGCTGAAAAACACTTGTGAAGGTCATAACCAAGGGGGATAAGCCCATTGAAAGAGTCCAATTTAACTATAAGATTATAGTGTGCTTCCTCACTCCCATACCTTACTGCTATACCAAGAGGCCTTCAGTATAAAAACAGTGGATTACAATGGAAAGTACTTTACACATATACTCTATTTGAGCAGGACTTCCAAGGAAAGCCCAGAAACAATAGGGAAGATAAGAACAAGGACATTACAGGTGTTTGAAGTCTCTTATTATTGGCACCGACAGCTACAGAAAACATTAGCCATAGGCTGTCTCTTTGTCAGATTAACATAAGAACCTCATGCTGAATACTTATTTATCTTAGTCCAATTACCCAGTTTATTATATCCAGCTTTCAACCAATAATTACAAGCCATTCTTAAAGGTAAGGAAAATAGTCTGGAGAGAAAAGCAAACATCAGAAACAGACTTGTATAGGAAACAAATGTGGAATTATCCAACAGTGAATTTAAATTATGATGTATATGGTAAGGGCTTTAATGGAAAGAGTGAACAACATGCAAGAACACATGGGTCATGTGAGAAGAGACATGATGGAAACTAAGAATCAAAAGGAAATGCTAGAAATTTTAAAAATACTGTAATAGAAATGAAGAATGTATTTGACAGGTTTATCAATAGCCTGGACATGAACAAGGCAAAAAAGTCAGTGAGCTGGAAGATATGCCAATAGAGGTCGGGCACGGTGGCTCCAGCCTGTAATCCCAGCACTTTGGGAGGCCGAGACGGGCGGATCATGAGGTCAGGAGATCGAGGCCATCCTGGCTAACACGGTGAAACCCCGTCTCTA
>NW_012120932.1:626863-629919 GCF_000951035.1 Colobus angolensis palliatus
AAGCACTATGGAACATTTACAAAAGGTATAACATATATGAATCAAGAAATAAATATTCTGAATAGACCCATATCTGTTAAATTGAGTCAAAAATTAATAACTTTTCAAAACTGGAAGCAACAGGCCCATATGGTTTCACTGGTGATTTCTACCATACACTTAAGGATTAAATAATACCAATTCTCCAAATCTCTTCCAGAAGTTAGAAGTGGGGGGAACATATTCACATTCATTCTATGAAGCCAACATTATCCTAATACTAAAACCTAATAGAGATATTCTGAGAAAAGGAAAGACAATATTTACATCTGATAAATATGGATGTAAAAATCCTCGATAAAATATCAGAACATTTATCTAACAATGTATCAAAATAGCTGGTTAGTATTCTTCAAATGTTTCAAGATCATAAAAAACATGGGAAGTCTGAGAAACCATCACAGCCTAAAGGAGTCTAAAGAGACGTGACGACTAATGTCTTGTGGCATCTTGGATGGAATCCTGGAGCTGACAAAGGAGAGCAGGGAAAAATTGGGAAAATCCGAATAACATAAGGACTTTAGTTAGTAATAAAATTTCAATATTGTTCTTTAATTGTAATACACATATATACTAAGGTTCTAGATGTCAATAATAGGGAAACTGTGGAAATTGGAATTCTGAATTATTGTAATTTTTCTGTAAATCTAAAACTTTTCTAAAAGGAAAGTTTATTTTAGAAAATATATCAAAGGTATCAGATATTAACCTCAATATTTTTCAGTGTTGTGTTTGTGTAGCAGTACAAGCCGCAGACAAAACCTGTCAGACACCGAGTTGTAGAAGGAAGGGCTTTTTTCAGCTGGGAGCATCGGCAAGCTACTGCCTTAAAATCCGAGTTCCCCGAGTGCATAATTTCTGTCCCTTTTAAGGGCTCACAACACTAAAGATTTCGCATGAAAGGGTTGTGATTGGGTAAGCAATCTAGGGAATACGTGACAGGTTTCATGCACTGCTAGTCAGAGAGAAACAGAACAGGGCAGGGAGTTGCACAATGTCCTTCTATACAATGTCAGGAACATCGGTGTCTAAGTCATGGGTTGATTTTTAACTACTGGGTTTAGGCCAGGCAGACCCAGGCCTGGTTCCGGGCTTGGCGCCGGGCTGCCTGTCTTTGGTTTTACTTCAGTGACTTTTTTTTTGCTTAAAACAGGTACTGAGTATAAAACGATATTAAACAATATGAGTCTCTCTCTTTACTCACTTGTAAGTCTTGATCGCAGATTATGCCTTTGCTTGCTAGTAAATTTTCTATCAACTTTGGTCCATGCTCAGAGGTTCTCTACCTTCAAGGTGCTGTGCTTCTTTGTTTATCACTTTTGGGTAGAGGAGGTGAACAGTTTAGGAAACCCTGTTGGTATTTGTTTTCTACTGAAAGCTTATCTTGTTTTATTAGAAAATCTGTTATAAAATTTCACCCCCGTTTTCAAAAAGCAAGAAACCTTTCTTAATAGTGAAAAAGCACTTTTAAAAAAAGAATAGACCAGAATGTTTCTTTATATCCATTTCTTTCATATTAGGCCTTGCCTTTTCTAGCTGTGTTCAGTCACAGGCACTGAGGCCGAGTGCTAGATTCAGTACTGCCTCGTTTCTGAGCCAGTCCTAATTTGTTAGTCTTCTGATATCAGCAAGGTAAAGTGCAAGATATGGAGCCTTGGGCATGGTTAGATAGCGAGTCAGTTCCCATAGACTTGATTCCCACAAGTACTGTCTTTCTCTTTCTAAAATTTCCCATATGCCCAAAACACCATATGCTTTCAGGCTTAGTGGAAGTAATGACAAAAATAGAAAGCAAAATATTTTGTCACAGATAATAATCTAATCCCAGTTTCCCACGAGGGTTGTTCAATATTTGAAAATATTTTTCAAGTCATTATCCAGAAATGGCTTTCCTCCAGATTAATTATGTGCATTTCTGGACTTCCACAGTCTTGATTGTACTTCCATAAAGGTCATCTCTTTCACTCATGTCCGTGTGAAGAGACCACCAAATAGGCTCTGTGTGAGCAACAAGGCTGTTTGTTTCACCTGGGTGAAGGTGGGCTGAGTCCGAAAAGAGAGTCAGCAAAGGGAGATAGGAGTGGGGCCGTTTTATAGGATTTGGGTAGGTAAAGGAAAATTACAGTCAAAGGGGATTTTTCTCTGGCGGGCAGGGGCGGGGGTCTCAAGGTGCTCAGCAGGGAAGCTTTTGAGCCAGGATGAGCCACAAGAAGGAATTTCACAAGGTAATGTCATCAGTTAAGGCAGGGAATGGCCATCTGGATGTGTACATGCAGGTCACAGGGGATATGATGACTTAGCTTGGGTTCAGAGACCTGAAATTCCTGTCTTCTTATATTAAAAAGAAAAATAAAATAGTGGTAAAGTGTTGAGGCGGTGAAAACTTTGTGGGGTGATATGGAGAGATAATGGGCGATGTTTCTCAGGGCTGCTTTGAGCAGGATTAGGGGTGGTGTGGGAACCTAGAGTGGGAGAGATTAAGCTGAAGGAAGATTTTGTGGTAAGGGGTGATATTGTGGCATTGTTAGAAGAAACATTTGTTGTATAGAATTATTGGTGATGGCCTGGATACGGTTTTGTATAATATGAATTGAAAAACTAAACAGAATAAGAGCAGGAGAAAAACAGGTATTAAAGGACTAAGAATTGGGAGGACCCAGGACATCTAATTAGAGAGTGCCTGAGGAGGTTCAGCATAGCCCTGCCAGCAAAGATTATTTATTTACTTTAGGAGTTAAGAGTGGCGGGGCCAGGCGCAGTGGCTCACGCCTGTAACCGCAGCACTTTGGGAGGCCAAGGCAGGTGAATCACGAGGTCAGGAGATCGAGACCATCCTGGCTGACGCAGTGAAATCCCATCTCTACTAAAAATACCAAAAAATTGGCCGGGAGAGTGGCACGCGTTTGTAGTCCCGGATACTCAGGAGGCTGAGGCAGGAGAATGGCGTAAACCCGGGAGGCGGAGCTTGCAGTGAGCTGAGATCTGGCCACTGCACTCCAGTCCAGGCGACAGAGCGA
>NW_012120932.1:630029-649373 GCF_000951035.1 Colobus angolensis palliatus
GCAGTGTAAACAACAGCAGGGCATTTATGAGTAGTTGAGAACAGTGGATAGGAGTATGACTAGACAAAAGATAGTAGGGATGACAAGATTTTGGGGCACAGTCCAAGTTGGTCTCGTGTCTGGAATCAGACTGGGGTCTAATAAAAAGGAGTGTCTATACAGGAGCTTAAATGGACTGTACCCTGTAGCATTCCAAGAACAGACCTGAATTCTGAGAAGGGCAAGTGGTAAAAGTATTGTCTAGTCCTTTTAAAGTCGGTGGCTGAGTTTGGTGAGGTGTGTTTTTAAAAGACCATTAGTCTGTTCTACCTTTCCTGAAGATTGAGGACCGACTGTAAGGGGTATGAAGGTTTCACTGAATACCAAGAGCCTGAGAAACTGCTTGGGTGATTTGACTAGTAAAGGCCGGTCCGTTACTGGACTGTATAGAGGTGGGAAGGCCAAACCGAGGAATTATGTCTGACAGAAGGCAAGAAATGACCGCGGTGGCCTTCTCAGACCCTGTGGGAAAGGCCTCTGCCCATGCAGTGAAAGTATCTACCCAGACCAAGAGATATTTTAGTTTCCTGACTCAAGGCATGTAGTAAATTCGATTTGCCAGATCTGAGCAGGGGCAAATCCCCAAGCTTAATGTGTAGGGAAGGGAGGGGGCCTAAACAATTCCTGAGGAGTAGCAGAATAGCAGATAGAACACTGAGAAATGATTTCCTTGAGGATAGATTGCCATGATGGAAAGGAAATGAGAGGTTCTAAGAGATGGGCTATCGGCTTGTAACCTACATGGAAGAGGTTATGAAATGACGACAGAATAGAATGGGTCTGTGAGGCTCGAAGGAGATACTTTCCTTGGCCCAAGAACCATTTGCCTTGTGTGGGAAGAAATTGATAGGTGGAAGTTTTAGTGGGGGAGTAGGTGGGAGTGGCCAAATGAGAAGGAGAAAAACTGCCACAAGGGATAGAAGTTGGAATGCTAGCTGCTTTTTTAGCTAACTTATCAGCATAAGCATTGTCCTGAGTGATGGGATCTGATACCTTTTGATGACTGCTTTTTTAGCTACGTTATCAGCATAAGTGTTGCCCTGAGTGATGGGATCTGATGCCTTTTGATGGCCCTTGCAGTGAATGACTCCAGCTTCCTTTGGAAGTAAAGTGACTTTGAGAAGCATTTTTAATAAAGAGGCATTAATGATGGAGGACACTTGCGTAGTGAGGAAACCTCTTTCTGCCCATATAACAGCATGGCGGTGCAGAATATGGAAGGCATAGTTAGAGTCAGTGTAAATATTGATGCTTAGTCCTTTTGTAAGAGTGAGGGCTCGAGTTAAGGCAATGAGTTTGGCTTGCCAAGAGGTAGTGGGCGGGGGACGGGGAGTGTGCAGAAAGCATAAGCATCAGGTGTGAGGAAGAAAATAGATTTTGGAAGTTATGAGAACTGTAGAGAGTGAGTTGAGCACAGTTTGTGATTTTGAGGGCCTCTAAAAGTATTAAAGCAGTGGCAGCTGCTGCACGCAAACATGAGGGCTCTGCTAAAACAGTAAGGTCAAGTTGTTTGGACAGAAAGGCTACAGGGTGCAGTCCTGGCTCTTGTGTAAGAATTCTGACCACACTAACCATGCCTAGGAAGGAAAGGAGTCGTTGTTTTGTAGAAGGATTGGGATTTGGGAGATTAGCCAGACACAATCAGCAGGGAGAACACGAATTATGCCGAGACAGGTAACAGATGAGGAAGAAATTTGGGCTTGACTGAAGTAATGGGGACTGTCTGTGAAGCCTTGTGGCAGTACAGCCTAGGTAATTTGCTGAGCCTAATGGGTGTCAGGGTCAGTCCAAGTAAAAGCAAAGAGAAGCCAGGATGAAGGGTGCAAAGGAATACTAAGGAAAGCATATTTGAGATCCAGAACAGAATAATGGGTTGTGGAGGGAAGTATTGAGGATAAGAGAGTATATGGGTTTGACAACATGGGGTGGATAGGCAAAACAATTTGGTTGATAAGGTGCAGATCCTGAACTAACCAGTAAGGCTTGTCTGGTTTTAGGACAGGTAAAATGGGGGAATTGTCAGGGGAGTTTATAGGCTTTAAAAGGCCATGCTGTAACAGGCGAGTGATAACAGGCTTTAATCCTTTTAAAGCATGCTGTGGGATGGGATACTGGCATTGAGCAGAGTAAGGATGATTAAGTTTTAATGGGATAGTAAGGGGTGCATGATCAGTCACCAAGGAGAGAGTAGAGGTGTTCCATACTTGTGGGTTAAGGTGAGGGGATACTAGAGGAAGACATGAAGGAGGTTTTGGGTTGGGAAGAAGGGGGGCAGTGAGATGTGGCTGTAGTCCAGGAATAATCAGGGAAGCAGATAATTTGGTTAAAATGTCTCAGTCTAATAAGGGAATTGGGAAGGTGGGGATAACTAAAAAGGAGTATTATAAAGAATATTGTCCACGTTGGCACCAGAGTTGGGGAGTTTTAAGAGGTTTAGAAGTCTGGCCATCAATACCCACAATAGTTATGGAAGCAAGGGAAACAGGCCCTTGAAAAGAAGGTAATGTGGAGTTGGTAGCCTCCATATCGACTAAGAAAGGGACGAACTTACCTTCCACTGTGAGAGTTACCCAGAGCATCCGTGATGGTCCAGGAGGGTTCTGAGGCGATCAGGCAGTGTCAGTCTTCAGCCACTAAGCCGAGAAGATCTGGGAAGAAGGCAATCAGACAGCCTTTGCCCAGAGTTCCAGGGGCTCTGGGAGTGGCTGCCAGGTGAGTTGAACAGTCCGATTTTCATTGGGGTCCCGCACAGATGGGACATGGCTTAGGTGGAATCCCAGGCTGCGGGCATTCCTTGGCCCAGTGGCCAGATTTCCAGCACTTGTAGCAATCTCCTGGGGGAGGAGGTTCTGGAGGAACCCCTGGCAGCTGCGGTTCAGGCCTTTGGAGTTCTTGTGTGCTGGAGTTGTGGCTGGGGTTTGTCTCACAGTGGAGGCAAGGAATTGCAACTCAGAAACACATTGCTATTTGACTGCCTCTACTCTATTATTGTACACCTTGAAGGTGAGGTTAATTAAGTCCTGTTTTGGGGTTTGAGGGCTGGAATTTAATTTTTGGAGCTTTATTTAATGTCAGGAGCAGATTGGGTAATAAAATGTATATTGAGAATAAGATAGCCTTTTGACTTTTTAGGGTCTAGGGCTGTAAAGTGTCTCAGGGTTGCTGCCAAACGAGCCATGAACTGGGCTGGGTTTTTATATTTGATGAAAAAGAGCCTAAATGCTATCTGATTTGGGATAAAGGAAAAGGAACATTAACTTTGACTAAGCCTTTAGCTCCAGCCACCTTTTTAAGGGAAGTTACTGGGCAGGTGGGGGAGGGCTAGTCATGGAATAAAACTGTAAGCTGGACCAGGTGTGAGGAGGGGTGGTGATAAAAGGATTATAGGGTGGGGGAGCCGAGGCTGAGGAAGAATTGAGACCTAGCTCAGCCTGGCAAGGAACAGCCTGGGGAGGTGAGAGGTCAAATGGGTATGCAGAAAAGGAAGATTGGAAAGACTCAGTGAGGCTTGGGGTTGGGACTGAGGGGGACAGGCAGGAGGGAAAGAAGGAAGGTTTGCCACGAGTTGCATTGGGAACAGAGACTAGGGAGGGACTGATGTGTAAAAGAATGCCTGGATGTCAGACACCTCAGACCATTTGCCCATTTTACAACAAGAATTATCTAGATCTTGTAGGATGGAAAAATTGAAAGTGCCATTTTCTGGCTATTTGGAACCACTGTCAAGTTTGTATTGGGGTCAAGTGGTGTTGCAGAAGAAAATAAGATGCTTAGATTTTAGGTCAGGTGAGAGTTGAAGAGGTTTTAAGTTCTTGAGAACACAAGCTAAGGGAGAAGAAGGAGGAATGGAGGGTGGAAGGTTGCCCACAGTGAAAGAGCAAGTTTAAAGAGAAGGGTAGAGACATGGAGAGAAGGGGTGGGGGTTCTTTGCCCTCCAGGAAAGTGGAGAAGGGTGGGGGGTGCTTGCCCATCAGGAAAGTGGAGAGAAGAGAGTGTAGAGACATGGAGAGAAGGGGTTGGGTGAGCAGCCCTGGGCTGCAGTGTGGGTGAGCAGCCAAAGCAGGCATCCCTGCAATTGACTTGCCGCCAGGGGAATGTGGGTGAATGACCAAGGCAGGCATCCCGGTGCTGATCACCAATTGAAGTGTGGGTGAATAATCAGGCAGGCATCCTCACGTGATTAAACACCAAGGGAAGACTGGCTTCCTGAGTCCGTGACTGGCGCTGGAGTTTTGGGTCCACGGATAAAACATGTCTCCTTTGTCTCTACCAGAAAAGGAAAGGAACTGAAATTAAGAGAAGGGAGAGATTGAAGCGTGGCGCCAAGATTGAAGGAGAAAGAGGTTGAGGGATAGTGAGAGAGGTTGTGGAGAAGAGAGTAAAGAGAGGCCGTTTACCTTAGTCTGAAGACCAGAGGTCGTAGGTGGATCTTTCTCACGGAGCAAAGAGCAGAAGGACAGGCGATTGATCTCCCAAGAAAGGTCCCCTGATCTGAGTCACAACACCAAAAGCTCACTCGTGTCCATGTGAAGAGACCACCAAACAGGCTTTGTGTGAACAACAAGGCTGTTTATTTCACGTGGGTGAAGGTGGGCTGAGTCCGAAAAGAGAGTCAGCAAAGGGAGATAGGAGTGGGGCCATTTTATAGGATTTGGGTAGGTAAAGGAAAATTACAGTCAAAAGGGATTGTTCTCTGGTGGGCAGGGGTGGGGGTCACAAGGTGCTCAGCAGGGAAGCTTTTGAGCCAGGAGGATCCAGGAGAAGGAATTTCACAAGGTAATGTCATCAGTTAAGGCAGGAATGGGCCATTTTCACTTATTTTGTGGAGGCATGTCATCAGTTAAGGCAGGAACTGGCCATCTGGATGTGTACATGCAGGTCACAGGGGATATGATGGCTTAGCTTGGGCTCAGAAGCCTGACAATCTCCCATTTGCATATGGTCTCTAAAGGCAAGACCTTATCCCATTGCTGACCCCCATAATTATCATCTTCATCAATAAGTAAGTGCTTATTAATTTGCTAACTTGATTGCAATGCTTGTAAAATACTAACTAGCATATGGAGGGTTTGCAGATTACATAAAAATGTCAAAAATATCTTTGCTTTTTATATTCTAAAAACTTCATAAAACCATTTAAAAATAATGAGACATGTGATAAACTCCCATTGAATGTCTAGCCATATAATCCTCTGGGAATTAAGAAGAACCAGTGGTCAATTCAAAACCTGATATAAATAGAGAAGGCTTTATGGAGAAATTGATTTAAAGCTAGACATTGAAGGACATGTAAAATTTTGGGGGGGTAATGAAAGCTATTTTCTGTAGCAGAAAACTTATGCTCAAGTCATTATCAGGGGTTCATGTATATAATATGAAATAAGTGGCTTCAACTATGAGAAGCTTGAGAAATAGAACGATGATTCTGTACACAGAAGTTCTCCACCTGTTCAGTGACCATATTACACTTTGCAGAACATTCGGGGCATTCAGGGAAACTCATCTTGTCCACCTATTAGCAATCAAATGCCACACTGTTAGTACCGCAGAAACATGGGTTGAATAACCAACATGGACATCAAAGAGTTCTAAATATCCATTGTGGTCTAAAGTAACAAAGCATGAATCCTTTAAGCTTCATGGCCATCCATGCTAAATGTGGGGCCAAGCTGGCACAAAAGGTTATGGAAAATAAGAAGTCTTAATCATAATCACTGAAGACTCTTAGGGTTCTAACCTGACCTTCTACAGCATTCACTCTGACCACCAACTTTGTGAACAGATGATTTGGAATCTTGGTTTCTCTGAGCTGTCTTTCTGATAACAATAATAACTAATTGTATAAATCAGGGTTTTCCAGGGAAACAGAACAATAAGAAACAGAACCCAATAAGAAATGTGTTGTAGGGGAAGGGGCATGTGGTGTCGGTGTATATACATATATTATAGAAAGAGGTTTACAATAAGAAATTGATTCATGTGATTCCAGCTCCAGGAAGCTGAAAACCTAGAAAAACCAATGGTATAGTTCCAGTCACGGTCCAAAGGCCTAGTAAGCAAGAGAGCTGATGTTGAAAGTTCTAGTCTGAGTCTGAGTCTGAAGGTCAGAGAAAACTGATTTCTCAGCTCAAAGACTGCAAATTCTCCCTTAGTCTTTTGGCCTTTTCAGACCTTCAACAGATTGGGTGAGGCACATTCACATTGAGGGAGACAATTTGCTGTACTTAGCCTACTGATTCAAATGTCTGTCTCACCCAGACACACCCTCATAGACATACCCAGAATAACATTTAATCAAATACCCAGGTGCCTTGTGGCCTAGTCAAGTAGCCAAAACAATCAACTATCATACTAATATTTACTGAGAACCCTATATATACCTGTCACTTAGGCTGGACTTTAGTCCTATTATATTTGATTTAATCTTTTCAGAAACTCTGAAAGATAAGGTACAATTACTGTCCCCACTTTTTCAGTGACAAATAGTAAGTACAATGTTGTTAAATATTGTTATGGACTGAATGTTCCCCCAAACCCTCACCTAAAATTTATATGCTGAAATCCTAACCCACAATGTGTTAGGATTAGCTCTTGTGAATGGGATTAGCACTCTCTTAAGAGGAGACATGAGAGAGATGATTTTGTTTGTTTGTTTGTTTGGTTGGTTGGTTCATGTGAGGATAAAAGAAGACAGCCATCTGCAAAGCAGGAAGAAGGCCGTCACCAGACACTGGATCTTGCATTTCCAGCTTCCAGATCTTTAAGAAATAAATATTTAAGCTACCTACTCTATGGTATTCTTTTTTATAGCAGTGCAAGCTGACTTAAATCTTTTCCAAAGATCACACTTCCAAGTAGAGGAACATCTGTCTAGCCCCAGAGCTGACTCAACTATTACGGACCAGCTGACCCTAGTACACTTGTTTTTTGAGTCCAGCTGAGCCAGCTGAAAGGACAACAATCCCAGCTTTGGTAGCAATGGTTGCTCTAATAAAAGTGAACTTCAATCACACTATTGTTTACATATTTTGTCCAGTTAGCATGGCTGAGGACCTAGTATCCCTACTTGTCTAAGGTGACTGTGGGGAAGAAAAATCACAAGACTTTTTGATGGTCTAGAATGTTTATATTATTAAAAAAATCTTAAATAATGACAACCAAATTTATACTCCATATTCTATTGCACTGAACTACTACCTGCTCACCTTTCCACATTATTACATATCTCTACTCAGTGATATGCTGCAGTCCACCTGCTTGTGAAAGGGCATGAAATTGTGTACGCTGAGACCCTATTGCTAAAACCTGTGCCCTACATTCTTAAGGATTTTGTAAGTTCTTGTTTTCCTGCTTGTGACATCCAGGGGAGTCACAAGACGCGTTTAAGTAAGGTTCATGTCACGAAACCGGTTGTGAAACCTGTTGCAAAATGATTAGCTGCCTTTGTTCTGCTTCTGTAAAACTGCTTTCCCGCTTCAGAGTTTGCGAAAACAAGCCCTGCCCCTACCCTGCAAGGCCCTGATACACGTCATCAGGATTTCAAAAATTAACTGAAATATCAGAAATGGCGGGAACCAATCATAATCAGCCAAGTTGCCTTGTTCAAATGTCAGCCAGTCATACTTCTGAATCCCCTATGACTCTTTGCCTGTTTACCCCTGACTATATAATGCTGTCCTGAGCCCAGTTGGGGAACTCTTCCACTTGTCCCACGACTAGCGTGAGGGTTCCAGGTTCGAACCTGCAATAAAGATCCTTGCCACTTGGCTTTGACTCCGGACTCTGGTGGTCTTCTTCAGGGAATAAACGGTCTGGGCATAACACTTGCAAAAGCCAACTGTGCACATTCCTTCCCCAGAGCCCATTGTTAGACATTTAGCAGCCCACCACTGACTTTATTCCTTTGTTCACTTTTCTTCCATGATCGTCCTTGCCATTTTCACTGGGTTTAATTTTCAAAGGTCCTCATTCATCCTGTAAAAGTAATGTGTTGCCTATGTAAGCAATTCCTAAACTCCTTTTCTTGATGCTTTTGCAGTATTTCATGGTATGTATGTACTATTGCCTTTTTTATTATTTTAAAATTATTTAGTTCTTTGAGCTTTTCAAAGATAGAGTCAATATTTTATTTATTTTTATATTCCCAGGATATAACAGAGCTCCCAACATGTGGTTGATGCTCAGTACATGAATCTTAGGCAGTGGATCTACTGAAAGTTTTTGAACACAGGAGAAATGTGATCAAAACACTGCTTGGAAATAAATGACTTTGGCAGTGGTAGGACAGGTGAATTAAAGTGAGGAAGATTGAAGAACAGAAGCATGGTTAAGTGTCTGAACCAGGATGGCTACGGAAGAAATGTCGAAAAGTTCATGAAGAAAGACTCAACAGGATTTGTTAATAATCAGCTGTGATATAAATCCTTGCTACAGCATGTGTGGAGGTAGAGCTACCAGTATCAGCATCTCTTGGAAGTTTGTTAGCCATGTAGAATTACTAGCCTTACCGGAAACCCAGTAAATCAAAATTTGCATTTGAATAAGATCCCCAGGTGAGTTGTATACATATTCAAGTTTGAGAATCCTTGGTCAAAGAAGAGGAAAGAGTATAAGATGACAAGCTTCAATCCTTTGTTTTTTAATCAAAGGCTTTCTCAATATTTCCTTCTTTTACAGATTCCTTTACTGATTCCTGTGAAGTGACTGTAGGCCAGGGACAAGTGAACCATTGGTTCTCGCAAAGAAAAATGGAAATAATTGAGATTATTGGTGCATGTGTGGAAAATAAAGCCCCTTATCCATAGAATGGATGCATACCCTTAAACAGCTCATGGAAAAATGTGCTGCAATGAAACTTGTTTTCTACTGCATTTTTGTGGCAAATATATCAACTATTATGTGCAGAGATCCCTAAGTCCATGAGTAGCCTTAATTCTCAGGTATTACAGTGTGTCCTTCAACTGAAGTTTATCTTCCTCATGGGAACCTTTTTCAAATAATTTTTTTAACCCATTATTTCTAGCAGTCTTGTTCCTCAAGGCCATTTTTGAAGCTAAATTCCAATTAGCTAAACTGGTAGATTAGTTGTCATGTGACAATGTTAATAGTAATAGTAAGAGTGATCATACACATACGTCTTATGATATGCCAAGGCCCGTTCTGAGTGTAGCAGGATGAGTGGCAGACAAAACTCCTCAGACACTAAGTTAAAGAAGGAAGGGGTTTATTCGTCCGGGGGCGTCGGCAAGACTTCTCTCTCAAGAGCCGAGCTCCCTCAGTGAGCAATTCCTGTCCCTTTTAAGGGCTCACAACTCTGAGGGGGTGCGTGTGAGGGGGTCGTGATTGATTGAGCAAGCAGGGAGTACATGACTGGGGGCTGCATGCACCGGTAATTAGATCAGAACAAAACAAGATAGGGATTTTCACAGTGCATTTCTATACAATGTCTGAAATCTATAGATAACAGAACCAATTAGGTCAGGGGTCAATCTTTAACTACCAGGCCCAGGGTGCGGCACCGGGCTGTCTGCCTGTGGATTTCATTTCTGCCTTTTAGTTTTTGCTGCTGCTTTCTTTGGAGGCAGAAATTGGGCATAAGGCAATATGAGGGGTGGTCTCCTCCCTTAAGCACTTTATGTATATCAACTCGCTAAATCTTCATAACAATATTATGAAATATGTATACAGCCATACTACCCTGAATGTGCTTGATCTCCTCTGACTTTGGAAGCTGACCATAGTTGGGGCTGGTTAGTACTTGGATGGGAGACAACATTATGAAAATGTAGCCTACATTTTACAAAAGAAGAAACTGAAGAATAGAAAAATTAAGTGATGTGCTTATAGTCACACACCTAAGTAGCAGGCTTGGATTCAAACTCAGTGACTTAAGAGACAGTTTTCTTAATGACTCTGCCAATTGTTCTGAAACTGTAGCATGCATCAAAATCACCAGGAGAACTTGTTAAAACACAGGTATCTGCCTTCCTAAGAATTTCAGATTCAATAGGGCTGGATAATTTGCATATCCGTAAATTTTCAAGGTGATCCTGTGGCTGCTGGTCCAGGCATCACACTTTGAGGATCACTTAATTATGCTACATATGACCTCTCTATGTTTGATAAATTTTAGCTTATCTCATTATGTTTTAAAATAGCCTTTTTGTAGAAAAATAAAAACTAGACCCAAATAAATGATATGCACTGAGAATTCCCAGATGCTCTGAAGAAATCATTTTCTTTTTTTTTTGTTTTTGTTTTTTTTTGAGATGGAGTCTCGCTCTAAGATCGCCCAGGCTGGAGTGCAGTGGCGCCATCTCGGCTCACTGCAAGCTCCGCCTCCCGTTTTCACACCATTCTTCTGCCTCAGCCTCCCCAGCAGCTAGGACTACGGGCACTCGCCACTACGCCCGACTAATTTTTTTGTATTTTTAGTAGAGACGGGGTTTCACCGTGTTAGCCAAGATGGTCTTGATGTCCCAACCTCCTGATCCGCCCGCCTCGGCCTCCCAAAGTGCTGGGATTATAGGCCTGAGCCACGGCGCCCGGCCTAACATTTTATAATTAAGCAAATAAATCTTTTGGAGTGGCTTGTACCATGAACAATTCATTGTCTTTTCTTTACAGCTAACCCTTTTTTTGGTAATTCTATTCAGGCAATTCTGTTCTGAATTTTTTTCTTTTATCCCAGAAAGAAGAATTTGACTATTTGATATATACAAAGTTTAATTTCTGGTTCTGAAATATTAGGGAATATAACGATTTCAGTATGATGAGTTAGAAGTAGCAGGCGACCTTGACACTCTACTTGTTTCTGTTTTGTCATGAATTATCTGCATGCCCCGTGCAAGATCACATGACCTCTATTTCTTTATCTGTTACATGAGAGTCTTGGACTAAGTTTACTCGTTCCCTTTGTCTTAACCCCATAAATGAACAATTCAGGATTGAGGACCAACAATCTCCCATCAGAAGGAGATTAGAGACCCTACTGCAGAGTTACTTTATGATGTTGCAATGATTCCCATGGCTTTCTTGTTGCCAAAAAGGAGGAAATAAAAGAGAGCTCTGTCAACAGTGTACTAATCATGAATCTATGCAACAGCGACAGTTAATCTTCTTTTCCTATTAATAGATGCAGGTGCCTAAGGGCTTAACATTTTCCTACTAGCTTAACAAGGAGAAAAAGATTGAAGGGGAAGCAGAGATGCCTAATTGCATAGCCAGCAGCTATTACAGTGTTGCTCAAAGGGAGAAACTCAAAAAGAAGAGAAAGAAGCAAGATGGAAATTCAGCATTGGCCATGCCAGCAAGCTGTCCCCTCAGGAAATTAAAAGCAAGTCATTTTGATCTGTTTTGGTGCATCTCTAGGAGAATATTCAATTAAGAACCCAGATGAGATTTCACTCACCATTGCGCCTGCACAGCTGTATAAAACAAAGCTGAAGATATATTGATCTCCCCGAGTATGCCATGGAATACTTACTGAAAGTTTACAAAAGAAAAAGCTAAGTCTTCCTGGCTTTGCAAAACCATTTTGATTTTTAATTCAGGAAGTCATCTTACTGTGCTTAGATGTTTCACTGGCATTTGAACATAGGAAGGTTGTGACAGGGAAAGGGCCATGTATGCTTATAAAATGGAAAAAAAAAATTCACATGTGTGACTCTGAATTTTTTCTAGTTTCACTTACAAATTAAATGGATTTCTGTTACATCTCCAAATAACATATTCTGACAGTCACTCTGGATTCCTCAAATAATGTGTTCCCAATAGAGGAAAAATTGTACCTTAATAATAACATATTAATTAAGAAATAGACAGTTACATAAAAAAGCCAAGTCTTACACATTAAGTATACTTACCTTTAAACAACTTCCTCACTAACAAATAGCCACTATATAGACTATTAAAATGATGTTTAGTAAGCTCCTATTCTGAGATTATAAGTAATGTCTTGATGGATCACATTGAGTAGCAATTAATCAAATTTAAATTAAACAATCATGCTTGAGTGCTTACTGTTGATATTGGTGAGCTTGGAGAGGTCCCCAAATGCCAGTGGGACCTCGACCCCAGTTAGTGTTCAGGCTTTTGACACAATTATGGGAACGAATTCCAGGCTGAGTCAAAAAATAGTGAAACTATGAAGATTTATTGCAAAGTGAAAAGTACACACTCAAGAAAAGGGAGTGAGGGTATACTCAGAGAGAGTCTCATACAAGGGGGTTTGGGACTTCCTACCTTTATGGGTTTCTTCAACCCAGGGGTGGAATATTGATGAAGATTCTTAGAAAAAGGTGAAGATTTTTTGGAACTGTGATGCCGCCCATTTTTACATCAACTATAGATGTTTCCAGAACTTTTATGATATTGGTGAGTGTGGTAATTTAGCATAAAAATGACTGTGTAATGAGGTCCTAGATGAAACCTAGGTCAAATGCAACGCCATGTTGGGTCCAGTGGGTGTTAGCCAGCTTGGCCCATATCTTGTTTTTCAGGATCTTATAGGCCCCTAGCTTATGAATCTGTTTTGACAGTTTCCTTTTGCTAGTCATGTGAAACTGCTGCCTAGAATTTTCTATTCTCTGGCGATCACCCTGTATTATTCCTGTCTCACTATGAGCCAAGTCTCTGCTAGATGTTGAGCACACAGATACGAAAAAGAAAATTGCCTAGCATCCAGTAAGTTAGTGAGGAAGCAATTCTATTTAGAAATAAGAAAACCTTTGAAACCACCTTTGCTCAAATTATAGGCACGAGAAAAGGATGACAGTGGAATATACCTGATCTAACCAGCCCTCAACTTACCTATAGCCTCCAAACTGCCCTTAATCATTACTAGACTTGGGCCAAGCTAGCTTTGGGAGAAATTTAGTTTATAGTTTAAATAATAGCCCTTCCCCCAAAATAAACCACCTTTGAAAAGCTAATGAAAGGCCTCCCAAGTTAGGAGGATGAGAGGAGCCTGAATTCTGCTAAGGTGTAGACATAAAGGATTACCAGCCATTATTCCAGAAGTTGTCAGACTTACAACTTCCCTAATTACTCCTGCAGATAATACCACTATTGTAGAACTTAAGATTGGCCTTTTGAGATGTCTTTTCAGGATTTTGCATTTCTGATGACCAATGGCTCCACCCAGACCACCAGCAAATCCTGTGACCCCACCCAGAGGCTGATTCAGTGCACATGCGGACCGTTTTCCACATCCCTATGATTACATTGCCAACCAATCAGACACAGATATTCCCTTGCCCGCCAAATTATTCTTGAAACCTCTAGCCTCTGATTTTTGTGGGAGTCTGATTTGAGTAATAATAAGGTCTCTCATTCAGCCTACCGTGCGTGAATTAAACTCTTTCTCTGTTGCAATTTTCTTGTCTTGATAAATGCCTCTATCTGGGCAGTGGGCAAAATAAACCCACCGTGCAGTTACACTTTATCTACTTCTCATATTTCTCCAACGTGGGAAAGGTGTGTTTGAATTCTGGGAAACCTGAAGTGACTCATATTTGTTACAACACTAAAAAAATTTGTGAATTTTCATTATTCTGTTACTAATTTCTGTTCATGTTTTAATCTGTTGTTTGTCTTATGTCTTACATTACTATGTCCATAATTTATTAATCTGTACCATAGTGTCTTGTACATATAAGCTCCTTGTTCTATCCAAACTTTAGGTTCCTCATCTCTGATATAAAGATTATATAATGTATTTAAGAGAGTTTTATGAGAATTCAATAACATCATAAAAAAAGATTTTTTTAGAAAACCAAAAAACACCTTAAAATGCAGGTTTTTACATACAAGTGTCTTATACTATGGGCAACAATTTAAGCTCACAGTTGAATACATTAGGATCTTGATAGTTTAATATTTATTTGTTATTGTGTTATATCCGAAAGAGGCTGTCAACATGGAGATGACTATTTCATCACTTTTTGTGGAAAAATGAATTTCATCAGAGTGATCACACCTTGACTATAATTTATAAATATTTACTTACAACTCCCCCTTTTCATTGTGACAATGACTAATCATGCATCATTTAAGATGGATTATATGAGTGATTTAAGGAACATTGAATCATTTAACCTGATTGAGGGTTTAGATAGTCAACAGAGTTGAAATTGTCAAAAGAGGTACTTGTGAATAGGAGAGACGTCATTGTTCATATTTAAATTGTAGAGCCTAAGATACAGATTTTTTTTTTTTGAGATGGAGTTTCCCTCTTATTGCCCAGGCGGGAGTGCAATGGCACAATCTCGGCTCACCACAACCTCTGCCTCCCGGGTTCAAGCAACTCTCCTGCCTCAGCCTCTTGAGAAGCTGGGTTACAGGCATGCGCCAGCACACCTAGCTAATGTATTTTTAGTAGTGAAAGGGCATAAAAGTGTGTGCCCGCCCTATTGATAAACCTTTGTTCTGCTCTCACAATCATTTTGTCTCTATCTCTGCACATTCTAAAGATTTTGTAAGTTCCTGTTTTTCTTTCTGTGGCAAGGTCACAAGACGCGTTTAAGTAAGATACACTCATGTTGCAAAACCTGTTGTGAAACCTGTCGCAATATGATTAACTGCCTTTGTTCTGCTTCTGTAAAACTGCTTTCCCGCCTCGGGGTTTGTGAAAACAAGCCCTGCCCTTGCCCTGCAAGCCCTTGATAGACGTCATCAGGATTTCAAAATTAACTGAAATACTAGAAATGGCGGGAACCAATCATAATCAGCCAAATCGCCTTGTTCAAATGTCAGCCAATCATACATCTGATTGGTATAATGACTCTGTGCCTGTTTACCCTAGGCTATATAACACTGTCTTGAGCCCAGTTGGGGAGCTCTCCCGCCCCGCTCGTTTCACGGGTGCGTGAGGGTTCCAGGTTCGAACCTGTAATAAAGATCCTTGCTGCTTGGCTTTAACTCTGGACTCTGGTGGTCTTCTCAGGGGAATAAACGGTCTGGGCATAACAGTAGAGATGGGGTTTCTCCATGTTGGTCAGGCTGGTCTTCCCCGCCCTCAGGTAGTCCACCCGCCTTGGCCTCCCAAAGTCCTGGGAGTACATTCGTGAGCCACAGTGTCCAGACAGAAAGAGATATTTTAAACTAAATTTCTCATTCTAGTCTTGTTGATTTTGTATTCATTGTAACTGTTGTACAGATACTCCTTTGCAGTAAGAAAGAAACTTGGGGAAGTACACTCTCGTGTGTCATAACCAGCTCATGGGGAACAATGACTTTGGACATTATTTGAACCAAAATACATCTATTGTTTGAATAAAAGTATATTATAGGAATGAATTTAAAATTGAGATTAACATAAATCTTTTTATTCAGATACTATCAAAATGATCTATAATATATACTGTATTATTTCATTTTTTAAAATGACATTTTGATAAGCTCACATAAAGTAGATTTCACCTCAACTCTTCAATTTGCATTAACAAGTCAATTATTATTGTGTTCAGCTGTAGGGAAACCATTAGGACATTGATAAGGCACCTTAACTATGATGAGAGCAGTTGTGAATGTAAGGGGTAGCAGATTGTAGAATGCAGTGAGATTAATCTCTAGTACACTTCATAGGGAATGGTAGAATCAGGCAAGTCACTGGGACACAGTAACTTTCCTAAATGACTCATTTCTCTCTTAGAAAATAGTTTAAAAATATACTTTGTAAGAATTAGTTTCTTTAAGAGCAGAGACAACATATAAACTGAAAACTTGATGCCTTTCTCTGCTCTTTTGTTTGCACTTTCTTCTTGTGGTGTTGTATTCTCCTTGTCCTTCCAGTGTGTGAGTAATCTGTTTCCCAAAGACGTATGGTAATAAAAGGTAAAGAGGGTTTTTGAAAGTATAACAGTGTATGTAAGCTATCTTTTCCTTCCTGTGCAAAGTTATTTACCTTTTTAAAAAAATTGACCTTAGGTATTTCACATGATTTAATGCCATTTCCCTATTAATAAACTTTTAAGCTATCTCTGTATTTTTACTACTGGAAACAATGTGACAAGGAGCACACTTGTATTATTGTGCACAATTGACTATTTGTGTAGAATATATTCCTAAATAATCTTTCTGGGACAAAGAAATGTATATACAGAATTTCCCAGATATTGCTAACTTTCCCTCCAAAAAGCTTATGACAGTTTATACAAACATAAACAATTGAACAAGAGCGACTTAGCTTCCCAATATTTTCAATCCTCTTTAAGAACTTTTTAAATATGTGGCCTATTTCTTTTAAAGCTGTGAAGTCATTATTTTACTTGACAGTTTTATGCTTACCATTCAGAGAATTTTCTTTTTTTTTTTTTTTTGAGACGGAGTCTCGCTCTGTCGCCCAGGCTGGAGTGCAGTGGCCGGATCTCAGCTCACTGCAAGCTCCGCCTCCCGGGTTTACGCCATTCTCCTGCCTCAGCCTCCCAAGTAGCTGGGACTACGGGCGCCTGCCACCTTGCCCAGCTAGTTTTTTGTATTTTTTAGTAGAGATGGGGTTTCACTGTGTTAGCCAGGATGGTCTCGATCTCCTGACCTTGTGATCTGCCCGTCTTGGCCTCCCAAAGTGCTGGGATTACAGGCTTGAGCCACCGCGCCCGGCCGGAGAATTTTCTTTCTAGATAAGTTTCTTTCTAGATAGGCAATTTCTGAAGGGGGATGAGAATAGCATTGGAATTCTCCAAAAAGCCAAGTTTGTGGTTTTCAGAAAAAAATTCAACTGTGATATACTAACTTTGTTAAATAAAAGGTAATTTAAGTTGTGCGATTGTCATTATGATGTGTATATATGAAGGATGTCTAGGATTGTGTTTGAAGCATTGTATAATATTGCAATTTAACTTGTTGCTCAAGAAACAGAGAAATAAAAATCTGTGTTGGTTGAACAAAATATAGTGCTTACATTTATTAGTCAGACACAAATAAAGTTGTTATTAATTAAAATGGCAAATTCAAAATTGACCTCATTTTTATACTTAAATCTTTGTATGTACATATATTTTTGCATAAAGAAAGACTTTCTTTGAAAGAAGAGGAATAACACAAAAGGGTAGATACTGTGTGATTCCATTTATATGGTATCCTAGAAAAGGCAAAATAATGAGACAGAAATTAAATCAGTAGTTGCCAGAGGCTGGGATGGGGGAAGGAGATTGACTGCACAGTGGCCTAAGGGAACTTTTGAGGTAATGGACATATTCTATGTCTTGATTCTGGTGTTGTTACCTAACTGTCTGTGTGTCAAAACCAATCTAACTGTATACTTTAAAAGGGGGAATTTTGCTGTATATATCATATCTCAATAAACCTCCCTTAAAATTTTTAAAAAAGTTTTAAAAAAAGACTTCTTTACCAAATTCTTGGGTTTAAATGATGAAACAACATTTACATAAGAAGAGTGAGGAGAAGGCTGGTTTTCAGTACATTAAAATGATTTTTTTTTTTTTTTTTTTAATCCCCAGAGCAGCTCCTGGCCTTATAAATTGAGACATTTATAAAACAAATGATTCTCTATCCTTGGTGCTTGACTAATGTTATAACACTAAAGACCAGTTGACACTGCATAATGATTACATGTGACAGTGGCTTTCTAAATGTGTCCCTGATTTTTCCTTGAAAACCACTTTACATTTTGGAAACACCAGCTCTGAATAAATGTTTCTGTAATATACTTTTACCTTCAGGTTTTGAGATTTATTCATCACAACTTGCTGTACTGAAAGTTCTCACAATTGCAAGTCGCTAAACATTACACAAGTTGCTAAATAATTTTATGCAGTATTAGTTCTTCTAAATAAATTTTCAATGTGCTTAAATTAAAAATGGAGTGTTTTGAGTGTGTTAATGAGATTACTTAATGTCTCATAAGATGTTATTTTAAAATGTTATTGTAGAAATTATAGCACTAAATGTTATAAGTAAAGCACCCATTCCCTTCAGAAGCTATTGTTAATATTTTGTGACTTTTTTTTTTTTTTTTGAGATGGAGTCTTGCTCTGTCCTCCAGGTTGGTGTGCAGTGGTGCAATCTTGACACACTGCAACCTCCAGCTCCCAGGTTCAAGTGATTCTCCTGCCTCAGCCTCCTGAGTAGCTGGGACTACAGGCGTACGCCACCATGCCGGCTAATTTTTGTATTTTTAGTAGAGACGGGGTTTTAGCATGTTGGCCAGGATAGCCTCAATCTCCTGACCTTATGATCCATCTGCCTCAGTAACATTTAAATCTAGTATTCTAGAAGAAATAAAACCATGTTTACACAAAAGATTGAATTGTCAAAACAGACTGATATGAATCACATTTAACCAAAAAAAAAAAAAAACAAAAAAACCTCTCACTGTTACTACGCAGAATACTTGTGGGCAATGACTAGAATAGTGACTAGCTATTGTTCTGTAAATCCTTGATTTCTTCAAGATTTCTATTTGTCTTTAAGTCAGTTTTTATAAGTTGGATATTTCTGGAAATTTGTCCATTTCACTCATATACATTTTCAAATTTCTTGGTATAATGTTCATTCAAATCATATTTTGATATGTTTGTAATCCATATATAATCTGTAATATATAATATGTATATATAAATATGTATAAACATATTCTATATAATATGTAATCCATAGTAATGTACCCATTTTCTTTCTGAAATGGTTTTATAATGTTTCCCTTTTTTTTCCCCTTGCTTTCCTTTTCTCTCTCTCTTTTTTTTTTTGGTTGAGATGGAGTCTCACTCTGTGACCCAGGCTGGAATGCAACGGTGTGATCTCAGCTTACTGCAACCTCCACCTCTTGGACTCAAGTGATTCTCCTGCATCAACCTCTGGAGTAGCTGGGATTATAGGCACGTGGCACCACGCCTGGCTAATTTTTGTATTTTTACTAGAAATGGGGTTTCACTGTCTTGGGCAGGGTGGTCTCAAACTCCTGATCTCAAGTGATCTGCCTGCCTTGGCCTCTCAAGGTACTGGGATTACAGGAGTGAAGCACCGCAACTGGCCCCTTGTTTCACCACAGGGGTGTGAATCTTATTTATAACGTCAAAAAAATAAACTTTTAGCTTTGTGGATTCTTCATTATATGTTTGTTTCCATTTTATTATTTTCTACTTTCATTTTTATTATGTCCTTCCTTCTAGTCTCTTTTAGGATTTGTGTGCTGGGATTTTTCTTCTCCTTTAACTCTTGAGATGAATGCTATATATATATATATATATACATACATATATATATATTTTTTTGCCTGTCATAAAAAGTAAAAAAAAAACAGATGCTGACAAGGCTGCAGAGAAAAGGGAATGCTTATACACTATT
>NW_012120932.1:649923-670567 GCF_000951035.1 Colobus angolensis palliatus
AAAACAAAAAAACCAAACCATGTGGTACATATTCTACCACATAAATATACAAATCTGTTTACTCTTTCTATGGGTAGCATTTGGGTATTCACAGATTTGTGGTTGTGTGTTATGTGTTTATTCAGTAATTTTGTGGATTTGTTTTTAAGCTTTATATGACTGTAGCCTTATAGACTTTGTATAATTTATATAGCTTTGTATATAACATAAATTTATGGGTAACATTTCTTTAGAAATGCTTAACTTAATATTTTCTCACGGTAGTTAATATATATTACTCTTCTCAGATGTTACAAATATCTTTGAATATTTTAACATCATTCCCAGAGCTCTCAACATTCTCTACCATTGGTTATTCAATCAAACACTAATCTAGGCATTACTGTGAAGAGATTTTGCAGATATAATGCAAATCCCAAGTCAATTGACTTTCAGGTGATGAGATGATCGGGGTGAACCTGACCCAACCAGGTAAGCGCTTTAAAACCGAGAATTTTTGCTGGCTAGTGGTAGAAAGAGAAGGTCGATTCCTAATACCAAAATGATTTAATATGCTATTGCTAGCTTTAAGATGGAGAGGCCCCATGTGACAAGAAATGAAAATGACCTCAATAAGCTGAGAGCAGCTTGTGCTGTTAGCTAGCAAAAAACCTCAATCATAAACCTGCCAGGAACGGAATTCTGCCAACAATCTGAATGAACTGGATTAATCCCCACTTACTCATGGTTTTCTGTATCCTTATGTAACTGATTATACTTTTGTGTTGCCTATGCAAAAGAATATAGGAGGTGTTTTTTAAGGTTGCTGCCTGGATGACTGGGGGGCTCAATCGGACCCTTTCTTAGGCAGGCCTTGGACTTCGGCTTCCCTCATGCATTGGCCCTGGAGCTCATCAGCATCAAAGCTCAAGTTCACCACTCTGTTTCACCAATATTGATCTGCTAAAGTATATTATTTAATATTTTCTCAACAAATGTCTGGGTTACTAAGTGCTTGCAGCTCTTAATTGTCTGAAAATATCTTTATAGTAGCCTTATTCTTGATGTTAGTTTAGCTTGACATAAAATTTCAGTTCAGAATTATTTTTCCTCGGCATTTGAGGTTTTTTTTTTCTGGGATGTAGGCTATTAACTATGAGGTTTTTCCCTTCTAAGTAATCTGGCTTTTCTGATCAATAGTTTTCATGTTTTATTTCCTTTTGTACATTATTGTATTTACTTTTATATTTATGCCCTAAATATAAATATGTTTCCGCTAGGCGGCTTTTGTTGAATCATTTCAATTTGAACATTAATATTTTCAGTTCTGTAAAATGATCACTCATTACCTTTTCAAGTATTCTCTTTGTGCTATACTCTTTCTTTCAATCTAAAACTCATGACAGAAGTTTGAAATTTCTTCATTTCAAAATATTCATGGAGATTGTTTTGTCTTTTGCTAATTTAAGGTGGAAATGTATAACATTTCTAACATCTAAATGGTACATTTTCTTTTATTGTTTTTTATTTATTTTTTAATTTAATTTTTTTTTTTTTTTTGAGACGGAGTCTCACTCTGTCTCCTGAGCTGGAGTGCAGTGGCTGGATCTCAGCTCACTGCAAGCTCCGCCTCCCAGGTTCACGCCATTCTCCTGCCTCAGCCTCCTGAGTAGCTGGGACTACAGGCGCCCGCCACCTTGCCGGGCTAGCTTTTTTTTTTTTTTTTTTTTTTTTGTATTTTTTAGTAGAGACGGGGTTTCACCGTGTTAGCCAGGATGGTCTCCATCTCCTGACCTCGTGATCCGCCCGTCTCGGTCTCCCAAAGTGCTGGGGTTACAGGCTTGAGCCACCGCGCCCGGCCTTCTTTTATTGTTTTTATTTTTATCTTTTTGAGATGGAGTCTCACTCTGTCGCCCAGGTTACAGTGCAGTGGTGCAATCTCGACTCATTGCAACCTCCGCCTCCCAGATTCAAGCCATTCTCCTGCCTCGGCCTTTGGAGTAGGTGGGACTACAGGCATGCACCACCACAACCAGCTAATTTTTGTATTTTTAAAAGAGACAGGGTTTTTCCATGTTGGTCAGGGTGGTCTTGAACTCCTGACCTTAGGTTATTCACCCCCTTCAGCCTCCCAGACTGCTGGGATTACAGGCGTGAGCCACCATGCTCGGCTCTAAATGGTACATTTTCAATGCCTGTTCTATTCTTGTTTCTCTAGATTTTTAAACCTTCTACTCTTATTTTGAGAATATCTTTCCATTATTAATCTCTTTGAAGGTTTGTGCCATAATCACATCTCCACAGTCACTTTTGACATATATGGTACTAATCTCAGGAATTAAAATGTGGACAGAGTGGTTGGCGGGCATAATCTAGTATATGAACTCCATTTTATCTTACTGATCTGTTTCTCCATCATAGTGTCTTATTTACTAGAGCTTTATAATCTCAATATTCAAGAGTGATAAAACTATTCTTATTCAAGATTGTGTTATTTTTTGCTCTACCTACTGAGATATTTGTTTTGAATCCATAACATTCATATATTAATTTCACAAACTTTAGCACCTACACATTTTTGTCTTTAATAATTGCATGGATTTAGAAGGTACATTTAAATTTCTCAATAATTACATCTATTTTGAAAACCAAATTCTCTTAAAGCAGGCTAGCCTTGGGGAGGTCAGACTTGTTCAGAACATGCACAATTTGTTTTAGAACATTAAATATATCTGACTCCAGTTACACATGCACTTACTGATTCAATGTTAACTTGAAATAGTTCCTGCTGGTAAACTTGCATCATCATCTCTTCTATTCACCGACTTACTGAGGTCAACTTTCTTCCTTGGATCTTGGTTGTCTAACTTTATTCTTTTCATTTATATTTATTCCTAGCTTTTTTGTATGTGCTCCTGATGAGTATAAAGGAAACCAAAGGCTCTCAGCTAAGTTGCGAAACAAGAAAAGACTGATTTATAAAGACATAATGCAGACATATTTTCTAGAACATAAGTGCAGAATCTCTGCAGCTTCACTACCTGTACTAAATATGTCTACAGATGCCAGAGACTTAAAAAATATTTTTTAAATGATTTATTCTCTTAGAAACAGACTGAAGTGAGAATTTGTGTGCATGAAAGGTATCTATTAAGGGTGATCTTAGGCAAAATCGGCAAGGAAGTGAGGGGAACTAGAGAGGATTGGGAAATAGCAGTACAAGAGCAAGGTGTCAGGGGACGTCTAGCTTCCATCTGATTTATCCAGAAACTTTGATGCTCACATTGCAATGCAGGTTATGTTCTAACTGTAGGCAAGGAGGCTAGATTTTTGTAATTCCAACTACTCTGTCGTTGAATATACCCTTGGCTGTGTAACCCTAAGACAACTCCCAGAGAAGTGGCACCAAATACCCAAGGGTGAACCTCTGAAGTTGCTGGGTAGTTACAGGTGTGAGCCTTGTGACCACTGTGGGGATGGACATTCAGCAAGTACAAAGGTTCCCAGTTGATTTATCCTGGAGCCAACATCATATGTTACATCTTTTATTCCCTTGTGAGCTCTCTTTTACATGAACACTGCTTATAGCAAATACTGATCTTATTGTTAACCATGATTTCTCATAGTATTTAATATTTTTTAATTGTATGAATTGATTTATAAGAAATTTATTAATCTGAAGATATACATAATTTTAGAAGGATATTCTTTGGTTTCTTACATGGGTTTAAAAATTACGCCTTGGGTGCAAACATTTTTAAAGAAACATACATTGAAATTATAATGTAAATTAATAGGGTATTAATGGAATTAAGAGGCTACAAATGACACTGGCTAGCTATTTACCAGAACTATTTTCCTGTTCTTTCTTTTCTTCTTAGACTGTATTTCCTAGCCTACCTCTATTGAGAGGGTTGTTACGAGGTTATGCCAATAAAGTGTTCATGGATATTATGTATGCGACTGCCAAGCCTGATCTCCCATACAATCCTCAGGCTTGCTCTTTCTCCGTGGGCTGCTTGGATGTCAATGCCCAGGTTGACCAAGGGATGGGGGATGGGGAGATGTGTTTAAGATGGCAAAGCCTCCAGCCATCTGAGTTCCTGAATTACTAACAGAGCATGTCACATACCTTGTCTCTAAGTGAACTCTAAAATGAGCAAGTAATAAACTTTAATAATACTAAGCTGTGGAGATTTGAAGGTGTGTAGCTAATGCAATTACTAGTATTGTCTTATTTAGCATATATACCAGAATATATGCACAAACACACTTTCAGGAGAGTATAGATCCTAAAAATTGTTAAACACACTTTTGTATGTATATCATTAGTATATAAGGGTAAATAGTAAAATCTTAAGATTAAAATCCTTTTCTATTATGTTGTCCTTATTGTAAATGTATTTTAGAATTCTTTCCATTGTAAATACTATTGCTTAATATCTTGAAGCCAGAATCTCCCTTAGACTTATGTATTCTACCTAATGCTTAAAATAATTGTTGAAGAACAAGAATAGCGTAATTTCAGAGGTCAAATGAAGAACATTTTAAGAATGACTGTAAAATTTCCCATGAAGTTTTGTTTTGTTTGAATTTGTCTATGCTTGATTTTTTTTTTTTTTTTTTTTTCTGGTATGGAACCCTGAGCCACAGTAGGCATTGGATCATTTGTTTTTCTACTCTCAGCTTGTATAGCTAAGCAGCAAACCAGCTTCCCAAGGAAAATCAGAGAAATATCTATTCTTTCAGCTACAAATTTGACTACAGTGAACTCACCAGGCACTTTAGGTGACCATGATTAATGGGAAGTCAGTCAGCTCAGACACAATATCTTATATTATTGATATCCCACTAATTAAAATAATTTGAGGGATAGCAAATAATTTGAGGTAGAATTTCTGGAAATATCATATGAAAATAGGATGATTCGCTGGTAACTAAATAATATTCATTGACACAGTAGCTTGGTTTACCAGATAAATTATCATCAATGAATAGGGTATGAGATGAGATTTAGAGTGGTTTTGAGAAAGGGAACATAAAAGTGAAGGTCTGTGTTCAGTTTTTTTTTCCTTGATCTCTTAGGAATAATTTGTGCTGCTTGTGTCCTAATTGTGGAAAAGAATGAGTCCAGGGACTGTGGAGGACAGGACAACACCACAGCTTGCTGCTACAGAATTACAGCTAGGACCGATCTTTTTTCAAAAGAAATACAGAACTTGGTTGGGTTTGGCATTACATTATCTCTAAGGCATTTTTATCCATGTGGCCATGCTTGGAAATCAAAACATTTTTTCAGTAAAAATCTACTTAATATGATAAAAGGTGTGTTGCTAGTACCTGGGTCATCGTGACTTCAAAAAGAACATTATTTGAGGAGTAATACAGTTCTTCCTTTCCAAGATATGGTCCCCAGAAACATAATTTTATTCATAATTATACTTAGAAATTATGTATGATGTTCAGGAAATTAAATGTATGTTTTATTTTGAAAGTTCAAAACATTGTTTCCAACACTAAGTATTTATTAAATATCTCATTTAATTCGTGACAAAGAATAAGAACATTCTAGAATTATAAATGTGTTTAATTTCATTTCTTATATTTAAATATGAATGTGGTGATTTGCATGATTTCTTCAAAGGTCACTATAATAAATCTTTCTTCAATGGAATACTTCTAAAGATGTAAATTATGGTGATTTTTGTTGTTGTGTTTTGAGAAGTAGTAATTGGCTTTGCTGCCCTTTTAAGTGAATTATGTGGAAGGAATCTCTACATGTTTTCTGAGATCTAGAAACAATCAGACAGCAGTTGTCATGTCTCTCTTTAGCATCACTGAGATTGTATAAAATAGAACGAAAGCCCACTTATAATTATTTTTATTTCATTGGTGAAAGGGTCACAAAGTATAGTTTTAATAATTTAAGCTTTTTTAAATCCTTAAGGTCATAAAAATTGCTTAGCAAATTGCTAAGCTGAGAATAAAAGATCCTAGATTGTCACTTAGGTCTAAGCAGTGAGCAGAGGTCTGCTCTCTTAAGTAAAATAACACCTTTTCTGATAATGTACAGGATATTTATCCAGTATCTACTGGATATTAAATGTAAAATATTCTTTCTTTCTTTTTTTTTTTTTTTTTCTGAGAAAGAGTCTCGCTCTGTCACCCAGGCTGGAGTGCAGTGGCAAGATCTCGGCTCACTGCAAGCTCTGCCCGCCTGGGTTCACGCCATTCTCCTGCCTCAGCCTCCTGAGTAGCTGGGACTACAGGTGCCCACCACCACGCCTGGCTAATTTTTTTTATTTTTAGTAGAGGCAGGGTTTCACTGTGTTAACCAGGATGGTCTCGATTTCCTGACCCCGTGATCTGCCTGCCTCAGCCTTCCAAAGTGCTGGGATTATAGGCATGAGCCACCGCACCCGGCCAATGCAAGGTATTCTTTCAAAGGTGGCTATGAGATATGGTATGGTTTAGATACTAACTCAAAGATTTAATTCTGGATAACTGGATAATTTGAAGGAGGGCCATAGAGATTCATTTGCTCTCCTAAACCCATAGCCTTATTTAGATAAAATTTAGATGTGGAGATATAAGTCAAGATGCAGAGAGTGCTTTGAACATGTACAGGGGAAAGAAAAACTTATACATATTTAACTGATAGTATTTACCAAGATTTGAAGCAGGTACTTTATATACCACATTTATGGAATCTCCATAGTAGCCATGTGAATTAAACACTAGTTTTCCTATTATACAATAGATGATCTTCTAGAGTTACCTGTAAGAGAAATTCAGAGATATAAATTACAATGGGCTCTTTTACTTGGGACCATGCCAGCCTCCTTACTTAGTGTCTTCTACCCAGCACCATCTCCTGGAGGGAAGGAACTTCTCTCTCGATCATTCTTAGGCTCTTCTTCCCTGAAATTTTCTTGCAGTGAGAGAAGAGCAAATATTTATGGGAACACTGACTAAGGCCTACTTGTTTCTTTGTGAAGTTATTTACCACCCGAGGAATTCTCACAGTTGTGTAACCACTGAGAAACAAACCTATCTGTGGGCTGTATGACCCAAGTAGTTCCTGTCAGGTGGCCAAGCCAGGAGGAACACTTCTGACACCCAAATTTCCCAGATGAGTAGGGTTCTAGAATAGCAGGTTTCTCATATTAGTAAGGCCCAACTATTGATCATAAAGCTCAAGGTTTTCCAACTTGATTGGGTCCCCGCTGCCAAATCCAACTCTTTGTAAACGTGTTTCTAAACATAAGAGGCAGCAGGGTATGAGATCCCCCTCTAGTGAGTCCAGTTGTGGTTGAGCCACGTATGTCTCTCCATGTTGTACTAGAACCTGGGGAACCCTGTCATTCATCAGCCCTGTGCCTGAGGATGTCTGTTTGAGAATTTACTGTGGATTATTTGTGCTGCTTAGCTTAATTCTCAATTCAAAAATAGCTAAATGGAAATTATTTTCCCCATCCTGTTTTTTTGTATAACTGTAGGCATGGCTTGGGGCAGAAATGATATTGGCAGAATTTAGGAGGCAAAACTCAATATTGAACTCTACCTGTGTAAAAAAGACAGAAATATTTCCTTTGTGCTATTTGCTTTACCATTTCTCAGCTTAGCACTTCACATTTTAAAGGGAAATATTTCAGAGCAAATAAAATACCTAAAAAGTAGTCATGACATTCTATGTAGTAAAAAATAAACCTATCAGCAGAAAGGTGGGATTTATGTTTCTGCAGAGTATACCTTCTGAGTTATGTGAGCATTAAAAAAGATGGGGGAAGAGAAAGAGCTACTTCAATTATACAGGGATAAGTGTCACAGTGTTTTTAATTAAGAAAAATAAAACTGACTAAGGAGCAAAAGGGAGAGCTCTTGTTTTGGTAGTATCAGACTATTGATGAGAGTAGAAAATAGTCTGCATATGCCCATTAAGTTATTTTTTCTGCACTCTGCATCAATTCATATTACAGCTGTCAGAGTTGGTGCAGGTTTTCAAGCAAATTCAGGTAATGCATTCACTTTTCTTTTCCCCCATTTATTCTTCTCTCTAACATAGGGCCTTAAGTTGCCCTCAGATTTGCATCCTGCCTTATCATAACTAACCATGATATTTCTAGCAAAACTGGTGTCAACCTACTTGAAAGTACATTTCCATTTTTTCAGCAGACTAATTGTCTCCTTCAGTCCAACATCTGCTTGCAGAGATTTTAAATTAAGCCCCAGAAGATTAAATAAGTTATATAGTTATTAGCAAAAAGAGACAGCACCAGAATATATCAAGAATTTAGCAAAATGCAAATGCTATACCAATATCAAGTATAGCAAAGTAAGTCTTCCAAATGCAAAAACCTAACAGAAATCTATATATTTATTTTATTGTGTAGATGTCAATATAACACTTGTTAGTATGTATGAAATAGTGATTTAGAATCTTTCCTAAAGCAGCAAATGCTAACTTATCCATGGATGTCTACACTATTTCCCTATTGACTGGCAATCTAATATTTAACTAAGCTAGCTTAAATTGAAGTACATTTCAATTGCATAATTTCCTTTGAGAGTAGATTGAAGTTTTAAAATTCAGTAGGCTGAGGTATATCAGATATAACCATGCTAAGGGAGAAGACTGATTTTCTGTAACCGATTGCCTCCTAAGAAAGTGAAATAATGAAGAAATAACCTTGGGCTTTCAAACTGTAGAAACATAATAGTTGTTTCAAAAATAACAAAATAACAATAGCAATTAAAAAGCTGAACCCTTATGAAAAAGTGTATTAAGATCTATCTAAAAAAACCTATTAGACTTTGCTAGAAAATTCTTAGAGAATACCTGAGGCTGTTATTTCTATGGCAAAACGATGAAGATTTGGGTATTCAGTTATTTGCCTATAGACTCTTTATTCATTAATAAACATGTATTAAGCATTAATTCCTGAAACCCGGTATAAAAGGTAAAAGAAAATTACTGGCAATTAGTTATATCAGGTTGCTAGTACCTAAAATGGTGGGAATCATAAAATAATCAAATAATAAAAAATAACATATTTTAAATTTACAAAACAGTTTAATGAATTGTTTTTATTAAATATATGTTTGTAACCATAACATTCATATCAATATAAATAGATACATGGCAGTGCTTGACAAGTTGTACCAAGTATTACAATTTTACATTTAATTTAGCCAGAAATTGTTTCTAATATATGCTTAGAATGCTTTAAGCAACAAATGCCATCACCAATGTTTAGGCCTCCAGAAGTGGGGTTTGAAACACTAAGCTGTAAAATCTTTGGGCTTCTTTTTCTTTTTCTCATGTTATAAACATCCTAAGACTCTTTGAAATTGAATGTTGCTATTTTCAGAAGACAGTAAATGTGTGCCTTTTCAAAATCTTTTGATAGTTTATGCCATTTTTTTTTTTAACCACAATAATACTTTTAGAGCATTTTGCTATTTTTCAACTAATATATTTCTTCTTTTCTACTGCACAGTCTTGAAATCCTGTCAGATTTCCTTATATGATCAACTCACTCCACATTCAGATGAATAGGTATAAGATCCATGCTGCCCAATTCTTCTATATGCCTAGCATACATAAATAAGGAGCTATCATTAAGAGCTTCGCTGCTATGCCACTTGTTCATATAAGTTATTAAAAACAGGAGCAACTCTGTTCCCAAAAATGTTTCCACTGACGGCTCTAGGGAAACTAAAAAGCAGTAGCTGATATGCATTGAAAAACTTCAGGCCGGACGCGGTGGCTCAAGCCTGTAATCCCAGCACTTTGGGAGGCCGAGGCGGGTGAATCACGAGGTCAGGAGATCAAGACCATCCTGGCTAGCATGGTGAAATCCCGTCTCTACTAAAAATACAAAAAAAATCTAGAAGAAAAAAGAAAAACTTCAGTAGTTATTTTTAACAACAATTTTTTATTCTTTCCAATACATACTGGTTGAAAATAAAATTAATCAAATTATTTCATTATATTGTTTTTCAGAGTTAATGAAATAAAAGTTTGATAACTTGTCTTTTTTATTCTTTCCCCCTTCTTTAGCTACTTCAGGAATATTAGCTTCCTTTACAGCTTTTTAAAAATTTTAAATTTATGTGTAATACATTTCTCTGTCTTTTCTAAGAGATTTGCATCTTATACTACTTTTTTGAGTAGACATGGTCAAGTATCATTGAAGGGGCAGCCAATTCCTGCTCTGTGAGGCCATTTTAACATCACTACCCCTAACCCGGAAATGCTTGTGTTACCACAGATATTAATTATCAGGTCCTTCAGCAACATGATGTCAAAATATGCACTTGGCATATTCAAATAACTCATTGAAAAATAAATCGACAAATTTCTTGGCTTCAGTGGCCAGGCTATTAAATATTCTTTTTTTTTGGATGGAGTTTCACTCTTGTCAGCCAGGCTAGAGTGCAATGTTGCGATCTCGGCTCACTGCAACCTCTGCCTACCGGGTTCAAGCCATTCTCCTGCCTCAGCCTCCTAAGTAACTGAGATGACAGGCGTCTATCACCACGCCCAGCTAATTTTTTTATTTTTAGTAAAGACGGAGTTTTGCTATGTTAGCCAGGCTAGTTTTGAACTCCTGACCTTAAGAAAGTGAAATAATAAAGAAATAACTGTGGGCTTTCACACTTTAGACACAGAATATTTGTGTGTGATCCACCCGCCTTGACCTCTCAAAGTGCTGGGATTACAGGCATGAGCTACCGTGCCTGCCCATAAATATATAATTCTTTAGCATCTCACTTTTGTATTCTTGAATTCATATTTATGACCAAGTCTTGACACTGTGTCTTCAAGTAGCCTCTTGACTCCTGCCACAAATTACAGCTGTATATTGTGTTATCTGAATTACCTAAAATCACGACTATTTTCCTTTTTTAAAAAAAATCAAACTTTGAGTAGTTAGGTATAGGTTTTAAACAAAACACGGTAATGAGAGCCTTTACATATTCAATAATTTAGCAGTCCAATTATATCCTTCTGTCCTCTTAAGTCAACATGTTTCAATAATGAGAGCATAGTAATTTTAAATCTACCTATATGGAAACCATGTTCTTTTTTAAACAAAAAAGCAACCTTTTAGCTTTGATATGAGGCAATTATGTTTTTCAGTAATAGCTGGGATCTATTCTACCTGTTACAATTCTGCATGTCATAATAAGCCACATAAAACTGTTGCAGGAATTGAAAGGCTTGGGAAGTAATGCCTTCGACTCTTTGCTTACATAACTCCCTGGCAGAAATTTTTCCTTCCAGTAAAAATATAATTTGAAAAGCTGGTTACTGCTCAAATCAGGTGTACCTGGGAGCTCGCTAGATAAAGGAGATTTTTTTTTTTTTTTTTTGAGATCTAGTCTCGCTCTGCCGCCATCTAGGCTCACTGCAAGCTCCGCCTCCTGGGTTCACACCATTCTCCTGCCTCAGCCTCCCGAGTAGCTGGGACTACAGGCACAGGCCACCACGCCCGGCTAATTTTTTGTATTTTTAGTAGAGGCGGGGCTTCACCACGTTAGCCAGGATGGTCTGGATCTCTTCACCTTGTGATCTGTCCCCCTTGACCTCCCAGAGTGCTGGGATTACAGGCGTGAGCCACCCGCGCCCAGCCTAAAGGAGATTTGTGATAACAACGGAAAGAATGAAAAAAAGGCAAAAAGATAGTAGTTTAAAAGGTAAGTAGAATAATAATAATATGATTTCAGCTTTGTTTTTAAGAAAAAAGGACTCATTCCAAATTAAATGTGGTTCCTGTTATCTGTGAAAACATTGAAAAGTTTAATGTTTTTATTTCTGAAGTTTTTATATTCTACTTATATTATTTCCAAGTTAAAAACCCCAAATAAGTCTTTTAAGACAAAGTATGCATATCATTTACTTTAAATATAACTATTGCAGCTAAGAAACAAAAAAAAGATATTTCTTGAAAAATTTTAATTATCTTACCCTCAAATATCTTGTGATTACATGCTGGAATCAAATACACAATATTTTTAAAGATCCTAAAACAGTATACTTAATTCTATCAAGGAAAAACTATTCAACATATATACCCTTCATATCTAAGTTTCCCTGAATCAGAAGGTTTCTAATTCAGGAGGTTGCTTGGAAAGGCTAATATATGAAGTGCTCTAATTTCCACTTGCATTAGAATGCTGAGGTCCATTCCTTCTAAACATTTTCCAAAAACATTTTTGAGTATATCATTTATTCATTCATCCTTTCAATTGATCTGACAAATGTTTTTTGAGCTCCAGCTACATCCTATGTTCTGTGTATGGGATGTTGCGGTAAACAAGAAAAGCAAAATCAGTTTGCTCTCAAGGGATTTATACTCTAATCAGGGAAATCCACACTTGTTTATATGCTTATATAAACAGATATGTTTATACCTTTATGTGCTTATATATGTTATAATCGTGTATACAAATTAATAAGTAAAATAATTTTAGATAATAAAATAATCCTGGATGACATTAGCCAGGATAATCTGGCAAGGCCATTTTAAGAAGAATGCATTTCAGCTGCGTCATGAATAAGAAAATAAGCCAGCCAAGCAAATGTCTGATGTAAGATGTCTTCAGATAGAGGAAACTCCAAGAACTAAACTGAGACTGGTGCAAGGTAAGAGATAGATGTAGACAGTAGTGGTCAGATGGAAAAAGATCTTATAGGCCTTAGAAGGAAGGAAGGGAATTTTTGTTTGTTTATTTTCTTTTCTAATAATATTATAATAAGGATTTTTATCATAGGAAATATGAGATCTGATGTATACTTTAAAAGATCAAATGGAAAGTGAGCTCTAATTAAACTAAATGGAAAATGGACTAACTCTGGTAAGGTGTAGATTTAACTATGTTAATCTATCCTAGCATTGTTTCAGTTTAAAAGACAATGTGCTGTGTTAGTATGATTCTTTGTACAGTCTTTCATACTAGAAGTGAGAAAAAGAAGTTTCAGTCAGAAACCTCCAAGAGTGTTCCTTATCTCTGGGCTTTACTAAGATACCCTTTTCATTTCTCTCTAGCTTTTCATGCCAGAACAGGGAGAAGCTTTCACCCAGTGGCATAGGGACCAGTTAGTTGGTTCATGTCTCTAGCAAACTTTCCTCTTTTTCCACCACCAATTCCAGTCAACAAATTGGGAATCTATGGGCATTTGTTTCAAAGAGTTCACAGCCTCATTCACAACCAAAAATATTGCAGAGTGTACTCTGCAGTAAGAGCTATACCATAGTGTGAACACATTGCAAAAAAAGACAGAAGAGAGAGAACACTTCTGTCTTGGGGAAGTTAGGGAAGATTGTATAGAGTTGTGTTTGAGTGAGACCTAAAGACATCTAAAGTGGTTTTAGGAAGAGAAAATATGAATGTAAAATTTTCTCTAAATTACAAGGAAAAGTAGCATGAATTAGAGCATGTAAGTATGATCATATATGATTTTTAAATAAATGGAAAAGCATATGACTTCATCAGAAAAAGGGAAGATTTTTATGTCACTGGCAGTGGTAGCAAATAAAATGAAACAATTTATTGTTTGTACCCATGGTAAGGCATATGAGCATTAATTTTTCAGGCCTTTAATGGAGAGTCAGCAAATAATTTTTGAGCATCAGGGTGACCACCAAATTGCAAGGAAGAGTGTAAAGAATGGATTGAAGGAGCAAAAGGGTAAGAAACTAGCAGCAGGAAAACCTGTTAGAAGTCTTTGAAGTGATCTAGGTTAGATCAGCTAATGGGCTGGACAATGAGAGATGGAATCCAATAGGGAAGAGGGATGAATTAAAGAATGATGTTGGTGTAGAAATGATAGGGTTCATATGTGAATCAGGTTTATCTGCAAGAATAAGTGACATTAATGAAATTTATAAAGCTTCAGGCTTAGACTACTTACTGGATGCGGATGCTGGCAACCTACTAATCTATGACCTGGCCCAGGTATTCCAAGGATTATAGTCACTTGTTAGGCTAGAACTTCACCTAAATCTCCCCATAATCATCCTAACTTCCAGTTTCTTTCTTTTTTTTTTTCCCCCTCATTGGTGTTTGGTATTTGAATAATGAATGTGGCTCTCTTCAAGTAAGGTGCAATATGCTTTGTGTTTTAAGTTGGAAATATCTCCTGCCTACTAGTTTTGCCAGTGTGTTTAATGTTTATTGTATTTTTCATAGATGAATTGATCTTGGTTGAGCCATTGCTCCTAACAGGTAATAAAGTCACATATTGTTTTCAGTCCTCCTTTATAAAGCAGCCATATTTTTCACTTACGGCTGATTCGCATCTTCTCATGAATTTAATTTTCTTCCATCCACATTAATTATCTAACTAAAGATGATATAGAGTTGTAATATCATATCAGTGATACAAATTGCCTATTACATAAAGTTAAGATATATTCAGTTACAAATAACAAAAGAGTCAATACAACTAATTTTTAATGAGAGATTTTTATGTTATATATAAAAAGAATAGTGCAACTATCAGGTTGGTTAGTTGAAAAACTAAATATAAAGCAAAGAAATAGTTTCCTTCCATCATCTTACACTGCTATGTTCGTCACACCAGGTTATCTTTTTGAGGTATCACAGATACCTTAAAAAGATATCACCTGTTCTGATAAGAAGATATCACCTTTTCTGTGATATCACTTTTTAAGATATCACAGAAAAATGAATAATTCTTATATTATGTCCCTTTACAAGCGTTTGAAAACTTTACTAGATGGTATTGTGTCTAGACTTCCTCTCACATCTCATTGGCCATTTATACAACACTTGCTCTATCTAAGCCAATCAAAGTGATGGCAAGAATAATGAAACCACCATGATTGCCTTAGACTCATCCTTCTCTGAAATGCATGACCATCTAATACCTGAGCAAAATCAGGGTTTTACGTGAAAAAATGGAGGAGCATGGAAGATGGTTTTCTAAATAGGCAACTAATAGTATTCATCACTGCAGTATTCCTGAAGGATGTTTCTTTTGGAATATTTTATGTTTTTTAAATACACACCTTGATCTCTGGGTAGATAATGCTCCCTGAATACCTGTCCCAACCATGGAGCTTTCAGCATTAATTGGTCACTCATTTGGAGAAGACAGAGGAAAAAAAATAGTCATCAGAGTTCTTACCTATTGTGACACAGTCTCAGGAATTTGAACTGGGAATTGGCAAATTTCAATATTGGTCCTTGTTCAACTGCCCTTCCAGTGCCATCCATCATGCTATTAGGAATCTGGTCCATACATGCTGTTCTGTGGCTGCTCAGAAACTCCCTAGGAGAACTTCAAGTGTTTTCTTCCGGTTAGTAGCTTTCTGTTTCAAACTCATCTATTTTGACAAAAGTGTAACTGTCTTCTAGTCTCAGAAGCATTTCTGATTCATATAAGAAGCTAAGCTCTATCTTTGTATTCACTGGAAGTAATGGGTTAAAAACATTCATTTCTCAAGCAACAGAAATGTATTTTGACAAAGATCTAAAGGTTCTAAAGATTATTCAAAAGAGGACACTGTTTGAAGCAGCATTTTCTAGTTTGCTGCCTATTTGACATTTGACCATGCACTGATTACATCACATCTCAAAAGTAGCACTTTCCCACCTCCATTTCTGTACTATCCCATTGAAATAACACACATGAGAAGGCGCTGACATTGTGAGGGGCTGCTCCAAGAAGTTCTTAGGACCTGGGGCAGAAGCTACAGATTAGAAGACCATGAAAATGATGAGTATTGTTTCAGACACTAGCTAGCTTCCATTTTTGGAGGAACCAAAGTGTTGAAATTCCAGGTAGTCAGAGTGGTGAAAATTTTAAATTATGGAGTGATCATCCTGTTTACATCTTCCAGAAGCCATGGAGTAAATATTTTACAAACAATTAATTTTTGATCTCCAGTTACCCAAGAATGATCTGATTACTTTCTATGAGTGAAAAGTTGTGGTATAGTGATAACAATAAAAAAAAAAAAAGAATATTCTAGTGATTACTGCAAATGTCATCTCTTCATGCAGGAATATAGCATTAAAACAATTGGGACTTACCAGCTCCGTATATGTGTGGGGCCACAAAGAAATTCTAATGAAATCCCACGCTAGTGTAACAAATGTTTTAGTTTTACAATCTATGTGTTTCCTGAAATTCAACAGAGAGCATGTCTTCTGTGTCCTGAGCATTTAAAACAAGAAGAAAACTTTATTTAAAAGGGTTTTGATGGCAGAAGAGAAAAGTTAAAGTTTTCATTTCTTTCATCCTTTTATGTACCTTAGTTTTTCTGCATTTCACATCTGTCTTTCTTCTCCGAATACCAAAAGTAATTGATGTTAACTTGATAGGGTCTCACAAATAATTTAAATTATTAAAATGTAGTTCCTGCAGGTATAAAGAATGTATCTATGCCATTTTATTCTTCACTATTTCAGAATGACGTCCTGCCCTCCTACCCATGGTGTAGCCTTCTCCACTTATCTGAACATGAACCACATCTTTTATGTATAAAGACGAAGTGGCATGAATCATTTCTTTTTTAATGTTTCCCATGGAGCATTTTCTCTCCCTGTCAAATAGAAATCCACTTTATTCTCTTTTAGAGTTAAATCTTAATGTATTTTCTTTTTGCTTGGAGTATTTTTCTATTTTACTTGGTTTCCGCATTGCTTCTTATATCAGGTTCATTTGCTCCATCACTCTAGGTGCCCACGCTATCTTTTTGGAACCTGGCCTTGTTCAGGGAAATAGGTCTCTCAAAAGCACTAAGTGTCTGAAACCATGACTATTTATAATAGGATGGTATAGTACACAGTAAGGGTCCCCAAACCCTGGGCCTACTGGTACTGGTGCGTGGCCTGTTAGCAACTGGGCTGCACAGCAGGAGGTGAGGTGAGCAGGCAAGATAGTGTTACTGCCTGAGCTCCGCCTCCTGTCAGACCAGCGGTGGCATTCGATTCTAGGAGGATCACAAACTCCACTGTGAACTGTGCATGTGAAGAATCTAAGTTGCGTGCACCTTATGAGAATCTACCTAATGCATGATGATGTGGGATGGAACAGTTTCATCCCAAAACCATCTCCCCTGCCCCCTCAGACCATCGTGGAAAAATTGTCTTCCACAAAACCAGTTCCTGATACCAAAAAGGTTGGGGACCGCTGGCACAGAGAGTCAAAACATGATTATGAATTATAAAGTTTTATAAAATGAAATACATGAAACCTGAGAAGTAACCATTACAATTACCAAAAACAGCATAGAGTTGTACATTTTTTAATCAACCATATATACATATGTAATAGAAGAAATGTTTACCATAGAGTCAGAAGATGCCCCTAACAAGCTCTGTAAACTTATACAAGACTTTTCTCAGCCTCGCCATCTGCTTCCACATTTATAAGTATATGGAAATATATGAATCTTGAACTAAATGATCACTGTGACCCCTTCCAGGTCAAATGATCTTGATTATCAATATAATAATGGGTTATTTTATTTTTATCTTAATTAACTGGAAATGGACTTTTTAATAAAAGCATTAACGTGGAATGCTTCCTCCTCTTATGTGGAAACAAATCCTAAAGCACAAACTTGTAATTATGGTGCAGAGGAATCTTATCATAGGTTGCAGATTTTTAGGCAGTTTTCCATAATGAGTTAGAAATTATATTAGGGAAGCTTATGATGGGGTCAGTTACTTATAATGTTTATTTTGTTAGAGAATATAGTACACATTTTGATGGAATAAAAGCTATTTGGGAGGATATTGCTCTGTTCTCTCACTCAATTTTTTACATGTCTTTTATTCTACAGTTGCTGTCTAAGTCTTAATATCAAAATTTGCTCCCTATGTGGAAGATCTATTTGGTAACTATCCATTTGCTACCTAATCTGGGTAATGTTGTAGAACAGGTCTATTCTCCATCATATATCCCTGTCTATCCAAATCAATGTTATCTTTAGTGTGAATAATGAATATTTAGATAAACAATTTGAATAGAAATGGATATAACTAAAACTATTCAGTTCTGGGGTTTGGGATAGTAAGAGTTCAAAGAGCAAGAGTTTGAATGTGAAGGAGGGGTTCGGTGATATTTTCTTGGGGAAGCAGAATGCCTTAGTGAAAAGGGTACAAGAGTTCATATAAGGAAAGATAGACTCACTCAATTTGTTTTTCTTCTGCTTGCTATCTGGGTGACCTGAAACAAAGGAATTGGCCAGATAGGTATGTTAGGATTCACAGTTGTAGGTAGAAGCAACAAACTCTGGCTGATAAGTACAACTTGATTAATTAGAAGGATTTATATATGGCTCAGAGAAGCAGTAGAAGAATGAGTGTTGCATTTCCATTATAATTATAATTATATTATAATTACATAGAATAGAAATGATGGTATGTGGTAAATATACAATTTTTGAAGCTGGTGTTATACTGATATTGTTTGACATTTAGTACTAATACTCTAAAAACAGCTATTTGATAAGAACATGAAGAACTTAAATTGGACATTAGCTAGTGAATGACTAGAAATTCTATCACGATCTGTTCATTTAATTTTGTCTCATCCTTTCTCAAAATGAATCTATAATTTGTAACTCTCAGGTAAAGAAACAATATCGAAATCTTCATGTAGTTCTATTGATTAAAATTTTATTTGAGAGATACAGATGTTAAAACAATCTTATAATAAAATTATCACACCATTAAGATGGTCACCAGAAAGACTTCAGCATTTTTACTAGTTCTTTGTTTTACTTTTTTCTCTTAGTGTTTTTTGTTTCTTTTTTTTTCCAATCTTTCTAATTATTACCTACTCTACCTATAGGCATCTTAGTCAGTTTTGGCCATATACATTTACTCAGAATTCCAGAAGAAAATTAGATTGTATAGTACATGGTTGATTTCCCTTTACGTTAGCTTGACAAATAGCAAGTGACAAGATTAGCCATCCAGGAACCCACAATTAAAGAATATGGTTTAATCATAACCATGTTAATCAGACTGGCAGAATTTTTTGCTCAGTCCTCTGATAAACCAGTAACAAAAATTACCAAAGTCCTCGTTGGTATAAAGGGAGGCAAGGATAATTTGTGAAAATGATAGCTTTTGCTGGAAAGATACAGAGGTTTACTTATTATGTTTTCTAGAATGTTTTCATTATATTTTCTAAAATAAGAGACTTAGCTTATGGTGTGAGATTTGGGGTCCTGGAGCTTTAGAATTTTAACTGCTTTCAATGAAAAAGAAACATTCATTACCCACAATACTGTTGTTATGACCATTTTACTTTTTAAAAAAATAATTTACAAACAAGGACAGCACGTGTTTTAAGTTATGCTTCTTTGCACTATCCATGACCTATGAAACTGTTATTACCATCAGTGGAAGGATGAAAGAAATCATCTGACCTTGGAAAATAGTAACCATTTACCTTTAGTCACCAACACTTTCTTGTGATGAGATGTTCTGTCAGTGGCTATACTTATACTTATTATCTCAGTGTAAATGACTATGTACTGTTTCTTTCATATACTGATTTGCAGATACGCAAATTAGAGACGTCTACTAGCTAACATTCCTTTTCACCCAAACTGCAAAGGAGAGATGCTTTCACTCTATTAGTTATATGATTACTTTGCTGAGACCATTTAATGCTAATATGCGCTTTTGTTTGCATTCATCTTTTTGCTTTTAGTTCTGCCAGCATAGTCAGTTGTTACCCTCCTCCTCATGTGCCTCAGCCTTGCTACTGGAGCCATCTACCTAGCTGACTTAGTCTCTATTTCCATAGAAAATAGACATGTACAAGTTTAATAATTCCCTATAACATGGCCAAAAAAAAAAAAAAAAAAAGCCCTGTAGAGACTTATAAATTATTCTTTACAGGCACCTAAGAATGAAATATCACATAGCATGATAAGAATAGTGATGTGACACAATTAATGGTCTGTGATAGAACTGCCATAGTGAGGCTTTTCATATTTTTAGTCATCAGTCATTCATTGAATATGTATTAATACATCTGTGTATTAGAGTTCTCCAGACAAACAGAACCCGTAATATATATATATAAAGATATAAAGAAAGAGATGTATTAGGAGGAACTGTCTCATGAAAGATTACAGAGGCTGAGAAGTCCCACAATTTTCTGCAAGCTGGAGGCTCAGGAAAGCTGGTGATGTAGTTCCAGTTAAAACCTGAGGCCTGAGAAGCAGTGGAGCTGATGATGTACTCCCAGTTTTAAAGGCCAAAATCCTGAGAAGCAGGGAGCTGGAGTCTGAAGGCCCAAGAGCACTGATGTCTGAGGGCAGGAGAATATGAATGTCTCAGTTTAAGCAGAGAGAGCAACTTTGCCCTTTCTCTGCCTTTTTATTCTTTTCAGGCCCTAATAGGTTGAATGGTGCCCATTGGTGAGGGCAGATCTTCTTCACTCAGTCCACTGATTCAAATGCTAATCTCTTCCAGAACACCCTCTTAGACACACCCAGAAATAATGTTTTACCAGCCATGTGGGCATCTCTTAGCTCATCCAAACTGACACAAAAGCTTAACTCTCATAACACCACATCTCTCTCTCTTCCTTTCTCCCTTTCTCCCTTCCTTCCTTCCTTCCTACCTTCCTTCCTTCCCTCCCTCCCTCCCTCTTTCCTTC
>NW_012120932.1:670750-716605 GCF_000951035.1 Colobus angolensis palliatus
TTTCTTTCTTTCTTTCTTTCTTTCTTTCTTTCTTTCTTTCTTTCTTTCTTTCTTTCTTTCTTTCTTTCTTTCTTTCTTTCTTTCTTTTTTCTTTCATACCATTATCTGTTCAGGCAGAAAGTAAAAGTCATAATAAAGTATTTTGATAGTAGTATAGTCTAAATTCAGACAGACCTATGTTTGAATCCTGACCCATTCTCTTACTAGCAAGTTTACTTAGTTTCCATGAAATGGGTTTTACCTTTTGGGATTATTCTGAGGATATGATAAATTGATAAGCTTAAAGTGGCAAACAGGGTCTTACCGAATCTGGGTCCCACTCTTAGGTGTGTAGTTTTGGGAAATAAACTGCTTCATGATGCTCTAATGCAGACACATTTATGTTGTAGATTCCCTGAGGACTGTAAATCACATTGCTATGATGAAGGTGTTTGGTGACAAGGACATAGCAGTACAGTGATTGTGATGCCATGGAGCTAATATAAGTAGGATAAGTGGTTTTATTCTATATATAGCCATGGGCAGGAGGAGATGGGTATCTCTTTGGATATTTATATTTTGTCATTCCTTAAAAAATTACATTGCTTCAAAAATAATTTTCACTTTATAATTCATTTATACTTATTTTTTTATTAAGCAACTTTCAGTCATATAAAATAAAATTTATAATGGTAATGATTCAAGAGAATCCCAAAATGTGTGTAATAAAAGTTTTACAAATAGCTTTTCTACATTCCTTTATCTGTCATTACATTTGATTTGTTTTTAATTGTCTTTGATTGTCTCCCCTTCTCATTCTTGGAGCATCTCTCGCTGTACTCTCTCCATGACCCTCAGTGATTACCTAGGTCCTACTCCTTAGTAGATCAGGCCTGTGTTCTTTAGTTCATCAATTGCTTACACTTCTAACTACAAACTTATCTGATTCTCAACTATCTCTCTCTCCTTGCCTTTAATCACAAATGGTGCAGGGTACTTCTCTTTCTTCAGGTCAAACTAGGTCAACCCAGGTCAATCTCCTGTGTTCCTGACTTCCATCTCTTAAGAGACTGTGAGCTCTTCAAGGTCAGTTATTATAGCCTAACCACTTTGGTCTTCTCTAGCAGGTGTGTAGATGGCCTCCTTATATCCCCTGGGCCTTACCATTTGAATGACTAAACTGGACGTTCTTTGCTTGGGCTTGCTCTAGCACCCCAAGTACCTCACTCTGCTGACATGCACTGCATGTGGAGATCCTAGATAATTAATCGCTCCCTTCCCCAACCCAGGTTCCGCTCTCAAATGATGACTTCTAAAAATTGGTATATAAATATTCCAGCCCTCTTGCTCCTCAGGCAGGATAACTAGGATGAACGTGCTCTACATTGGCTACCAGAATTCATCAGTCTGATTCAATTCTAGTTGACCTACAGTAATGCTTAATAATGTACCTTTCATCAATTGTTATCTTTTCGCTGTTTCTCTTTGCTTTCCACTTCCCCTACCCAGGTGCTTCCCTGGATCACTTCCCAAGGAAATAACTGGCAAACGAATCTCAGTGTCAGGGTTTGCTTTCAGGGATATGTAAAAAAAACAAAAATGTTTTCTACACCCAACTCTGAGACTATCACATAGATCATTATAAGTGTTTGTTGAATGAATAAATGAATAAAATTAACAAATCATGAATCTTGCCATGTTACTTGAATTCATGTGAGCTAAACTGTATTTTAAGGTTTTAAATAACTCAGCTACTACTCTTGCCATATTTTTGCACTACATGTTATTCAGTATCTTGTCTATATTGTAGTAAACTTAGATTATCTTTGCTATAAATTGCTTTACCGTGTCAGTACATATTCTTTCATGTTAATATTTTTCTAGATTGTAAAAACATTCCCAGGAGATTAAAGCACGTGCAGTCTACATGCCAGAAATGGTTCACAAATAGCAGAAGTTTAGGCTAGTAATGCCAGCTTTATCTGCAAAACAGATCACAATGACAATTGCAAGCTTCTGCTGTTGATGTTGAAAACATACATTTGCTGTGCCTCCTACATAAAAATAAAACCTAGTCACAGAAGACATATTTGTGCTAGGCAGAGACCTCATTGGAATCCCTTATTACTTCTCAGCTATCTGGGGCCAAAATACCCTTGAATATTTTTTTTGATCATTGCCTCTCTTAATTTTTCCATAATTATAAAGTAAGTTAGGCACCATGTAAAACTTTAGGATTTGAAGATGCTTTTTCTCTTTGTCCTCCACAGTCCAGCAGAGGGAGCAGTATGTCACCCAGAAAAGCTTCAGCCACACACAGACCCGAGCACTGGATTCTATGAGACAGACAGATGCTTGGATTTCAGTGAGAGGTATCCTTGACATAAGCTGAGAGCAGAGACTCAAAAATGCTAGTGAAAATGGAAAGGACAGTCACATACACAGTGAAATCTGAGAGACTGAGTCAAACACATCTCAATCAACATCTGCTTTATAATCAGTTCTCTCTATTGATGCACTGAAGATTCCTCTGAAAAAAAGAAAATATTGTTCAGAAGAAGAGAAAGCCACCCTTGGGAATTACAACTGATGAAAATCTTCAAATGGGTTAGTCAGTAGGAAGCAGTGAGTATGAAGACTAGCAAATTAAACTTTGGAGTCATGCTGTGGACTCAATTCCTGACTTTCACATATTAACTATGTGACTTTATTCAAGTGATATAATACCTTGAACACTCACACTCCACTCTTTACCTTAAAAGTGGGGATAATAACATCAACATCATAGTAAAGTTATAAGTATTAAATACCATAAAAGGGCTTAGCATAAATCATCAATAGTATCTCAGTAAATGTTAGCCCTTCTTGTTCGATTGATTAAAGTTATTTACCATGACCCTCAGGAAAAGAAACAGACTAATGTGAAATCCAGGGCAAATAATGAAAAACGGAAAATTACACAGGTAGAAAATTCTAGGGAGGAGATAAAATGATAGATCTTGAATTTTGGAGGCTGCCCAGTGTGCATCCACTGATATTAGGCACCAGAGAGTAGAAATATGAGGGCAGGAGAGGTCACCAGAAGCAGCAGGAAGTAATAGTATTTAAGTCAAGTACTGCCTCATTTACACATTTAATCTGGCTTGATTGTGCCACAAAAGTCTCCTTTCACTAGGGGCAAAGTGTTCAAAAAGAGAGTGAAATAACTAAACTCAATGCAGAGCTTTCTTCAAATCAAATTTTCTGGAGTGTACAAAACATTAAAATGTTGGCAAGGGCATATGAATACTTGGCATCAAGGGCAACTAGGAATAAAGGTAGATTGAGCTTCCTTTTTTTGTGTGTATCAATCTTATTTTAGCTCTGTTTGGATATGGGCCAGCCCTTGGGATGCAATTTTTCCCCTGCTCTTACCTCAAAAATCATCATTGTGTCCATTAGCCTTGCCTATCTTTCAGGAGTATCATTCCTCTGTGTTAGATTTTTTGGAGGAGTATCCACAGCTGTGTGGAACCAGAAACGACCAATGCTAAAATAGTTTATCCATGCTGCAATCTGATCCTTTCCTCTTTCTCCATCTCCCTCTGACTTCTTATTCCTCCCTTGAAAATCAACTTTTATTTCATAGTCCATTGCATTTTACCTGTATTTTTCCCCTCAATTTTTGTGCATGTATATCGAAGGGTTGTTGCTGTGGCAACCTTCTGTGAGGAAGCTTTTGAGCTGTTCTATTACTATATATTAAGGTACATTATAGAAGCCATCATTTTTAAAATAGAAAGAAATTTAACCAAATTTATATCTAAAAATGTTAGAGCACCAGGAGTCTGAGTGTAAAAATATTCTGTAATTGAGTTCATTATTTACAAATATTATTAATGTTATTACTCTTTGTGTTCATTTTTACCTTGGGTTTGGAGAACCATTTTCATTTTTTTTTTTTTTTTTCCTTTTTACCCTAGAGCATACTGCAAGTCGGCATCTGGTACAATTATTCTCAAGTGTATTTCTCAATATGTGCTATATAATAAATGTCTCTCTCTTTATTTTCTTTAGTCTTCAATAAATATTTGCTCATAATTTTTCTTTTCCTCTTCCGAATTACTCTTTGTGAAGCAAAACTTCCATGTATAGAACGTGTACTGGATCCTCTCTTAGATGAATCTGTCATGTATCAGACCTGATATCATGCTCTCAGAGTGTTATGGAACAGCTGTGATTTCTGACCGTGACTCTCAGGTAGGTATCAAGAAATAGGAATACGGAAAGTGAAGTCTAGCCTTCTGTAGTTTCTGTAGTTTTTCCTTTTCCTTCATTTCCACAGCTTCTACTTATGAACTGGAATTCTCTTGTTCTTCCACCAGTGGTGTTTATGGCACATGCAAACACACAAACACACACTCCTCATTCAGAGAATTGTAGAGCTTACTAAGGAATTTACATATTGCTTTTGGTGGGAAAGGTTTAAAGTGCATCTTCCTTATGGTTTCTTTTTCATGGCTCTGTTTTACCCTCATAGTCTACATTTTTCAAGCCTGTGTCTTTAGAGTCTCATAATTTTTAGGTGCACTAGACCGAGAATTCCTGAGAAAAGAAGTTATAGCTTTCTCATTTTTAACATACTGTAGCACAGGATCTGGCACATTAAAGGCACCTGGTAAATGATTTGTTGTGTGCTGTAATGAAGGTAAAGCAGATACTATATATACATAATTTTATCTTTTTTTTTTTTTTTTTTTGAGATGGAGTCTTGCTCTGTTGCCCAGGTTGGAGTGCAGTGGCAGCATCTAGGCTCATCGCAAGCTCCACCTCCCGAGTTCACGCCATTCTCCTGCCTCAGCCTCCCGAGTAGCTAGGACTACAGGCACCCGCCATCTTGTCCGGCTAGTTTTTTTGTATTTTTTTTAGTAGAGATAGGGTTTCACAGTGTTAGCCAGGATGGTCTCCGTCTCCTGACCTCGTGATCTGCCCGCCTCGGCCTCCCAAAGTGCTGGGATTACAGGTGTGAGCCACCACGCCCGGCTATATACATAATTTTAAAGAATCATAACCATTGTATTATGTCCATTGGAATTAACAATGTGCAATACAGTGTGTCCCCCATGTAGCAGTTGCATCAAATGCACTGCTACATAGGGGACACAGGTGTGGTGACTTATGCTTATAAAGCATAATCCCAGCACTTTGGGAGGCAAAGGCAGAAGGGAAGCTTGAGCCCAAGAGTTTGAGACCAGTGTGGGAAACATGGCAAAACCCCCCAAAATACAAAATTAGCTGGGTGTGGTGACATATACCTGTAGTCCCAGCTACTTGAGAGGCTGAGGTAGGAAGATCACCTGAGCCTGGAGAGATTTAGGCTGAAATGAGCTGTGATTACACCACTGCATTCCAGCCTGGGTGACAGAGTGAGCAGAGTGAGACATTTTTTCTCATATATATATATATATATAATTCATATAAATGAATATAATTTATAATATATACATTTTTATAATATATATTTATTTACATATACTATATATTTATAATATATGTTTATATATTATATATAAATATGTAGACAGAAAATTCATATATGAGAAAATTCATATATATGAATATAATATACATATTTTTAATATATATTTACATATATAATATATATTTATATATTATATATAAATATGTAGACAGAACATCCATATATATATGAGAGAAAATTCATATATATATGGAAGTCAATTCAGTTCATCTTAATATTTGTTCTACATTTTTGGACTGATTGAATGGCTATCCTAAATAATTTGTCTTTACTGACACTCGTATAATAGATCCCTGCCAGTACTGAAATGTGTTGAAGTGGTCTGGCACTTCAAGGAATACTTCATGAGTTCTAAGGAGTAAGGCCATTCCCCTACCTGATATATTTGGTACGGAAGATTTAACCTCCAAAGTATCAAGCTTATTGTGAAAACTAAGTTTTTGCTTTAGTATATATTTATATTAGAAACTTCACTTTTTCAATTCTTTTGAGTTTAATATAACAAAAAGCTTTAAAATATCTCAATATATATTTAAAAATAAACTTTGTGTTGATGTTCTAATATTAACTAACCATTTAAATTATAGAGTAAGCCATTTCCTTTCAAACTTTATCAATATCAGAATTATACAATTGCTATTTTAATTGTTTAGTTTTAATTTTAAATTTATCTTTTTGAGACAGAGTCTTGGTCTATCACCCAACTGGGAGTGCAGTGGTGCGATCCCAGCTCCCAGGTTCAGGTGATCCTCCCACCTCAGTCCCCCAGGTAACTGGGACTACAGGCAGGCACTACCATACCTGGTTAATATTTTAAATTTTTTTGTAGAGATGGGGCCTCACTATGTTGCTCAGGCTGGTCTCGAGCTCCTGGCCTCAAATAGTCCTCTAACCTTCGTCTTTCAAAATGCTGGAATTGTAGGCCTGAGCCACCATGCCTGGCTTCAATTTTGATTTCAGAAAATATAAATTTAGTGCTTGCTGTTCAAAAATATCTTCCATTGGAATATTCTTGATGTGTTGGCCATCTAAGCAGTGCTGTCCTATGTGCTGGCAATTGATAGATAGCTAGCGGGAAAATGAGCTTTATAATTCTGTAATTTATAATTTTTTATTTCTCCTTCATCCATTTTTCAATAATTATTAAATTTGGGGTTGTGATGTTTGTTTTCCCATTACACTTTCTTTTCTAGGAAATTATATAAACATCATAAATTGTTTCTTTGATCATGAATTTTCAAATATTTCAGAATAACAGATTATAGGTACATATTCATTCTAAAGTGGATAATTTGGTAATATGATACTAGGTTTTTGCAAATATATGTACATATGTATTCATATTTTATATAATGCTTAAAAAGCCATACTTTTATCATCTCTGGCCCTCACCTCCTTACCTGCGAAGTGAGGGGTTCAATTGAATTGTTTTAGCACAACAGCTTCTGGGCTTTAATTGCCATATTCTGAGTATAAATTCATCTTAAACTTATGATTACCTTTCAGTTTGACTCTCGATGCTCTTCCATTACTCGTTCTTTCACTGATTATCCTCACCATTCACAGTGTCTCATCAGTCAGAAAAAGAGTATTTCTTGAAACCATCCTCTCTTTCTCATCTTTTTTTTTTTTTAATTTAATTTTATTTTTTTTATTATACTTTAAGTTCTAGGGTACATGTGCATAGCGTGCAGGTTTGTTACATATGTATACTTGTGCCATGTTGGTGTGCTGCACCCATCAACTCGTCAGCACCCATCAATTCATCATTTATATCAGGTATAACTCCCCAATGCAATCCCTCCCCCCTCCCCCCTCTTTCTCATCTTTAATATGTTATTGACTCTTGTTTGAGTTTATTCCTCAATGCCTTACCTATGGTCTATATCCATTTCTCCATAATGGTCCAATGCATAATCATATATTGCTTGGAAAATTGCAGTAGCCTCCTAAAGGGGTCTCCTTGAATCTGTTACTCTCTTCCAATCTCCTCTTAAATGGTACTCAGAGATATCCTCTACAATTTCAATTGCTCATGTCATTTTCTGCTTGAAACACTGCATTGGGAATAAAAAAACAGCTATGTTAACTGGTCGTGCTAGACCCTCATTAATCTATTCCTACTCCTGTCTGTTTCTCCACTTCTATCTTGGTACATTTAGTCATCTTTTTTTCTTCATTTTTCTATATTGGATGTCTTTCAGTTCTTCAAACATGCAATATTTTCATATGTCTTGAGTCTTTTGGTATTCTCTTCTCTGTCAACATCACATTAGCTCATCCCATTCTGCTTTTACTACTCAACTTCTGCTTATTTTCTGCTGTCCACCCCAGAAACACTTAGCTAGGGGAGACTATTGAGACTCTGTATTAGAGCAAAATGCTGTTATACACTCTGCTTGTTTCATATAATAATCTGCCAGAACTCATCAAAGTGCTAAATATTTTATAATTCATAAACATATTACTTCCATTAGATGAGAAGCTCTCTGAAGAGGGAATTGTGTCCATTTCATTCACCAACAGGCATTAACTATTAAGTCCACTGTAGAAGTAGAGAAGAACCACCTATTGGTAAGCTGGTAATGTGTACTGCATTATAGATGACACGTCTCAACATAGGATACCATCCTCCATCCCTGCAAAAGAGAGCTTTATAAAAATAGAATTATACAGTACATACCATTTATAACCTGTTGTATTCACCTGCAAATTCAATAAATTGTCAATATGTACATGTTCTCACAAAAATCTGCATTGATTTTTGTAAACTGTATAGAAGTTAATCATAGGAATTGAATACTCTTACTATTTTTTACCTGTTTTGTTTGCTTTGTGTTTTGATTTTTTTATTAAAACAATTACATAATCGTTCAGAAAACTATGTATTTGTGTACTACCTTGATCATTTCCAAGGGCAGTGTTCTACAAGTTGTTTACTTGGTGTATCCCTAAAGCAGAGGAGAATAGAAGAATGCCTGCCACACCTGAAGTGGCTCTTATAATAATGGAGGATTTTATACACACATACATAATATACCTATATTATATTTACATCATATGCATGTTATATGTGCATACATATGTAATATTTTCTTTAAATAAAAGCAGATAAATTTGAAATACAATTTATTATCTGTGTGTTCTGACAATACATTTGAAACTGTTTACAAAAAATACCAATGATTGCCTGTGGCTTCACTGTGTAATTAGTAAGATATTATTGCATTGAGTCTATAAATTTTTGAAAACAGAACCAAATTACATGGCCTATAAAATCCAACATCCTGCTAACTTTTGTATTCTTCTTTGTGTTATGATATTTCAAGAAACTAAACTCATATGTATGTGTATGTACAAATGACAATAATATTTTCATTATTCTTCTTTTATAATAATTCATGAAGGGAAATGGCAGATTGCTGCTGAAGGACAAAGTACGGTCTTTTCGGTTTACTCTTTGAGAACATTGATAGGTCTCATCTTGGTTGGATGTGAAGACACTTGGGTATTGTGGTGGATTAAAAGAATATCTGATCTACTTGTCAGTCTATTTCAAAATCCAAAGTCTTCTCTCTTTTTTTTTCCTATGCAAATAAGCCAAAATTCACTAATAATTCATGATATCCATCAGCAAGATTTATCACTTATAAATCAAACTTGCTTTCATTGTGTTTTGTCATGTGTAGTAAAAACAGCCACCCATTTGTCACTTTTAACCGCACAATTTCAACAAAATCTAAAATTTACGAAATAAGTTAATTCAATACTTATAATTTATTATTAAGGTTGGCGAAATGCTTATTGATCTTAAGTAGATGTTTTCTCTCTTTTTTTAAATGTTCTTTCTTTCATAAAAATCAGTACAACAGATAATTTAACATTTTTATCAGAACATTCCTTCACATTACATCAGCATGTAGCTTCCTAGGAGAAATTATTCTTAAAAGTTTTCTCCATTTAATTGAATATTACTTTAAAATAAATATTCAAGACTTTTTACCCCAAAGAAAAAGCATATTTTTTTCATTGTGTTTATTTCTATTGAGCACAATTTAAAACAAAAAACTTTGATGCAACATATATGATGAAAAATTAGGAGGTGGATTCTGATACATAAAGGTTTGGATAAAAACGATCACTCCACAGTTCTTTAGTGTCAAGTTCATTATCTAGAAGCCTCAGGTCAAGACAATGATGAACAAGATTTATGATTTTATGTACTGCATTTTCCTACCTATCTTTTCCGTCAGAGTTTTCAGTTATATATCCAATTTTTATTTTTAACCACAAATCTACTTTCTCGATTAAATCATACTTTTAAAATGGATATAAATATTGATATTAAAATTGCTAACCTCACATGTTTTCATCTTTGCCATTAATAAGTAACTCAAAGATAAAGTGTAACTAGGCTGGGTGCAGTGGCTCAGGCCTGTAATACCAGCACTTTGGAAGGCCAAGGTGGGATACAGTGAGGAGATAAAAAACAGCCAAGGCAACATAACAAGACCATATCTAACAACAACAACAAAAAAAAGTCAGGTGTGGTGGTGCACATCTAAAGTCTCAGCTACTCAGGAGCTGAGGTCTGAGGATGACTTGAGTCTAGGAGTTCTAGGCTGCCATGACCTATCAACGCCACTGCACTCCAGCGCAGACAACAGAGCTAGACCCTGTCTCTAAGAAAATAAAATCAAAAAGTAAAAACTGTAAAAAATTGCAACATTCACAAGGGGTTGAATTGGTTTACTTGAATATATGATTCTTTGGCGGCGGGGCCAGGGGGAGATGAATCAGAACACAGAGAAAGATTATAAATGACAGGGACATATAAAAATATGAATTTTAGTAAATTCTTAGTACTCACTAAGAAATCACACAGTCTAGAGTAATTGCGCAAAGAAGTGGAGACAAGCCATTAGCCCAATTCATATTGACTGCATTTTGCAGGTTCACTAATATGAAAGTTCCACATTTGTCAATCTATGTTTATAGAAATGCTACTTTTTTGATGTCAAGAAAAGAAATGAATTTTCCTATATCAAATCAAGATGCTGATAATTTGAATATATTTTAGTATGCCATCTCACTGTCTTGTAGATACGCAGGAAAGTCAAGTTTGAGAAGACAATCTTAGGATACATTTTTAGAAGTGGTTTTCATCACTGGGTCAAAGGATACTTCTAAGTAAGCATTTTATTCATTTTCTGAAACTGCCCATTTGAAAGGTAGTACAATTTTATACTTTCACCACTAATCAATATGTGTTTGTTTTCCTTCTTGTAACAGCATCAGTGGGTTCTTCTGCTTAATTATTTTATGTGAAACAATCTCTTATTATGAAGGGAAAGCTAAGGATAAAAACAGAAACAATATTGCTATTGACAATGTGAATACCATACTAAGGGTCTTTAACTTGGGTATGATAATTAAGTGGACAAAATGTACATTTGTAGTCCTCTAGAACTTTTCAACAATTCCCACCCACCTGTCATGGTCAAATCGTCAAAAGGCTGTTCAAATCAGCAGCAGAGTCTTGCTGTCAGCACACAAATTTGTTCTGGAAAGAAAAAGGAGTTATTCCTTCTACACAAAGACAATCAGGAAGTGCCACACACTCAGCATGGCCTAGTGAGATTATACCACATCTCATCTCAGCTCCACCAGTACACCCAAAAGCTAGCATAATATATGGCAGAAAGCACACACTTACTATTAGAATATGTGGATGGATAAATGAAGGGGTTTGTATATGGATGGAAGGGCAGATGTCCTGAAAAACGTTATATTGATTTAAAAACTTGAGTATCTTGCGTATACAATGAAGAAAAGAGCAAATTTTGAAAACCTGTGTATATTTTGTCTGATTCTTTTATTATGACTTTTCAAAATTTGAAATATATGAAAAATAAATTTTAATAGTTTTTTTGTTCCTGAATAGAATGACCTACGTAGTCCTAAAAAATAATAAAGGTAATTTATAATATTTCACTTTTCTCTTCCAGGTCAAGGAATTCTATTTTGAGGGAAAATATCCAAGGAGACATTCTAAAATTACCAGTAACAATATCAGAAAAGCAAAACCACATATTTAAATGTCCATAATTTTTTTAAACATTTAATATCAGATATTTTATTGAAAGTCTTGACAAATAGGTCTTCAGGTTTTCTCAATGTGGACAGATCTAATGTCACTTATTTTCACTTTGTGAGTATCTCTAATGTTACATTTTATACTCAAGATGTCTTCATTCATTTAAGCAGCATTTCTTTTTATTTCAGTTTATAATTAGCCTTAATCTACACTTTCATTCTTATTAAGTAGTTGAACAGATGACAATTTCTGGAGGGATTTCATAGTACACTGCACAAAAGAAGACAGAGTTTCAGAAGGGAAATTTCTGGCAAAAGTAAAAGCTTGGGTAAGGATAAAAATATGTGTCATTGCTTTTCTTGGAGCAAGTATGGTTTAAAATTATTTCTGAAATGTCTGAAGATTAATCCTGAAATGTTGTCTACATCTCCTCCCATCAACATTTAAATCTGAGTTTCATATAACTCTATCTAGAGATGAATCTCTTGATTAAATTACTGATAATAAAAGGTATAAATAAACCATCATCAAATAAAAAAGGATAAGTTAAACATCATGAAATATTCAGCTTCAAAAAATCAAATGCATTAGCTATTTTGGTTTGTGAGAGAATAGTGATTAAGGGTATTAATCATATTAATTTTGAAAGCTGTTTCCAGATTTGTTTTCAAAAGTAGGAATGTCTCTCATTGGATTGAAAAACATTCAAATTCAAATTAAAAACACTTTCCCTCTTAGGAAAAAACGTAATTCTATAGCTTCAAATAATATGTTATTTTTTGCATTTCTATTCTATTTTCTCCATATGCGATATTATTTCCATATAAATATGTATTTAAACTACTATTGGCATTTTTTTTTTCTATTTCGAAACTGATTTTATCAAATAAATTTGGGAAATTTGGGAAAGCATACAACAGAGCAGTTACAATTCTTTGTGTATATGCGTTTCTTGCTCTCTCCCTCTTTTTCCAGTCTACACTGTACTATATTTATGACTTAATACCCTACTTATTTTCACCTAACTGAGTAATAAGATTAGCAATTCCTCATGATCTCATAGTTGTTTACAATTGAATAAGTGGTAGCATAATATTCCATCAACTGGAAATTCTATTTAGATTGCTTCCAACTTTGCTCTTACAAACAAAACTTGCATATTTTCATAAACATATTTATGCACAAATTTCTGATTATTTTCTAGGTATATTTGTAGAATAAGGTATATGATCATTTTTTAAAAGTCTGTGTTATTTGGCAAATTGCTTTCCAGAAATATTCTGATTTATGATTATACCAACATTTGAGAGAATGCTTATCTCACAATGTGCTCATATTATCAATTGCAAACTAAAAAGTATACCTCGTTGTGTTTTAGTTATCATTTAAGCTGTTTATTTTGTATATTTATGAATATGAATTCCATAAATTGAATTTTTATGTTTTTGATCCTCATGGTGTTATACTGAATATATATACACTTTAATATAACAAGATATATATGTTTTAATAGATCAAAATTATGTATACATTTTAATGTGTATATATTATAAATAATATGTGAATATATACTTTATGAAAATACATTAATTTTAATCATGAAAGGATTATATGTATACATACATCTATCTTTACAAATCTTTACACAGATTAAAGTTACATAATATCTTTGTGTTTTACTTATTTTCATCTAATAGTGTAACATTAATAATTTCGTATGGCTTTTTACATTGTTTGAAACAATGAAAAGAGGCAGCATAATATTCTATCAATTGGAAATTTATAGTGAGATTGAGTGAAATGTAAAACTTAAAATAATAAAATGAAAAACTGAAAAGCTATCCAAATATAAAAACAAAAACCTTTTTGAATTCTCACTTCCCTGACTGCCTTTGTTTTGAGTCTCTGGCAAAGGCTGGCTCTTTTGATATAGGATGCTCTGAATAAATAGATTCTCTTCCCATTTTGTGATCTTCATTTCTTTTTGTTGTAACATGTGTCTTGAACCTGAATACTTTGTGGAGTTTTGAAATTAGAACCATATAAAATTATCATTATATGTCCAGCTGTAGATTGGTCTTTTATCATTAGTTTTGTGTGGAATTCTGTGATTCTTCTTGATTTGTATACATTTTTTTCCATAGCATGTCACATATTGTTGCTTCTCTTTCCGTTTTTAGATTTCTTACTTGCAAGCAAGTGTCATCCTTGTTTAGGTCTTAAATCTCAGAATTCTGTATCTTTTATCTTCTCTGTCATAGTTTCAACATGTCCTTTACTTTTATATTCTTTTCTGTTTTCTCTCCGAAACAGTTTGTGTACTTTTATTCTACTCTTATTAAGGTAAATTTAATTCTGTCACTCTCTTTTAGGATTTCCTATACCCTTACTTCATCACCCATTCTTTTAGTCTCCCTGATCCCATTTAATTTTGTTTTCATCTTACCATTATCTAGACTATGTGCTTTACAATGGTTTTGAGAGCATCATGCAGAAATCTCCCATTTTTTTTTTCCCCATTTCCTTCATCACTAAGGAAACATTATAAAACCATGGTTAAGAAAGAGATGGTCTTCAAGGTCAAATAACTAAAACATGACCTCTGACTCTTCCTAATTGTGCTGGGTTGGGTCAAATTTCTTAATTTTCTCACCTGAAAGTGGGAATAATAATACTTATCTGCTTGGGACCACTGTAAAGCTTTCTTTTGAAGTTTTTTCATAAGGTAGGCAGCAATCAAAATATTTTTCCCATCTTCTGTTAGTTTGTCTGTGACAGTGATTCTCAAATGTTTGCAGGCATAAGGACCACCTGGAGCACTTGTTAGACCACCACCCACCCCAGGTGGCTGGGCCCCACCAACAGTTTCTAATTCAGAGGGTTTGAAGTGGGCTGGTGAATTTGCATTTCTAACAAGTTCCCAGGAGATGGTGCTGCTGGTGGTCCTGTGATTCTAGGTGCACACTCTGAGAACCTCTGGGGTGTGATTTTTTGTTATTGTTGTTTTTTTGTTTCCCAAAGATGGGATACTTGATACATAACTCAAGCCTCTGCTTCTCAATACTTTATCAACAATAAAGTTAGTGAACTTCCTTCTGCCTGTTGTTACAAGGTTTTAATTTTATCTTTCATTCCAGTGCTACTATTTGGTTTTGGCTTTTTGGATATATTCACAGACATTTTAAAGGAAGTGTAGAGGACAAGTATTAAAACTGGAAAATCTTGCTACCATATTAACTAGGGAGTCCAATATTTCTGTACAAAAATACACCATATATACAGGTAATTTGTTTTTTCTGATTATGAATTCATTGTTAAAAAGCCATGTTTTAGACCCAGGTAGTGATGTCTTATAAGTTTCAACCGACAAATGGTAACCAAAAAGTAGTTTTATTCTTATTTCTTTGCATAGCATTTTATAGTTTACAAGTTGGTTTCACACATGCAATCTCACTTAACTATCACCACAGACATGTTGTTTTTGTTCTATTTTCCTCATTTAAAAGTAAAAATACCCTGTTGGTAAATGATAGAACGTGGCAAAGCAGAGCTTATGTCCGTGATTTCCAAATCCAAGGCTCAACCACAGAGCAGGTAGTGTGTTACAACGTTAATATAAAGACCATAGGTGAACAATACTCTTGAAAAAATAGGTAACAAAATATGCCAATCTGTAAAATATTGAGGCACAGATTTGTCACATCACATTTGGCTCCTGCCTCATGAGTTATCACAGCATACAAAGCCAATTTCACCTTGAATCTCATATTTATGGTGATGGGTACTACAAAACCTGAAAGCCTTAATGAACAATTTGGCATTCTTTATATGACTTTTAAAATAGCAGTTAAAACTGTGTGGACTATGCGCACATATGTAAAATGTATACATATTACTTGTATAGTATATGTAACTATATAGTACTATATACTATATTTTATATGTATTACAATATAAGTAATACAGATTACAATTTAAGTAATATGTATAAAAAGGAAAAGAAATACACATAATATATATGGCATATACATATAAGTATATACATATGACTTATGTAGTATAAGTATATAGTACTATATACTATATTTTATACATATTACTATATGTCTTATGTATAAAAAGGTAAAGAAATACACACATAATATATATATGCCTATTATATATGCCACAAATATATATATCTATAATGTGCATATTTCTTTTCCTTTTTTCTTCTGAAAATGTCCAGATTGCCTGCATGTGATTATATAAATATATATACTTATATATGCCTAATAGCATATATTAATATATAGGCATATTATATATTTAGGCATATATATTTACACACACATAGTTTCTCTGTGTGTGTGTATTTCTTTTCCTTTTCCTTTCTTCTGAAAAAGTCCAGATTGCCTCCTTTGGTGGTTTAGCCAAATCAAAGGGGAGAGATTATAGCGTATTAAACAGTTCTAAAATGTGTCTGTATTTCCCATAAATTTTGGACCTACTTAAGTTTCTGTGGTACAGTGCCTTCTCCTCTTGCCTGCAGTGTTGGTGAGGAGATTCAATTTCTAGCCTCTCTTCTTTTGTATCAAGCTTTCTATTGTATGGATGTTTCATTCTCTTCTGTAGCATGACTCACATAAAGAGCTTTTCCCTACCTAATATGTTAACTGAAGGTGGAAGTTGGACTTGATAAATTATGAAAGCATTAAGTGTTGGATTTCTGAACTTGTTTTTACTGATAAATGGGATTTTCAAACTTTAATGGAATGTTTTCTATCTTAAGTTCCTGGGATTTTTACTATTTAGCTTTTGAGATTGGATGAGGATATGTGATTTTTATTTGCCAACGAAAGATTAATTTTTGTTGCTAAGAGGTTGATTTCATTCTGCCTTCTGAACATATTTTACTTCTCAGCTCCTGTAGGAAGTTGAAAACTGGATAGCATTCCCTCTCATGGTGAGTTGGCAAGGATTCCTTCACTTGATACGGAGATATTCTAGCAGTGAAAGCATAGTGTTTTAATTCATACCCCCTACGATGAAATTTTCTGCTTACTCCTCAGAGTAACCTTTTCATTGCTCATATAAATCGGGGCAAACTGATCATTAAAAAACATTAATTATACTTTTAATTAGATGATTCAATCACATATAAATCTCTTCCAGGCTCCCTTGTGTGGTGACTGTATAACCTACTTCTGCCTTCTCTGGGAACTACTCCTTGCAGTTTCATTTGTATCATGAAATATTGTCGACCTGACCATGACTTACTGATTAAGTTGGATTTCTGTTGGACTTCAAAATAACCTTTGATAACTTACTCATGTATCTTTTTTAGGAAGTGCAAAATTTTGCTGTTTTAGGCATTCAGGTCTTTGCTCTTGTGTATTTTTAAAATTCATTTTGAATATATAATTCAATGATCAGATCATGTTAAATTAATAGAAATTAGGTAAATATAATTTACATGTAGATAGTTTCTGAATATTTAAGATGGTTATGCACAAGTGCAAACGCTATGAGTAAAGGCTAAAATACGTTGCATAATTGGAGACCATGTGTTGACTTCAGCAATGGACAATGAATTTTTTCACCTTTTTCAGAATGTCAATAGTTCTCCTGGGATAATAGTAAAGAAGAGGCAATTTGCATAGTGGTCAAATCAGTAGGCTGTGAAGCCAGATTGAATTCTATTACTAGTTCTGTCACACACTATCTGCGTGTCCTTGGATAAGTTGTTTACATATTCCATAATTCCCTTTCTCTAAAATATCTATAGTAGCAGTGTTTTATTTCTGAAGATTTTTATGAAATTTAACATTCAAACATTAACCATTCAAAGTGCTTAAAATAATACATTACTGGACACATAGGAAGCATTTAATAAGTTATTATTACTATTATTATTATTATGAATGCAGAAAGAATCTAGTCTAGATTTTCCAAATTATTTTTCTTACTAAAAGTGTTTAGAATTTAGCTACAATATATAAATATGCCTCATATAGGCTATGGAGTTTTACAGCTGTATTCTAACATCAATTCATGAGGGAACATGTGTTTTATTCAGAACTGTCTCGTGATAACAATTTGGGTTTCATTTCCATCAGGCTAATTTCATCATTTTCATAAATGTGCCAGACCTACATGGAACTCACAAATTATATTCTCATAAGCCATAAAAAGGCTCCCGATCCTTGTGCCAAGACCTTCATGCAAGAAAGGGCAAAGCAACACTTCAAAAGAATTTAGCACCATTACAGAGCTACTTAGAAGTACAGCAAGTAATATTTGGCTGCAAACCATCATCTCTGTTAGGAAGCTTGGAAGCAGAATATCACTGTGTCCCACAAAGTGTTATAGCACATATGGTAACTGTTCTTTATGAAGGCTCCTGAGAGGTGATCTGTGTTTGGGTCAAGATAAGTTTGGCTCTGCCTTCTCTACTCTGCTCTGGCAAACAGTCCCCATTATTGTAAAATAATGTTATTCTGGGAAAAAGATATCCCAATACAGCTGTAGCAGAGAGATATAAAAGGCATTTTATCCATTTATATTTTTATTGATTTTATTTCAACCCTCATTGCATTTCATAGATATGCTGACTTATTTTCACCTCTAACAGCCTTAGGATTTGATAGTTTATTTTTTAGAAATGAGTTCGTGATTATCTTTATTTTTTCCTTGAGATCTAGGAGATAGCTATGTACTTTTTGAGGTTTTGGCTGGAAGAGAAGTTTCCAAGTTATTTGTCCTTGGGGATAACCTGGAGGGTGAAGTAGGATTGCCAGGTCTTATAGAGTGATGATAAAGTACCAGTGTAGTCCACAAACTAAAATTAATACAAAATCTGAGTCTTTCCTGAGAAAGTGTGGGTCTCCCACTGGATAGTGCCCTGAGAGATTCTGTAACTCCTTTCTTTCACAAACTTTTATTAAAACACTATTGTGTTAACTGGTGTGAGAGATTCATGGGTGAATAATGCATTCTGTCTTTTTCAGAGCATTCATGATTTAAGAACAGATCTAGAATCACAAACCTAAATAATAGTATGATACAGAACGATGTGATTTGAATGCAATACAAGGAGAGATGAATTCTGCCTGGGAGGTGAAGTTGTTGCTGTGGAGAGGTTTTCAGAGAAGCTACTGAGCTAGGTGTTGAAAATAAGTAATTGTTTTCTAGGCAAAAGAATGGAACTGTTTTCCAGGACGACTAAGGCAGAGGAAGAAACATATATAACTGCATGGAGTCAAGAGGAAACATGGCATGCTTGTGACAACAGTGACACATTCAAAGTGGTCAGAATCTAGAAACGTGTGAAAGAATAGTAGTAGAAGAAAATCAGCTTAGACAGGTGGAACAGGTTCTGGTTATGAAGAGCTGTGGAGGACATACTGAGCAGTATGATTATCCTGTAGGCAAAAAGAGTGAATAACATTTTTATTTAGAAAGATCACTGCAGCAATTGTGACTGAAAGATAGATAGAAGGGAAAAAAAATCACGGTTAGGTGTTCAAACAACAGGTCATTGCCACACTCCATGTGATTGATGACAAAGATCTTGGCATATAGAGTTACATAATACAAGGCAGAGAGGAAATTCAGAAATATTTTCAAAAGTAGAAAAAACAACTATTTTTGGAAGTAGAAAAGACAAATAAGAATTCGGTGCTCAGTATTGACGCCTGACATGGATATGTCAACACAGAGGGTCATTAGAGTGGAGGGGAATATATGACATCAACCAAGGAGGTACTTAGATCAAGAACAAAATAATGACTGTGAACAGAATGATCTGATCTAATCATATGATTAGAAAGAAATGCAGAGAATGATTTTCTTAACTGAGGTGTTTTTGTATCCAATGAATAAAAATCCTGATTTAACCTGGCTTAATCCTGAGAGGAATTGTCTATAATGGGAGAGAGTCCCTACCTAAACTTCCCAATTTTTGTCACAATGATTTTTCAACTTTAAACTCTTTCCCAGTCTGGCTTCCCTTATCAGTAAAAAATGGCTGCTAGAAGCAATTGGGATTGTATGCATGAGAAGAGAGAGATACAGAAACACTCCCATAGCCATGAAAGTAAAATCTTCCCTTCAGATGGATAGAAACAATTAAACAATCCAGTCATCCTTGGTCAAATAACAATCACTAGGGAAAGGCCATTTCAGCTCGTTGACAGGTGGTATAGGATTAACATAATTGGGAATAATTAGGACCTACTGAAAATAATGTACAGTAGAGGTGAAAATGATGTGAACTTTTCTTGAGTCACATAGGACGAACTGGGAGGGGTAGATTCCTGGATAAAATGTTGATTATGTTAGAAAGGAGTAAGAAAGGCAATGGTTTTTAGATAAGCAAACAACAGTCTCTACCATACTGGTATTGTAAAGAGTAGAATGTGCACTTTATGCTTACCAACAGTTACTAAAATGCAGTCGTGTTGGTGTGCACTCTATATATAACATTAGGGATTCTTTAAGGGATTAAAAAATGTTTAGGGCAGAAAGGAAATAGGACTGTATGTGGGACAATAGCATCATGACACCACATTGGTTTTCTGAGAGCAAGACTTCAAGCACTATTTGTAGATAATATTTCACAATTGTTAAGTGCTGTCTCAATCCTAGATATTTTGCAAAGTTCTTTACATGGGTTATCATAGTTAATCATTTTAACACTACGATGCAACAGATACTCAACTTTGCATGGGACCATATCGCCAGCATATGGTAAAATCAAGATTCGAACTCAGTCCAGATCAAAGAATTAGGGTCTGTTCTTATTTCTGACACTCCTGTCATCGTGTTCCACCACCATTCACCGCCAATGAAACAGGGGTTTAAAAACTATGTGAGTTATTGGATACCCCAACAAATGGGTTGAAGTTTAAGATGGTTTGGACAGAACCCCAGCTGACAAAAGGAGTAGCAGCCAACATGGCTGAGGTTAAGAGAAAGACACTGTGTGACCTGCAGAAAGATTTCCAGGGTTTAGCCCCATATTTGAGGTCAGTAGTTGATAATAGTAATGTCAAACCCACCTGCTGAGGGAGGGAAGTTCCAATCTGAGCTTGGATTGACTCAAGGACTTGGAGAGAACTTACGTGTAAAGAACATAAATATGTATGTATGATTGCAAAGATGTAAGGAAGATGAGTTTTGATAATGCACTCAGTCACCAGTTGCACCAACACTGACTAATTGCCAGTCACCAGCCTCTATCCTCCCCTATAGAGGAATTTACTGATAACCTCACCAACAGGTTCAAAACCATGCCAGTTCCCAAATCAAGCCTTTTAACACACTAACTTTTTCTCAGCCTCTTAACTCCCTTACTTCAAGTAAGATGAGTCCTTTTTCAATCCCATAGTAAGGATTTTTTTTTTTTTTTTTGGTGTAATTCTGACTTGTAACTTAATATGTTAATGCTATCCACTGAGTCCTCCATTGTTACCTGAGTTGCAAATTCAGGCTGGGAACATGAAGGAGGGGCCAAGATAGGCTCCTCTGGCATCCTTGCCCCTCCTTCATGTTCCCAGCCTGAATTTTTCTATATCCTCTAGTCCATAGTTCAGACTTTATTTTGAGCTTCTGTTTCAAAAACTTCTATTGTTCCTCAAACTCCTTTAAGAACTAGACTTCTTCTGGCCCTCTCCCTAGGAACTTGAATCCTGATTCCTACCACAGTCATGTGTTGCTTAGAATCAGAGATACATTCTGAGAAATGTGTCTTTAGGTGATTTTGTTGTTGTGTGAACACCATAAAGTGTACTTACACAAACCAAGATGGTGTAACCTACTACATACCTAGGTAAAGTATATTGCTCCTAAGCTACAGATCTGTACAGTATGTTACTGTACTATATAGGCAATTGTAACATAATGGGAAGTATCTGTGTATCTAAACATAGAAAATGTACAGTAAAAATAAAATATTATAATCATATAGTACCACTGCATATGTGATCCATCATTAACAGAAAGATAGTTATGGGTGCATAAGTGTATTTCAATTTGCCCCTGGTCTGAATAGTGAATGGAGGTTACCAAACAGCTCACCTGCTATATTGAATATTCATTACCCCTCAGGCCCCTTCAAAGTACCCCTATTATCTCAGTGGGCAATTCTAAGGCTAAGCCTAGGCTGTTCTCTGTATCTGAGATATCTGACAATAAATAAACTACTCTGCATCATAGATGAACCCTAAGAGAAAGCACATGTCATTGTCAACCCCACTGCCTCTGTAACCATAAACAGATTTTCACAGAGTTCTATGATTCAAAAATGTGTCTATATCACTGATTTTAAAGAATATATATTATTTGGCATATACTAGTGGCTTAATATTTTAGTTATGTTTTGCATAGAATTGAATTGATTTTTAAATCAAAGGCAGGAAATATATAAAAATAACTGAGAAGAAATTAATGTATTACTTAAACTCAATCTATTAGTTAATTTTACTTTATGTAGTTGAAAACGGAGTAATTATGCAATTTTTAGAGCTAACACAAAATTCAACCTACCTAATACTATTGAAGAATCATGACTATTCATATCTAGCAGCTAGCAAATGTTAAAAAAAAAAAAAAAAAGCAAGTTAAAAACTCTAGACGCCATCAATGAAGAAAAAGATACATTTTCCAAACCACTCTAGTATTTCCAATCTGCAAATCTGAATTTATGTCACTAACTTGGTTACAGATGAATCTATATTGCCTCTGGCCTGACAGGAACTCTGATTGCAATAACTTTAGCTCTTCTGTGATTCTGAGGCTGTCAGGAAGCCAATTATTTGTGAAATATTTTAGAGAAATTATGTTTATATCAAATAGGGACATTGTTCATACTGTTGATTGTGCTTGATTTATGTTTTGTCTTTTAAGCCAGGTAAATGTCTGAAACTACTGTTTTTAATAATTTTCTTCTCCCTATTCCACCTTATATACAGATGGTTCAAAAAGAATCAAACACTTCAAAACATGTATTACTCAGTTAGTTGGTCATATGTGAGCATGTAGTAACAAACAATTTGAAAAGAACTAACACAGGTATTGTTATACATGTTCAATATTTGTTCTTCATTTCACAGGCACACATCAGTTTTTGTGGCCTAATTCTTCCCATATCCCTTTTATTACACATTGCCTTTTATACTGTAATAGAATCCACTCTGTGTGTTTTTTACCTTCTCTAAAGCTTTGAGAAAGAAGTGGAAGAATATTAATGTTATTAATTTATCCCTCTCATAAAGTCTTGTGGTTTGCTATCTCGGGATCCAAGTGGCAACTCTGTAAGTACTTACTGCATGCGATTGTACATACACATTTTTATTTTCAGGTGTATTACTCATCATAATTAGAGGTGATTATGTCTTATTACAGTAGAATAAAAGTGAAAATTGTTATATTTCTTGACCACTGTGAGAAGATATTGAACAAATGTTTATCTTTCTGATTTGGCAGACAAAGTGAATAATTTCTTGAATATTGAAGGTAGGTAATAAAATAAATTAGTTTATTCTAATTGTAAATGTGTTACATATAGCAAGAATAAAGGAAATTGTGAAGCTGTAAAAAGTGATAATGTTTGAGATGCTATGAGAAATTAGCACTTTTTATCATATGTTGATGTACCTAGGAAGTCTTGAAAATGACCTTTCTCAGTAAGCAGTCCTAATCCAAAAATGCATTGCAAAAGTGAATTATAAGAGTAGCAAGAAAAACAGGGCGTCATCTTATATAACATAGATCATTAATTAGTTTGTCACCCACAGACATAATGTCGATGAAAAGTAGTTAGAAGTTAGCAATACAAAGATGACTAGGAGAATCAAATTTGTTATTAAAATACAAAAGAAGTATGTATACTTTATCATAATTTATAATGAAGACTTGAATAATGGCGACCCCTCGGAATTGCTAATTTCATGGAACTATGTACTATATTTTTACATCGGAGTTTTGATATAGTAGATAAACACACGGATTGTTGTATCAAAACCATAAGAGAAGATGTCTTTCACTCAGCTTCAACTTTACAATGTAACCTCTAATTTTTATATATGCTATACTTTTTATTTGATGTTTTCCTTAAATCAACCAGATTTAGTCTTTGAACTCCAATATCTCACGATTGGAAGTCTTAAAATTATTTAGCAAATGTTTCCATTCATGTGATAATAAGCATGTAGTTACAGTATTGATTTCTGTTCAATATTATAATACAGAAACATAAGATACTTTTAAAAAGTCATAATGCGGCCGGGTGCAGTGGCTCACGCCTGTAATCCCAGCACTTTGGGAGGCCAAGGTGGGCGGATCACGAGGTCAGGAGATTGAGACCATCCTGGCTAACACGATGAAACCCCGTTTCTACTGAAAATACAAAAATTAGCCGGGCGTGGTGGCGGGCGCCTGTAGTCTCAGCTACTCGGGAGGCTGAGGCAGGAGAATGGCATGAACCCGGGAGGCAGAGCTTGCATGAACCACTGCATTCTGGCCTGGGCAACAGAGCAAGACTCCTTCTTGCTCTGTCATAAAAAAAAAAAAAAGTCATAATGCGTATGTTAAAAGAAAACAACTGTAAAGTCAGAATAGTCTCTAAAAGCCAAATGAATGCATTTAGCTTTGCTTCATGCTCTGTGCAAGACGCAAATTTTTAAAGGTTTCTTTTCCAAGATATGAAATTCACTATAACTATTAGAGAACAGAAGGGAAGAGACACATTAATATTTAGAGATTGATTTTAAACACACATGAGGTAATTATTATAAACCAAAGCCACCAACCTTGGAGAACTTGGAAAATCTAAAATGTTATCTGGAAGATTAGAATAAATGAATGGTCATTGAAGTGCTATGGTGGAAGATGAAAATATCATTTTAGTATGGTAGAAAGATAGTAATGAGAACAATTACAACTACTGAAATAAAAGCCAATACTTTATACTTACAGAATTGCTTTTTCTGTCATTTCTCCTCTCCTAGGAATAGATTCCAAGTATATGCTGTATATAAGGTTACCCAAAATTATCATGTATACCAGGACACATGTGATCATGAATTGAAGTACTATTAACAGTTATTACAGACAAACTGGCATGTATGTTCATCCTAGGTGGCAAAGGTATTTTCAAAGACTGCCTAGGCTAAAGTTCCATTCCAACTGTTTCCAGTGGTATAACCTGTCTGGAAATATTGCTTAGTCTCTATACGCCTCAGTTTTCTCTCCAGTGTAATGGAAATAATAATAACATGCTGGGTTGTTGTGTGGAAGTCTGCTAAAATTACTATATTGTTTCCTAATTTACTTTGTTTCACTGCTGCTTTGTGTTCTACTAATAAATGCACATAAGTTATTCACCCAGTTTAGATTATTTCCAATATTTTATTACCATAAACAATTCATCAGTGTTATTGCATTATGTCATTTCACACATGTGAATATAAAGATGTTTGTAATTTTCTAGATATGGCATTGCTGTGTCAAAGGGAATATGCATCAAAGGTGTTTAATGAACAAACTCTAAAGTTTGTTCTTTGTTTCGAAATACATAAAGATATACATTTAGTTATGTCAGAGGTAATCTACTCAAGGAATCATGTCATGTACATATTCAGTTCTGAACATTTCCTGTTATAATGATTATTGAATTTTTACATGTAGAGAATTTCACTATGGCTTTAATATTGCACTGCCAACTGATGATATCTCATTGCATATTTTTCCCAGTTTCTTTTTTCTACTTTTTCAACTTTCATTTTAAGCTTTTACTTTAAAGAAATATCTGATAAAATTTTGTGTTTGAGATGGGGAACAAGGAATAGAAAAGGAAGGTAAAAGAACATGGAAAATTGGTTGTAGTAGAGGAAAGATAATTTTATAACAGTAACTGCTTTTTTAATTCACATCTTTGAGATGGAGCTAAGAAACAATTCATTTTCTTCATGCTTGGCAGAATCACTTACATTTATTAAGTGGTTTCATGAGCCTTGTTGCTCATATTACTCCTAAGATGGCACACTCATCCCAATAGTGTGCTTTTCATACTAAGTACCAATTTCCAGGAGCTCACAGTAATTAATGTTTGTTAATTATATAAAATGAAGTAAATGCATTGAGGCAAAAATCAATATGTCACTATTATTGCTCAAGTAAACTTTAAAAAGCTGGGCAGGCAGAGGCCCTGGAAAGATCTGAGTCCAGTCACATATACCTGGCCTTTATGGTCAGATTCTTTGTTATGGATGTTATGCTTTCAACCTTTGTTTTTAAGAGTTTTAGTAGACTCTAGAGTAGCCTTTACTCTAAGACTGGTTTAAGTCCCAAGGAATGACCCTAATAATCTTTACTGGATGTCCCATGTGTCCAACAAGATCTCGTCACTCTAATTGGTGGAAACTCGAATGACTCTTAAACTTATGTGAGTTCTTGAAATTATTTGACTTACATTATTTTTCTTTCTCTTGAAGTTCTTTTCTACTCAGGCTTGTAGGCTTTCACTCTATATGTGAGAAGGTTAATATTCATCCATGAACTACAGAATACTCTGTGGTCCTAATGATCTCTGTTTCTTGGTGTTAAGCCCTTATTATCCCCTGTCCTTGAGTTTGGGCAGGACTTGTGACTGGATTCTAGCCAATAAAATATGGCAAAGGTGATGAGATGTCAAACCCACAAATATTTATGCTACATAAAACTTTCTCTTAGCAGGCTAGAGAAGAGACTCATTCTCCTACTGCTCTTAAAGAAGGCAACAACTGTTTTGGGGAACTCCTTATCCAGAGAGCCATCAGAAAGGGAACTATGGGTGGCTTCTAGGGCCTGAGAGTAACTTCTAGCCAACATCCTGTAAGAGGCCAGGGTCCTCAGTTCTATGGCCACAAGGTAATAAATTCTGCCAACAACCTGAGACCCATTTGAAGCATATCTTTCCCCAGTTGAGCTTTGGATGAGGCCACAGCCCCAGTAGTCCCTGATCGCAGCCTGGTAACACCATGAAGCAGGGCCTGCATTTCCTACTTGAAAAACCTGTGAGATAATAAATGTGCATAGTTGTAAGCCACTATATTTGTGGTAATTCATTACATAGAATAGAAAACAAATATAAATCCAAATGTAGATTTCTGGAGCTCTGTGTCTGACTAGCTACCTCCTTTCTAGTACACTGCCCTGCAAATTTTAACCACCTCTAGTGCTCCAACCTCTGTCTCTGCAAAATGTCAAGATTGCCTAGCTCTGTTGTTTTGGTTCCCCTAGACTATTCTGCATCGCAGAAATTGCCACCAGGTCGAAAACTGAAACAAATAGAAGATTCAGTACATTTGTGTCTCTTCCTGCAAGGATCGCAGTTCTGTGCTGTGTGTTGCTTGGTGTTTTAAAATAGTTGTTTATATATTTTTCCCACTTTTTTGTTTATGTCTAGCTCTTATCCCATCATTTCAATGAGCAGAACTTATCTTCATTTTTGAAAACTACATTCTCTGAGTACCAGTTTCTAGGTTGCAAGTTCTTTTCTTTCAGTGCTTTGAAAATAAATCTATACTATTCTAGCTTCCATTTTATCTGCTGACAACTCAGCTGTCACTTTTGTGGTTGCCCCTTTGAAGATAGTGTCTCTTTTTACACACAATTCTTTTTAAGATTCTCCCCTTGGCATTTATGTTCAGTTATTTTGCTGTGCTGTTAATGTGATTTTATTTATTGTGCTTGTGGTTATATTGCTTCTTAAGTCTGTGGTTTCATGTTTTTCACCAGTTTGAGAAAATTATTAGACATTATCACTTCGTCTATTTCTCCAGCATTGTGTTTTATCTCCTTTCTGGGACCTCAGTCGCACTTATGTTAGACATTTTCACTTACTCTCATACTTTATTGTTATTATTATTTTGGTATTCTTCATCCTTTTGTCACTTTGGGCATCATTATGAGTATTTTCTTCTGCTCTGTATTTTAGTTCAATAAATCTCTTTACAGCCATTGGAGTTCACTGTTAAACGAGTAGTTTTGAGATCTTAATTTCAGTTAATGTGGGTTTTTTTGGTTATGCACTTCGCATTTGGTTATGTTTTATCTCCCAGCTTCTTCCAGACATCTAAATCTTATATTTTATTTCCTTGAGCATATTAAGTAAAGTTATGGTAACTCCATTATATGTCTTTCTTGTGTGGCAGGTGCTATCAATACCCTGCCCATATCCCCTAGGTATTTATCTCTAAATATCGAAGCACTCTTCAAACATCTCTTCACCTTTGTTTTGCCAGCTGGTGTATGCTTGGCTTATACACAGTGCAAGCTGCAAACATTGAAGAGGGAATGCCTGTAGAAGTAGCCCTCATCCAATGATTGTTGGGAAGTTGATGGACAAATATAACAGCTTTCTCATCCCTTGGCTGGGATGACTCTGAGACATGTTTTAAAATATCTCCTTAAGTTTCCCAGAGAGATTGAACTCCAGTTATCCTTAAAGGGAATTGTTTCAGTAATGCATCTGGCATGAGTTTTCTTTTTTCCCTCTTTCTTACCTTTTCAGTACTCTAAAAAAGTTTTCTAGGAACAGGTGGGTGCTCTCAAAACTGTTTGTGCTTGATGCACTTTCTCAGGATCTGGTTCTGAGAGAAACCCATATAACTTTGCTTCCTCTTCCTTTGTACTTTGTTAATTTTGATTGAGAGTTAGAGATTATATATTTAAAAATACAAAAAAAAAAAACAGGTTGTGAATGATGTTACCTTCCTTTAAAGATGATCTAAGTTATTTGCTGGCAAGGAAACTTGTCTAAAGCAGATACTGCCAAACTTTTTCAGTGTAGGCCCAGGTAGTAAGTATTTTAGTCTTTGAAGTCCATGTGGTCAATTCTACAACTGTACCAAGAACACAGCCATAGACAATAAAAAAAAAAATGAATATGGCTGTTATCCAGTGAAACATTATTTATTTATTTTATTATTATTTTTTGAGACGAAATTTTGCTCTTGTTGCCCAGGCTAGAGTGCAATGGCCTGATCTCAGCTCACTATAACCTCTGCCTCCCGGGTTCAAGCAATTCTCCTGTCTCAACCTCCCCAGTAGCTGGGATTACAGGCGCCTGCCACTACGCCTGGCTAACTTTTGTATTTTTTAGTAGAGATGGGGTTTTGCCATGTTGGCCGGGCTCGTCCTGAACTGACCTCGGCTAATCCACCTGCTTCAGCCTCCCAAAGTGCTGGGATTACAGGCGTAAGCCACTGCATACATAATTTTTAAAGACAGGTAGAAGGCCAGAATCTACCTGTAGACAAATCTGTAGTGTCCTGACATCTGGTCTACGGGAACTTGCAATCCAAGATAATTTTAATCAGATCACGGATTGAGATAATTTAAAGCTGAGCATCTGTCTCTGTGAGAGCCAATGTAGTTCTGATAGGAGACTCGGAAATCTCCTATCCAAAGCCTGGGAAGTTTTTCAGTACCTCCTCCAATCCTTAGTAGAATTTAATTTTAAATTTGTAACCTACGACTAAGGTTACAAATACTTATACTCCCAAATACTCTTGGGAGTATTATAAGTCCTTACTCATCCTCTTAGGATTTTTTTTTTTCTTTTTTTCAAATATTGATGGTATCTCTTTGAGGAAAGCAATCCCAAGTTCCGGGTTACCTCTTGATTTTCTTGCTACCTCTGGTGGTCTTGGCTCGTAATTCTTCACTGTCTTTGTAGCTCTCTAACGCTTTTTAAGAAGTTTTGTTGTTGTTGTTTTTAAATATTTTGAGCAGTTCTAACTCTTCTCAGTGAGAGAGTTACTCCATATTCCCCCATCTTTCATTATTGAAATTGGAACACCTCTACTCCCCTGTAGTCATCTGTGGTCAGGATCTCTCATTCCTTGAAGATTTCTTGGCTCACTGTCAATAATTCTTGTACTGCAAAATTAATATATATTTTTTTCCAATATACTGGCCTCTCAGACACTTGCCCTTGTTTTTGCCAGTGATTGTGTCCTCCACCATGAATCCACTGATCACTTTGATGATTGTATCTTACCTAGATATTGTCATTACTAAGAATTGCATTTCAACCTCAGACCAATATCCCTTCTCTTTCTAGTTTATTACTTCTGGAATCCTTTCTTGACCTTTAATGGTCTGTTTTGCTAGTTCTTTCTTACTTCCCAAATCTCTAAGTACTCTGTGGTCTCAGAGCTCAGTGACCTGGTTTTTCTGTACGCTCACTACCTTCATGACCATTTCTAGTCTCACCATTTCCCCTCAAAGAAAGGCAGGAATCCACAGGAGGGTGTGTTCAGAGCAAGTCAAGAGACTTGTCCACAATCCAGGAACTTGGAATTAAATTTAGAGTTGTGGATTTAAGTCTAGGTCAAAAAATGCTCAGAAACAAAGACAGCAAAGAAAAACAGTCTTGAAAATGGAGGAAATCTTGCCTCAGATAGAAAGCTTTCTAGACAAATTTTTGTTTCTGTGGGAGCAAATTAATGAAATCTTGGGGCATTATTCTAGGGTATGAATAGTGTAAATGCATTGGGAAAATAATAAATACATTTAAGTAAAATAAAAATACTTCTAAAGGCTTGCAAACAAATTTCCTTTTTTTCCCCCGAACTCTGTAAACAAACCAACTAATTAGAAACAATCCTCTTTTGTAATTTCAGTCCTTGGGATTACCAGTTATCATATTGAGGACAAAGAAAAACTGCATATATTACCTCCACGAAGTCACCTAGCTACATTGGATTAGGTGCAGAGTTTTCTCTAAGTTCTAAACAATTCTTTCACAGTAACACTTGAAAACCTTTGTCCTAGTTTAGTCCCTTTCCACTACCATAATAATAAAAAATACCAACCTATAATTGTCACTGTCTGGAGGCAAATAAAGAGCCCTTCATTTCACCTTGTGCCATCATGGGTATCTACTCTTGTAGTTCTCAGTGAAGAATCTTGCCTTATTCTTGTGAAAGTTTGAAATGTTATGACACACAGTGCTATTCCTTCCACCCTGGAAAATGTTCTAGGTCTATCTGGGGTCTCTGACACCTTGGCTCCAAGGGTATTCCTAGAGTGGAATACTAGGTTAGTAATTCCTGCACATCAAGGTGAAGATTCTTAAAACGAAATAAACAAAATCTAGATTATCGTCTTTTAATTCTGTTTATTAGAAAGTAGGGTTATACAAAAATGCCTAAATTCTTATTTCTATGAAGATAGGGAAAAGTACTATTTAAATAACATTTGACATCAGAAATCTCCCTCTCCACCCGTCATATTCTAGTGGTTAGTCGCTTCTGCTAGGTCTCCATAGCAAGTTTTCATTATTTAGGAAATTCTCGGATAACAGCATGGAGAATCTACCTGGTATAAAGGCCTGGTTACATCACATAATAGGACTATACTGGAACAAATATTTTATGTTTCTGCCTAGATAAGCCCATCTTCAAATGGGTTGTAAGGATTAAATAAGATAAACACTGCAAAATGTTTCCAACAGTGCCTGGCATATAAGGAGCACTCAATTGATATAATTGATCCTCGTCACCATCTTCATGTTTGTAATTTTTTGTAATCATTATATTATCACACACTTTTGTAAAGAACAGATAAAAATTCACAAAATGGTTATAATAACTGGGAAAAATTACAATGTAGTATACTTAATGCAACTATATAAAACACGTTAGCAGGTAAAAAACCATATAGCTATTTGCAATCATGAACACAGTTTTATTACCATGGAGTTTTCCTAATTATAATATTTTATACATTATTGTCTTAATTGTAAAAAGTCATAGTCTCTCCTTGCTTTTAAATGAATCTTCCTCACCTACCAATAAATTAAGCCCAACTTCATTTTCAGTTTGTTCAGTGAAAATGTGCAGTGAAATTCCCCTTAGGAGAACTCTAGATTAGTGTTACTGCACTAATCCTCTCTCGACCATCCTTAAAAGGTATTTCAATCTCCTGGTGAATGCTTCCAAGTTACTCATCCTAGGTCAGAGAGTTCTAATGGTTAGAAAATGTCTCCTGCCAAACTTAAATCTCTCGCCCAGTTATGGGCATCGATTGATTCCAGTTCTGCCTTCTGAAGCTGCACCAGTAATTCTAACATGTTCTGAGAAAAATATCCGTTCACTCTTACCATAGGGGATTTTAAACAAGTCTAATCAAACAATGTGTCTATGGATGTGCATGTCTGTTTTATTTGTAACTTCAACCATGAGGAAATAATCTAGTATTTACACACAATGTTATGACTACCTTTTATACATCTTAGGATTGTAATTTTAATGTGCTTCATCATATTATGTAAAGAAATTATTTCAATGAATGTTATTAACAAATACATTTTTTCTGTTTTAAAATTTAAATGTAAATTCAAAACTAAACTTAAGTTTGCAGTTGAAATATCTTGAAAGCACTTTCTGTCATTAACTACATATGATGTGCATATTAGGGAGTGTTACAAGCTTCCAATTTATAGAAAATGAGGTTTTTTCTTCTCTTTTGTATCTGTAAAATTTATGTTTAATTTTTTTGAACTTCTGAAAGGAGAAATGCTTTTTGTTTCACTAACCTTGCAAATGTCAGCCCAGCAGGAGAATTTTTGGAGAGCTCTGAATAATAGAAAACACAGTTTACTAATCATAGTTATCTTGCTGGTAGGTTTGCTTTTGCAAACACTGTTATACACAGTGGTTCCAAAGATTACTAAGCTGCCAAAAATGGTCAGAAATGGAATCTGAAGTAGTTCTCCTAAATATTTGGCAGTTTATCTTTAACCTGATTTTTATTTTGGAATGTACTAAAAGTATAACCCTACCTGAACTGAACATGCCTATTTTATAAATATAGTGTTTAGCTGGAGTTAGTGTATTTGTTATTTTAGAAAGAGGACATTTTATGTAGTTACCCATTTTTACAGTTTTTAAAATTTACAGTTAAATAAATGGAGTAAAAGTGGTACTCCTGCAGCATGGTAATTTTACTTCTTGCCAAGATTCTATGATCCTTAAGTCATATTTAGAGATTTAGGATTTTTTTTTTCCTTCCTTGAACATATAAAGGCAAAACAGAGTAGAGAAAAGATGCAATTCTAAAACTACATTCTGTAACAGTTAATTTATTTCACCCTTGATGTGACAAAATGAAAGGTCAACACCGTCAGTCTCATGCAAGAATCATCAGGTGGGAAGTTTTTGTTTTTTTCTAAGCATTTTTTTCTCCTAATTTGCTCTCTTATGTATAGGTTGAAATGAGAGTTATTAAATTAACCAAGAAAGAGATTTTTATGTGTTTTTATAAAGCAAGTAATGTTTTATTTAATAGACCAGTAGATACAACCAATATTTTTTAAGCATCTGCTTTCTGGTAAGCTAGGTATTTTTTATAAACACATTTAATGATATGAGTGAAAATTATCATATCCATTATCAAACAAAGAAACTTAAGCTAAAGTACTATACAATTTGTGTAAAATTGTATAATGAATTTGGAGCTTCAGTATTAATACATGAAAGTCCTAGCTCTAGAGTTGTGACATTTCCCTTTCAGCTATGCTCCTGCTACAATAAGATACCAGATAATCAAATCAGTATGTCCAAAACCAGAGTTCCTATTAAGACATTCCTGATGTAGAGCCTTTGGAAACTGTACATCCTGAACCTGTCTGACACTCTTCTAAACAATTATAATATGACATAATATTTAATGTGTTATATGGATGCAAAATTTCTTTGTACATAGAATAAACACTCATTATTGCAATAATAGCATTAATTGAATGGGATGGTTATATACTGACCACATAATTAATAGATGAGAAAATGAATGCAAAGAAGGCTTAGGGTTATCAGTATAGAATGAAAGGGTAAGAACATTAAGAGATTCTCGGAACATCCCCTGTCCTCCATCCCTGTTTGAAGAATCTAGATATTTCTGCATTACCACCACTCACCCTTACTAATATAGGCCCCTCTCTCTCTCTCCTCTCTCTCTCTCTCTCTCTCTCTCTCTCTCTCTCACACACACACACACACACACACACACACAGAAATATAGAGTTTTCTTGACCTCATAACTTGGATTTGGACACGGTACCAGATGGTACTGAGCTCTGTTAGTTTTGGTAAGGATCTGTAGAGAATATGTAAAACTTATTCAGAAGTTGTTTAAAGTATTTACAGGAAGTATTATAAGCAAATTTGTGTTTGTTATGGCTGACATTTTAACTTTCAATTTGTATGACCATACACACTTCTAAAAGTTCATAATTTTCTTAAAATAATAAAAACTTATAGTAGTTCACCGTTGATTAATTATTACAGTACATGCAAAAAGATAAGTGCTTGGAGATATTGTGGATTGATTGGTGATAATTTTGTTCAAGTGTTCTCTTTTTTTATATAGTTCTGAATTTTGTTGCCTCTGCCATAATATGACACGGGCATAATGTTTAACAATGAAGGACATTTAGGTCAACAGATCCAAGAGCCCTGAGATAAAACTGGATAACACTTAAAAAGGATTCTTTCTTTTACCTTCATTAGCAAACTATGAAATGCAAAACAACAAGTGTGCCTTAGGGATAATTTTAATATTTATCTTTCTTCCTTTAAGAACTATTTTTTCTGGATATGCATTCTCAGCAAATATCCCGTTCTTGTAGACACGGCTAAGCAATTCAGTTTTTTACTTGGTTGGGTAATTTCCTAAAATGCCTCTATAATCCAAATGTAAGTTTTAGTATGGCTTATTTCAGAGGTATTGAGCCTTAGGATCTCATGCAGCAATGAATGGAATTTAGTATATTCTGATAGAGCACACAATATTACAGTTCTAATAGACATAAAGAATTTCATATTGCTTCGGACTTGTAAAATTATTCTCTAGCAGCCCACTATTGTTCCCTCACCCTTTCTTAATATTCAGGGAACAGAACATTATTTTGAGATTTAAGAGTGGAGTGAACCCTATTTTCTTGAATATCAAGAAATGCAGCTAAAAAGAGTGGTTGAAGACAATGCTTAAACAGCAGTGACACACATACATTTTTTCTTGGTACCTGATCCTCTTTGTCTACTGGAGTAAAAATAAAATAATCACATTTTACTTGTGGATTTTAAATCACATTTTATGTAGTTTTATTTTTTGAGACAGAGTCTTGCTTTGTCTCCCAGGCTGGAGTGCAGTGGCACGATCTTGGCTCACCACAACCTCTGCCTCTGGGGTTCAAGTAATTCTCATGCCTCACCCTGCTGAGTAGCTGGGACTACAGGCACACGCCACCATGCCTGGCTGATTTTTTGTATTTTATTAGAGATGAGATTTCGCCATGTTGCCCAGGCTGGTCTCAAACTCCTGAGCTCAGGTAATCCGCCTGCCTCAGCCTCCCAAAGTGGTAGGATTACAAGCATGAGCCACCACACCTGGCCTTAAATCACATTTTAAATATTAAGCTTTTAATAAAGAAATCTTATCTATCATTTATCTATAGAGAATTGAACCACCATAGGTAGAGAGAGCCATTTTCCTATTTTACAGACAAGTGAAATAAAACCATTTACTATACCTAAAGTTAACATTAAAAGGGTACTAGCTGAACAGTGGTATCACAAAAGGAAAAAGAAAATCTGGTAAATGCTTGCCACATAATTTTAATAGCTAACACATGCTTTGGGCCAAAATACATTGAGATGATACATACCTTACATGTATCATCTTATTTAATAGAAGAATCATAAGATAGGTACTACTATTGTTCTGATTTTCAGCTAAGACAATGAAAACTTAGAAAGATTAACCGTATTGCTCCAGATTTTTTAGTACTTGCAGATCTACATCTCCAAATTTCTCTCCCATTCCCGAGCCTATGCACTTAACCATTCAAATGTAAACTTGGGTAAATAGTGTTTTATCTTCCCTCCACTCTAGCTGACACCGTTTTGTTCCAGTTCCCAGGATAGAAAAAAAGATGAGAAGGGATAAATGAGAACAACTGTTCATTAGTCCACCTTATTTCTGGGTCATTCGAGAAGACTCCGAGTGTTTGGTACTTTTGTACTTTATTCTGAGATTTTGTAGGTCCTAAGGCTTTGCTTCTCGGCCTTCCCAGAATTAAGGTTTTACCAGACCGCTAGTTTTCCAAATAAAATTATTTATAGGACTGTATAGAATCCCTCATTAGAGATGCTTAGTATTAAATTTAAAATGAAATTAACAAGGTGTCCTTGGTCAAAAATATAGCTATAACATTTATTAGAGGATAAAACACAGATATTAAATCAGATGCAATTATATGTCATTGCAGTTAGAGTCATCCTGGATGAATTAACCAGTTAATTTAGAATGTTGGTAAATGTATATTCTTATTTTGAGTGGATCCAATTTGTATATGCATTCATTTGTAACTCATTAGATTAAAAAATATTTAATGAGCTCCTACTATATTCAATAGATTGTGTCCATCATGAGAATGCAGATATGACTACTAATGAATTTAAGAGAAAAATAAATATCAATGTCATGAGTTTTACAAATGAGTGATCTTTTGGATATCTTTGGAAAGATGGGACAAAAACTATAAAAAATGAGAATATAACTTCTGAAAAATTCAATGTCTTCATTTTAGTTGTAAAAATCCTCCTTTTCACATAAATGCTTACTAGCTCTGCTATAATGCTACACATATATTTGATCTGAATTTCAAATTTTGTGCACCTTCTCATGAATATTAATGTGAATATCACTAAAAAATTTACAAAATGGGCAACAGTAGAAAAAAAGGAAAGAAAAGAAGTTACTGGCTTGAATAAATCTCAGATTTACCAATAGAGTGAAACAAGTCAAAGAGCAGAAGTCAGATTCTGATTTGTGGGGTAACCTTTCAAGGAGCTCACCAACCAATGAAAGAGGATACGAGATGGTTTAAAATTCTCTTTACAGTGTAATGATACATCAGAAATTTTACTGGTGCCTTGAGTCTCAAAGCTCTAACTGGCGAAAGAAAAGAGTTTTTCTGTTATTTCTTTCTTTCTTTTTTTTTTTTTTTTTTTTAATGAGATGGAGTCTCCTTCTGTCACCCAGGCTGGAGTACGGTGATGCGATCTCGGCCCACTGCAACCTCCACCTCCTGGGTTCAAGTGATTCTCCTGCCTCAGCCTCCCAAGTAGCTGGGATTACAGGTGCCCACCACCATTCTTTTCTTTATTTTATGTTTTAAATTGACAGATAAAATTGTATGGATTTATCATGTGCAGCATTATGTTGAAGTTTATATACATAGTGGAATGGTTACATCTAGCTAATTAATAAATATATTAACTCTCACAGTTATTCTTGTGGTGAGAAGGTTTAACATCTGCTCCCTTTGCATTTCTAAAGAATACAACATATCATCATTACTATAGCCACCATGCTGTACAATAAATCTCTTTAATTTATTCCTCTCATCTAACGGTAATTATATATCCTTTGACCACTATTTCCTCACCCTGCCTTCCCTGTAATCGTCAGACTCTGATAACCACCATCCTGATCTCTACTTCTATCAGACCAATTTTTTTTCAGATTCCACATAAAAGTGAAATTATGTGATATTTGTCTTCCTGGGTCTGGCTTGTTTCACTTAACATAATGTCTTCCAGGTTCATCCATGCTGTTACACATAAGATTTTGTTTCTTTTTCATGTCTGAATAATATTCAATTGTGTATATATAACATATTTTCTTTATCCAATCATCTGTTGATCATTTGTTGATGATTTCATATTTTGGCTGTTGTGAATAGAGGGAAAGGTATGTCAAGCAAACATTAGGGATCTGTCATTAGCAATTGTGGGGATGGGGTTTAGATATCTGATCTTGTTAATCAGATACTCATGTGCATTTAGCCTTATTGTCTTTAAGTGTTTTTGTAATGAGGAGGAACCAGGAGAGGGAGAGTTTTACTGCTGTACACTCATCTTCACTACATTGACAATGCACTCTAATCCCACACATGGAAATCACAATTACACAACATGGTGCCACTCCCACTAAAAACTAGCTCTGGGGATTGCAGATCTGTTTATTACTGTAGTCTCATTGCTTTACTTCGATTTCTTATCATCTTTTTCTCTATTCCTCTGTCTAATTGAATGCTGAACCTAAGACTCTGTGTCTCATTCTTTACCCTGGGAACAGCTTTCTGCTTTTGATCTCTTAAACTCTTATCTATGATAGTATTTCTGATGCCACTGCATTTGCTTCTGGCAACTCTATGTAACCACCACTGGGGAAAGAAAACTCAATATTTTCCTCACATCTCACTGTCTGACATTCACAGCAATTTTTTTGCCTTCCCCAACCTCAGCAACTCACCACCTTTCTCTTCCATTTCACACACATCACCTAAAAATGACCATATGCACAACCCAGCAATATCTCTTAATTCCACCTTCCCGAAAGAGGATAAACTGGAATGTGGTGACAGACCAACAATTCAGGGTAGGTAGCTGTAAAATGATGGGGTTTCAAAATAGTAGGCAGAATTGGATTTGATTTGAGAGATGACTGCAAAAGTTCCATAGAGTGAAGTGTGTATTCATAGAATTTAAAGAACATTTGAGAGGACTACATTCACACAGGAGGCCAGGCCATTACATTAGATGATGTTTGAAGTGATAAGGAATTAGACTAAATGATTTGAACTCTGAAAGAGTTTTTGTGTTTTATTCTAGCTACCTATTTATTTTCTCTATTTACTATTGAAACATGGATTACTTAACTGGCAGAAGATTCATTTACATATAATCCCAGAGCATTTTTGCAAAATATGTACTAGGTAGATTTTGATTATCAACCTCTTCCACATTTGACACATAGGGCTTTATTTTCATTGCAATCATAGTTTCAATTGCTCGAAGTTCACAATCAAATAACTTTTGTGTTGACCGTTGAGATCAATTTTGATTTTACCCAATTGATTTAGAAAGGATATTGCAAGGAGAAATATACATTTCTGAGTGGTGAATTATTTTATTTATACTTATCACATTTTATGCTTTTTGAATTTCTTTCCCTCCCTGAATTATCCTTGTAACTATGAATAAATAATTTTACTTTTATAGATGAGTGAAAGAAAGTAGCAAAGTTGTCAGGATCTCGTATGCCATAACACTTGCTAATATAGAACAAATAGGTCTTCGTATTATATTTTGGTAAGATCCAAACAATGAATTATTTGCTGGTTGGGTAACATTTTTCAGGGCATTTGTGGGAAAGTTCTTATCTTTTAACAGATAGGATTCATGACTCTCTCAGATGACCTTCCAACTAAGAATAATCACCAATAGTATGTCATGTGAAACTTAAATAAAAATGTGAAGGTGAAAATTTGTACATAAACTAATCCAAAAATGGTTATGAAAGCTCAATATATTTCTAAGTATTTACTTGATTTCCAAAGTGTTTGGCAATATGTTAACAAACCTTGTACCTTTAAAGAATTATGTAGGTGAATTAAAACATCTTCCTCAAAATTAACATAATTTGAGATAAATATAAACCTAAATTATCTCTTATTACAGTATTATCTCATCACATCAGTTATCTCTTATCACATCAACTTTCATACTTCAGTGACTGGTCAAACGATTAAATGTAGCTTCCAATAACCCTTAAACATTTTCCAGGGTTTGTAAAACCTACATACTTTTTAAAGGATAGCTCAGATGTCATTTCTTCTTGCACACTCTTTGTGATCTATCCTAAGACAGAATTTTGTATTTACTTCTAATTGCAAGAGAATAATCATAGAATAATATCCTTTATAAGCTTAAAATATTACACACAGGATCTCTGTTTTCTAGTAGGATGTAGTGTGTTGTATCAAAGAAATGTTCACTCTACATCCTGTAAAAAAAAAAAAAAAAAAAAAAACAGAATTATACAAAAAATCCCATATTAAAAAAAAAATAAGAGAGCTGTTAAATCAATGTAGACTATATCAACAAAAATGCTAGATAGGGGGAGAACTTTTCTGAGGTGAACTGATGATTGCCTGGCACTTTGGTTTTGAGAATACTAGAGTTTACATACTTAGGTCAAGGGCCTCTACTGAGAACAAGAGAAAACAAAAAAGTGTGTAGTGGTGGATAAGACTGAAGTGAACAATTTGATCTTGATGGGCCACAAATGCCCGAAATGCATGGTTGATTTTAAGCACTGAATGCTTGCTAGGTCACGAGGCTTCAAGAGAAGTTGGGAAGTTAGTCTGAATGCTTCTGAATGACAAAAGCAATTATCTTGTAGTTCCATGGTATTTAGGAAAAATTCTTCTGGGGAAAATAAGTTGGTCTAAGTCCATGATGAGACTCACTCAAAATGTTAGTCAGATAACTTCCATGGGGCTGGAGGTAGAAGGGCTGGACTCAGAAGTTCACATACCTGGGAAGGGCATCTGAAGTGCATTTCCCATGGTCTTTCAGGACTGGAGAAAGCTCAGAAGAGCTGCACCCTAGAAACTGAAGGAAATTAGAGGTAGACAGAACCTTACTATAATGTAGCACAGCCCCTCCTCAGCTCAACTACTAATATTGAGCTGATCAATCTTATCTACTTAACAGAGCAAATAAATATCTTCCTTTCTGGAATGATATCACAAGAATAACATGGCACAGCCCCTTCTCATCTCAACTACTAATATGATTGAGCTGATCAATCCTATCTCCTTAACCGAGCAAAGAAATATCTTGTTTTCTGGAATAATATCATATATATAAATATATCATATGTATATATCTCATATACATGTATAACAATACAAAAATAATCAACATAAAAATAAAGGTAAATGAAGTAAAATCATGGATGACCTTGATACTGGTGAAAATGGAAATGAATATTAAAATCACTGTGTTTATTATATAAAAGTAAAGGGCGGAAAGTTGCACAAAATGAATAAAAGAATGAACAATTTTACTAGATATGTTAAATGTACAAAAATAACCAAATATGCATTCTAGAAAAATAATATGTTAGTAAAGTTAGTAACTTGATATACATGTTTAAGTGCAGATTGGATACAGCAATAGACAGAATTAATAGACTGGAAGACAATTAAGTAAATATTGTCCAACTGAAGCAAAGAGAGAAAAAAACGAAAAGAAAAATCACAGTATAAGAAATTTGGGATCTATTCAAAGACTTTATATGTAAAATTGGATTCTTGGAAAGAGAGCAGAGAGGAAATGAGGCAGAAGCAATATTGGAAATGTAAATGACTAAGAATTTTCCTCAAATGTTAAATTATGTATACCCACAGATTGAATAATCTTAATGAACCCCAAGTAGAATAAACACAAAGAAAACCACACCCCATTACATCATAGTAAAATTGCTAAAAATCAAAGACAAAGAGAAAATCTCAGAACCAGCCAGAGAAGACACATGATCTTAAAGAGCAATAATAAAACAGACAGCTGGCTTCTCAAGAAAAACACTGGAAGCCTGAAGAAAATGAAATGGTATCTTTAAAAGGCTTAAAAATCAACTTAGATTTCAATACTTGGTAAAAAAAAATACGCTTCAAAAATAAATATAAAATAAAGCTTTTTTTAAAAAAGAGAAAAACTGAGAAAAATGCCAGATTCCTGAATAAAAAGAAATTCTAAGAGGAATTATTTAAAGAAAAAAAATCCTGTTCAGAAATTTCAAATGAAATTAAGAACAACAGAAAGGGTAAACGTGTAGATAAATATAAATGAATATTGAGAGTATACAATTATTTTTAATATTTTCTAAAATTTAAAATATATCCAGAAACAAACTGCATAGTAATAATAATACAAATAGTAGAATAAAGTTACAAGAGTCTAAGTTTCTAATGATAACAGGGAAATGTTAAAGCAGTGTTTTGTATGAGACAGTGAGTAACGATTAACTTTACAAGCGGACTTCACAGGGCTAGGAGGTACCCAGATAGCTGGTCAGGCATTCTTTGTTGGCGTGTCTGTGAGGATGTTTCCAGAAGAGACTGCCATTGGAATCAATGAACTGAGTAAGGAAGATCTGCCATCACCTAGTGTGGGTGTACATCATCCAATAGATTGGGCTTAGGTAGAAAAAAAAAGAAAAGAGGAAAGGTGAATTTGCACTTTCTTTTCTGGAGCTAGGACACATATCCTTTCCTGCCTTTGGATATCAGAATTCCAGTTTCTCAGACCTTTTGCCTTGGACTGAGAGTTTCACCTAGTTCTCAGGCCTTCAGACTTGAGAGCCAAGTGATGCTACTGGCTTCCCAGTTTCTCCAGTTTACGGATGGCATATTGTGAGACTTCTCAGCTTCCATTATTGTGTGAGCAGTTTCATAACAAATTCCCTTTTATGTATTCATATCTATATCTATATCCACTATGGGTCCTGTTTCTCTGGAGAACTCTGACTAATACACTGTAGCACGATAAGGTTGCATTCTGTAATGTCTAGAGTAGTGGTACTCATAGTCCTCAGACCAGCAGCATCAGCATAAACTGAAAATCTAATAGAAATGCATATTCTTGACCTCATCCCAGAACTACTGAATAAAAAATTCTGATGATAAGGCTTAGTAAAGCTCTGTTATATAAGAAGCCCTCCAGGCAATTCTGATTAATGTTAACATTTGAAATTTGAAATTAAATCAAATATATATTCAAATCAAAGTGTATAATATATAAATAATATATACATAAAACCTAGTATATAATAATGTATAACTAAAAAATTAATAGAAACTAAAAATGGAATAATAAAAAATGATTTATCCAAATAAAACAATTAAGGAGAGGAAAAGGACACAACCTACGTGGACCAAATTAAAATTAGATGCTAAGATGGTAGGTAAAATCTAAAATATATTAGATAGTATATTAAATGTAAGTAGACTAAGTACTCTAAGTCAAAGACTAAGATTGTCAAACTGGGTAAGAAAAAAAAACTCAAATATATGTTGTTTACAAAAGCCACACTTTAAAAATAGGACAAAAATATTTGAAAGCAAGTGGTTGAAATAAATATATAACCTAGACATTAACCAAAAGAAAATTGACATTTGTACTCTAATATCAGATAAAATAGCCTTTCAGTCAAGAGGCATTAATAGGTATACACAGAGATAATACATAATCATAAAGAGTCCCATCCAAAATAAAAAAATCACACTCCTAATGTACTAAGTATGTTCTCTTTACCACAGTGAACTTAATCTAGAAATAAATAACAAAAAGAGAAGTTAGAAAATCAAAACTACCAGGAAATTAAACAGTATACTGTTAAATAATCTGCTGATTGAACACAAAATCAAAACAAAAATTATAAAATATTTTGAACTGAAAGTTAATGAAGGCACAAGACATCAATCATGTGAGGTCCAGCTAACGAAACGTTACACAGAAGTGTATAGGCTTGAATGCATCTCTTAGAAAGGAAAAAATGACACTTCTTTTATGAAGGTTGTAAAACAATTATACATCCAATTTAGGCAAAGCAGTAGAAAAGAAATAATGCAAATAAGTTCAGAATTCAATAAGACAGAAAATAAATTTCTTATTGAAAAAATTAACAGAGTTGATTATTTGAAAAAAATAAATAGACCCTAGCAAGTCTGAATTCTTTTAAAAAAGATAAAAATACACAAATCACCAATATCTAGAATTGAAAAAGATTTACTACAAATTTTAGAGACTTCAAAGAGTAAATAAGAAAGCATTAATAACATCTTTATATCGATGAATTTGAAAATATGTATAAAACAGACAAGTTTCTAAAAACAATACAAACATCCGAAGTAGATAAACAAGTCTGAAGAATTTTGTGTTTATTAAGGAAATTGAATCAATTATTTAAGAAAATTTTAACGAAAGAAACCAAAAGTCTGGCTTCACCAGTGATATATTCCAAACTTTCAGGGAAGAAATAACAAAAATTTTAATATTCCAGAGAAAAGGAAAATTTGGAATACTATCTTTTTTAATTAGTCCGGCATAACTTTTATTCAAAATTTAGCAAAAATGTTAAAAAAATGAAAATTATAGATTAATTTCCTAACTAAATAGATTTAATTTAAACATTTTATCTAATCAAATCAAGGAATACTTATAAAAGGAAACTGTGTCATGACCAGGTATCTTGTATTCTGGGAATTCAAAGTTGTTCAACATTCAAGAATCAATCAATGAATTTCATGCTATTAGGAAAAAAACCAGAAAAACCATATGATCATCTTGATTGTCACAGAAAATAGGTTTCGATGGAATTCAACATCAGCTTATTATATTACTAAATGAACCAATTTGAGCAAATAGATACACAATGTCTACCAATAAATGTATAAAAATAGTGTATGTAATAATGAGGAATTGAATTATTTCCCCTCAGAGACAACAAGATGAGTAAGCCCACTATAACTTCCTATGGAAGTCTGAGCCAGTGCAAAAAGTCAAAAGAAATAAATAATACATGAATTAGAAGTAAGGGATTAACTGTCATTATTGTAAAATGACATGCTTGTATCTCTAATTGTTTACAAACTATGGGAATTATTAAGTGAGTTAGTAGGGTTTCTGGATACAAGGTCAATGTTAAAAAAATCTATTAAGCTGAGTGTGGTGGTATGCAGCTAGAATGCCACTACTTAGGAGGCTGAGGCAGGAGGATCACTTGAGCTAGGAGGTTGAAGTTGCAATGGGCTGTGACTATGCCATTGAACTCCAGTCTGAGTGACACAGTCAGACCCTGTCTCAAAAAAAAAGAAAAAAATCAATTAAATTTCCATATGACAGCCTCAAACAAATAACATTATAACTTACAATAGCAGCTAAGCCCATAAATACCTATAACTATATATACTAAAACATATGAAATATCTTTATATTAAAATATATAAAACATATTAAGACAAATTATAGAAGACCTAAGTAGGAAAAGGATATACTTTATGGATTGAAAGGCTCAATATTGTGAAGAAGCCAAATCTCCCTAAATTATCAATACATTTAATACTATCCCAATATAAATTAGAACAGGTATTTTCATGGAAATTCTAAAATTCACATGGAAATGCAAAGGTCAAGGATACCTAAGCCATCATGCAGAAGTGCAACAAACCTGGAAGTGTTATACAACCGGTCCAAGACATACTGTAAAGCTATAGTAATTAAGACAATTTGGTTTTGGTACACGTTTGGGAGGGAGCAAATGGCCAACAGAACAAAATAGAATCTAGAGACACTTGCTATTGTCTGGATGTTTGTGTCCCTTCAAATTTATGTGAAAAAACCTAATCTTCAAGGCAGCATTATTAAGAGGTGGGGACTTCAGAAAGTGAGGGCAGAACCTTCACGAATGGTATTGGTGCCCTCATGAAAAAGACCTTAGGGAGCTTGTTTGCTCCTTCCCTGTGAGACTATAGTAAAAGGATGTCAGACTATGGGAAAGAGGGCCCTCACCAGACACCAAATCTGCTGTAGACTTGATCTTCGATTTCCTAGCCTCCAAAATTGTTAGCAATAACTTTGTTTTATTTATAAGCCATCCACTTATAGTATTTTTGTTATAGCAACTTGAATGGACTAAGAAAATATCTTCACATGCAATTGTTTGATTTATAACAATGCAGTGTTCTTGATGTGCTAAATCAATTGGATATTTATCTGGAAAAAAATGAGTCTTGACTCCTTCCTCGCACCACATACACAATTTAATTCTAGATGGATTACAGATCTAAATATAAAATATGAAACAATAAAGATGATACAAAGGAAAACATAGTAAATCATCTTTGTGACCTTAGAATAGGCAAACTTGTTAAATAGAGGCTACAAATCACTAACTATAAAAGAAAAAAATATTGATAAATTGGACTATATTAAAATTAAGGACTTCTGTCATCAAAAATCACAAGAGTGAATTTGTAACCCTCAGAGTAGCATATATTTGCTATTTCTGATACAGGGCACAAAACCAGAGTATATAGACAGCTCTTTAAAACCAATAACAAAAAGAAGGGACACACAAGAGAAAAATGAACAGAAGATCCTAACAGAGAGTTCATAAAAGTGTATTTTCAAATACAAATAAGCCTATTAAAAATGCTTTTCAATAGCTATTCAGCTATCGCTTATCAAGAAAACAGAAATTGAAATGGTAATAGGATGCAACTGCACACCCACCTGAATGAATAGAATGAAAAGCCTGAAAACATGTTGGTGAGGATGTAGAGCAACCAGAACTTTTTTTTTTTTTTTTTTTT
>NW_012120932.1:716678-722138 GCF_000951035.1 Colobus angolensis palliatus
GAGTAGCTGGGACTACAGGCGCCCGCCACCATGCCCGGCTAATTTTTTGTATTTTTAATCGAGACAGGGTTTCACTGTGGTCTCGATCTCCTGACCTCGTGATCCGCCCGCCTCGGCCTCCCAAAGTGCTGGGATTACAGGCGTGAGCCACCGCGCCCGGCCAGTCAACCAGAACTTTTAAACACAGTTGATTGAAATACTAATTGGTTGGACAAATATTTGAGAAGGTGTGTTAAAGCTAAACATGTACGCACTGTGACCCAGCCATTGCACACCCTGGTATATGCTCTCTCCTTAAATGCATGCATTATGTTAACCGGAAGATGAATCCTAAAGTGTTCATACAAATGCTGTATGTGATCATCTCAAACTGAGACCTATGCAAGTCTTAATTGTATGAATAAATACACGTGGCAGATTCACACATGGAATAAATGTCTATTCAGCAAACAGATGAATAAAATGCAACTACGTATGTCCTTGCAGATAAATGTTAGAAACGTAATGTTGAGCAAAAGAAAGCAGACACAGAAAAGAACTTTTTGTATGATTCTATTTAACTGAAATACAAATCAGACACATTTATCTATGCTGTTAGAAAACCACGTAGAAGTTACCGTTGAGGGACATTTAATGACTGGAATGGGACATGAGACAGACTTCTCTGGTATCAGTGTTTCGTAGGGTATCAGTATTTCAGAGATGTATTCAGTTTAAAAACAGCCATCAAGCAGGGCACTATGGCATGCCCTTTTATATGTGTGTATTATACTTTTACAATATGTTAAATGTCAGATATTAGCTAAAATCCAATTTTACCACTGTCTCTAATGATGTTTTCCTTTATCAGGGTAAACTGTTTCACATAATAATTTATTCTGTGTTTACATGAGATCTACCTCACTCTTGGAGAAGTTAGTTTTTCACATGCTGATCAACACTCAGTGAGTAAAGTTGATTCTATTATTTGCTCTTTCAGAAAAGCCTAAACCAAACACCCTTATACGTTGTTTTCTGTGTACATTATGTCTGTTTAGCCAAGGTAAATATGCAGAAGGTGAATTGCTATAGAATAGGATATTACTATTTCAATTATGATACATATCGCCAATTTTACCACCCCAAATTTATACTCTCACCAGCAATATTAAGAGTACCAGTTTCTTTACACCTTCATCACTTGTCAACCTTTTTTTTTTTCTTTGTTTGCCATAACATTCTTGTTTTAATCTGAATTTCCATGGGCATGGTGAGGAGTTTTTCATTTGTTTGGCCTTCTGATTTTAAGATACAGTCTACATTGCAGTCTTCTACTCCCTATATTAAATCCATAAACATGATAAAAAAGAACATATAAATGCATAAAGACCTAAGCCAGGAAATAAGAAGACAGCCTCTTCGCAGAACAGAGGCTGAAAAATACCAGCTCGAGTTCATTTTCTCCATTCATTTTTCTTCTTCCAGGATATTGCTCGAGTCTATATTTTAGCACCAATTTAATTCTGCTTACAACTACAGTTGGCTAGTTTTATGTCTATCGACTCCTACTAGTTAGTAAGCACAACATTAAAAATGTTCTATTACTTTATTCAGGAACTAGCAAATATACAATAGAGCTCTGCCTATTTTAGACATTTAGGAAATATATGTTGAGTAATGTAACATTAAAAATGGGAGAAAATCTTTCAAACTGGATATACTAGTTTTAAAAGTCTCTGAATTTACTTGCCAAAGCCTATTAATATTTTTATAATCCAAAACTAAATCTGTTGTTCTCAGAGAGACCATACAAAGCTGCATTATTTTGCTTCATAATATTAAAATAATAGTTCGCTGACTGTATAATCCGCAAGACAAAGGAAAAACCACAGTGAGAAAAATATCAGTATTTCCAACAATCTCTGTGAATCAACTTTGCATGAGAAAAATTTGCTAATACAATTTGAATGTTCTGTTTGCAATGTTAGTTTATGGCAGAAATACCTGGAGAAACTCCAGAGAACTTCTCCACTGTAGACATTTCCAATAAATATTTTCCTAAAATACAAATCAAACAAAAACACACCGTAGTTGAGATAGGATGAATCTTTGCACTAAAAAGGAAGAAATATGATGAGATGACTAATGGATGAAGATATATCTTTGAAAATTATTGTCAAATATTTAACTTACAGTTTCTGGAGCCCAAATTGTGACCTAAAAATAAATTGTTCCTTTGTCAATAATAGTCCATTTACAACCTCACAAAAATGTTGACCTAAAGGACTTATTAACATATCATACAAGAAGTTGTTTATTTTAGAAGTTATTTTAAAAGCATGAAAGGACAGAAAAGGAAGTTTCCAGTCCAAAAAAACATTATATTTTCAGCACCATAATTATTGTCATTTACAGTGCTGTAAAGCTTTAATCCAGGGGAAACTCATCAGTGGAATATGACTCAGTTTGATCTAAAAGTCCTTGAGAGGAGAACTGTCTGCAGATGGTTGCTCATCTGCATCTTGTAATTACAGTATATGTTCGTTCACACTCTAATAAACCTAAAAATATATGAGGACCAATATAGCCAATCTTCTGAATAAGCAATAACTAATGAACAAACATCTGGAAATGGCTACATGACTTATAATTGAGTAGATAATTTCCAGATCAATCAATGAAGTGTTGGCTGTTAATTTCTTAGTGTAAGTGCTACAGTACCACCTAAGCATTTAAAATCACTAGGCCTATTTGAAACATTTATTTGTGCAAATTATAATATTCTATAATCCTAAATAAGTCTGTGTGATAGTGAACTTTTTGAAGATGGACAACTACATGGTTTGGTGAGTGACTGGAAACACCAATAAAATGTTTCTAGGAAAAACAGACCGGTTAGTGGGAAAGTAAATAAGCTCTGTTTGCCTACGTCCTATAACTGTAGCTGAGCTACAGACAGGAGCATCCTCAGAAAAAAGACTCAGGCCAGTCAGAAGTAGCCTCAATTTCAAAGACACCTCATTTTCTGTTGCCTTTCTAATTTGGTTACACTCAACATTATTATGGCATCTGTGTAAAATGAATTACTAAACTTATTCATTGGAAATCTTGACAGTCTCTAAGCTAATGATTTTCTAAATTGCTATTTTACTTTTGTGCTCTAAGCTCTTGGTTTCCAGACTCTGCTTCAACCACAGTAGCTCAGTTTTTACTTGTTTTGTATTTTCAAATGTTATGAGTGCTTTGTTTTTGAGAAGGCATTGTGCTACCACTGAAAAGGGTTTAAAACCTACTCTTTCTTTTTTTAAAATTTATTTTATTTTTTAAAAATGATACTTTAAGTTCTAGGGTACATATGCAGAACATGCAGGTTTGATACATAGGTATACATGTGCCATGTTGGTTTGCTGCACCCATCGACTCATCATTTACATTAGGTATTTCTCCTAATGCTATCCCTCCCCCAGCCCTCCATCCACTGACAGGCCCCGGTGTGTGATGTTCCCGTCCTGTGTCCAAGTGTTCTCATTGTTCGATTCCCACCTATGAGTGAGAACATATGGTGTTCGGTTTTCTGTCCTTGCGATAGTTTGCTGAGAATGATGGTTTCCAGCTTCATCCATGTCCCTGCAAAGGACATGAATTTATCCTTTTTTCATGGCTGTATAGTTTTCCATGGTGTATATGTGCCACATTTTCTTAATCCAGTCTATCATTGATCAACATTTGGGTTGTAAAACCTACTCTTTCAAGTATATTTTTATTTTAAAGAAGACAGATCAATTTTTGAAATCAACTGATGAATTATAGAATGTGAAAGTTCAGGAAAATAATATAGTACACCTGAAAAGTAGATGCGGTTTTTTAAAAGATGGTATTTCTGGTTCTCTGATGGATTTTGCACCAGAGACAAACTTTGTAACCTGCAGGAAGCATTGAGACAGCTTTTACAGAAAGAAAAGGCAATATGTTGGTTTTTCAAAAAAGTAAAAATAAAACTACTATATGATCTAGAATGCTTCTTCTGAGTGTGTACCCAAAGGAAATATCTGAGATATCTGAGCTGCCATGTTCATTGCAGCATTATTTACAATAGCCAAGATATAGAAACAAATGTCTATCACTTAATGAATGCAGAAAGTATTGTGTGTGTGGTGTGTGTGTGTAATGGACTATTATTCAGCTTTAAAAAAGGATATATTGCCATTTGGAACAATATGGATGAACTTGGAGGATATTATGTTATGTGAAATAACTCACAGAAAGAAAAATATTGCAAGATCTCACTTACGTGTGAATCTTAAAAAAGAAGTTGAGTACATATAAACAGAGAGTAGACTAGTGGTTGCAAGGGAGAAAGAGGGGCAAGAAATGGGGAGATGTCAGTCCAGTGGTACAAACTTGCAATTATGTAGAATAGGTAAGTCTAGAGACCTAATGTAGAGCGGGAAGATTATAGTTAAAATGTTGTATTTTATATTTAAAATTTACTAAGTGAGTAGATTTGAGGTGTACTTCCCTATCCCCCCACCTGACCACACACAGTGGTAGCAATGCAAAGTAATTAATACGTTAAGTTGTTTACTTGTAGTAATTTTACTATGAATCTGCATATCAAAACATCATGTTGTACAATATAAATGTATATATTACAATAAAAAAGAAAAGCACACAATGAAAATAATAATGAAAATGGCAATAATAGTAATTTTGAACTTAAATATGATTTCTATTTTTTTTGTTTTCAAAACTTGAAATATTACCTCTCTCTAGTTTTTAGATAAAAATGAAAATGAGAAGGAACTGAAGGAGTGAAAGCCCTTTTTAAAAATCCTGTTGTGGGTGTTAAGTACTTAACAGGCATTATCTTACTTAATCTTTACAGTAACTTGTTTAATCTTCATAAAAATAGTAAATACTATTTCTATCCAATTTAATAAATAGAGAAACTTGACCTGGACCCTTCAAAATTTGTGACCAGCAACATTTGGGTTCTAAAGTCACTTCTTTTCATAGTCTTATATTTACAAGAAGATGATTCTTGAAAAGGATTAAAAATCAGGCCTTATATAAGTAGACTAGCCTTGTCTGGTCTTATGTTTGTATTTTTCTTAGGAATATGAACAACAGCAAAAATAAATTCTGTGTATTGTGGCGAATTCAAAACTTCAATACCTGTTACTGTAGATATACAAATATGATAAAGAAAAATCTTTTCAAACTAACATAGTGGTCAATGTTTATGCTTCTCCTCATGTAGACAGTTCTCATTGCATCATTTATTTTGGAGTAGTGATGATACAGAAGACAAAACATGCCTTTTCCTTCATGAGCTAGTAAAAGCTCCCAATTCTATACTTTAGGTTTTTAGTTTATTATAAATTTAAATTTGTATGTAATATTCACCTATTTTTAATTACCAACTAGTTGCTAAGAAGTAAAAATGTGCCGGGCGCGGTGGCTCAAGCCTGTAATCCCAGC
>NW_012120932.1:722228-782007 GCF_000951035.1 Colobus angolensis palliatus
GGCGGAGCTTGCAGTGAGCTGAGATCCGGCCACTGCACTCCAGCCCGGGCGACAGAGCAAGACTCCGTCTCAAAAAAAAGAAAAAAAAAGAAGTAAAAATGTTTAGTTTTATTTAGAAATAGATAATTTTGTTTCCTCCACTAGATATGGTCGTTATTTGATAGTTTACAACAGATTTTTTTCCCTAGTCCTAACTCCGATAAATTTATTTGGATGTTATTTTAAGTAGTTTTTACCTGATAAAAATATTTTAACAGCCTTCATCTAACATTTTGGTCTTGATATTCAAAAATATCGTGCTTAGTTTCTGTAGTACACATATTATCCTGGCCATGTGGTGCTGTTTTATAAGTTATTTGCTTTGATTTCATCAAACTAAAATAAATAACTTCTCTTCAAAGTTGTAGTTTATGTAGTGCATTAGAATAGCTATTATTATAAACTGAATTGTGTCTCCTAAAAATTCATATGGTGAAGCCCTAACCCTCAGTACCTTAGAATGTGACTGTATTTGTACCTTCAGAGAGGTAATTAAGATTAAATGAGGTGAATGCGAGGCTGCACCCCAATCCAATATGACTGGCATCCTTTTAAGAAGATGAAGAGATACCAGGGACATGTGCACATACACAGAGAACAGGTCACGTGAGGACACAGTGAGAAGGCAGTAATCTAAGGCAGGTGCATCACATTGTTTCCAGGTACTTTTAAAAAGTCCATCATATTAAACAATTTCTTTGATTATCAGTATAACATTGACATGATATAATATCCTATGGTATCATAAATGCCTTTTCTTTTGAATTAAAAAAAAATTAAGACTCTACAGGTGAGAGCATTTTTTCTTTTGTCTCATTGTAGAGTAAATACAGCTTCTCTCTTCAGAACTCTTTTGTACCAGTATCAACTGTTGATTTGCTAGTGAGGGACTTCCCTTGGTATCTCTCAGATTCTGCTGAAGACAATTTCAGTTGCTAACTCATAAGTGAAGCCACTCAAACCACCTATTCCATCACTAAGCTTTTTCTTTCTACCTTTCTCTCAGGTTGCTTTGGGTGGAATGCATTTATCTTTCCATTGTGTCGTAATTCCTGTTTCCCAGTTATTGCTAATGATGTGCCTGTCGATTAGTCCTATACATCTCTGCAGCAGAAAGCAGAGTGCCGACACAAGCCATTGCCCTGGCAGGATGTGTCATTGAGCACTTTTAAGAACAGCCTCGCTGCAGTTGTTCTGACTACAGGGAAAGGCTAATGATGCATTGCCAAGATTTTTTCTTAGAGAAAGCAATTACCTAGCTATAAGGGCTTGAACAACAGCAACATGACCTTTGATTATGACACTCTCTTTATTAATTTTTAATTACTTCTATGCAGATACCCAATAATATTGACAAGATTTTATCTAGTAAATTTGTTTTTGTGCAACCCCTGAATCATAGGTTAAAAAAACTGCTGTAGGCCGGGCGCGGTGGCTCAAGCCTGTAATCCCAGCACTTTGGGAGGCCGAGGTGGGCGGATCACGAGGTCAGGAGATCGAAACCATCCTGGCTAACACGGTGAAACCCCATCTCTACTAAAAATACAAAAACTTAGCCGGGCGTGGTGGCGGGCGCCTGTAGTCCCAGCTACTCGGAGGCTGCGGCAGGAGAATGGCATGAACCCGGGAGGCAGAGCTTGCAGTGAGCCGAGATCGCGCCACTGCACTCCAGCCTGGGCGACACAGCGAGACTCCGTTTCAAAAAAAAAAAAAACTGCTGTAGCAAAATTTTATACAAGACTCTGATTATATATTTATATTCATCACCATATTCTAAAAGGTGATAAAGCATTATTTTTACATTAATTTTGCTGACTAGTGACTTCTTTTTTTTTGCCTCGGTTCTAACATACATAAGAAAATTATTGTGTAATAATAAAGTACATTAGACTCTTCTGAATACTTCAAAATATTGACAATGATGTCATGTCAATACGAGGATTGGATAAAAAGTCTAATTCATAGTATTTGATTTCTTATTTTCATTTATTGCTAGTACCGTTTCTGGTTATCCTTCTTCTAGTCAAAATGTATTTACTTCTTTGTACAAAAAGATACAATATACATCTGATTAAAACACAGAAGCTTAAGCTACTGGAACTTTTGGGGCCAAACATTCTGATATTTGATATACATTGGCCTTCTCACAAGCTGCTCTTCCAGGATCAAGTGGACTTTAGCTCATAACATAGAGATTTTTTTTTATCATTTAATTTTTGAAAATATACAGCTCAGCTGAATTAAAATATAGCAGGCAACATAGATTGGTGATATGTGTGTGTGTGTGCCTGCATGTAAATGCTGAGAGAGAGATAGAGAAAGACACAACACAGAGAGAGGCAAATGTGTCTATCAACTTGTCATTATCTATGGTGAAATTTTCTTTCATATTAATTGGAAGCATTTATATTTTCACATAATTGACAGTTCCTAATCAGTTTAATTACCTGTTTGTTGACTTACTGTTTCAATTAGGAGGCCATAAATTGCAAATAACAGAAAACTCAACTTTAATTGACTTAAAAAATGAAAAACAATATTTGGTTAAGTGCATGTGTTAATGGATAGGGAAGGGCTCAGGCATGATTTCATGGAGAGGTTTACAGTATCGTGAGAGATCCAGCTCTGTATTTCTCAGCTCTGTGCATCTTTTACATTGATTTATCTTCACGATAACTATATTAAAATGTCTACAGCAGGCCTAAGCTTCATATCTATATATGACATCATCCAAAGAAAGAGAGCTTAGCTGCAATCCTTCAATAATTCTGGGATTTACTGTTATTAAGTAAGCTTAGGATGAATATTCAGGTCTGAACCCAATGACTGTGATGAAGGAAATGGGATGTACTGTGTCAAGGTCACATTTCCCGCACTTGAAGCTTGGAGGATGCCCAGGTCACATTTTCCACACCTGAAGCTGAGATGGAACATAGTTTTCCTGAAAGCACTAGGATCTCTAAATAAAACCAGAGCCCTTTCAAAAGGATGAAAGGAAAGTGCATAATAAAGATATAATCAACAAAGATAGATTATAGATGCATTTTTAAAATCTGCATTGTCTGCTGTAACAAAAAAAAAGTCTGCAGTATTCAAACTGCCATCTTCCATTCTATAAGGAAGGATTGATATTATTTTAAAAGATATTTTAGCTATTCCTTGTTGGTGTCAGAGAGTGGGTGTCAAAGAGGAGTTCAGCAGGGAAACAGAGTGAAGAAAAAGCTGGACAATTTCCTAGCTTTCCTGAGTCAGGTCTTCACTGTATGGCTTCATTAATCTCTTTGAAGTAGTTTCTCAGAACATCAGACACACATTCAAATGTTAGTACAAAAATACACTTCAAAGCCAAATGTGAATACTTTTTATACCATGTATCACTTTGGATTAACAATATCTTTTTGATAAGGTATACCTATTTCTCCAGGATTTAGGTAGGCTTAGGAGAAATATTCAAAATATTTAACAACTGCTATTTTGTGAACTTCTGGCAATTATAATGTCCCCAGAAAAGCTGAAAGATGGATTGCCAGCTGATGTCACTAACCTGTGAGTCGTGGCTGAATGACAGCCCTGGTTAGGTCCTTTTGTAGGAAATCCTTGAGTTGTTATGGATGAGTCTTAAAGTCTAAAGAAAAGTTACTTAAAAAATGCAAACCTAGTGTTGAAAGTTGCTGTCAAATGGTTTGATATTTGTGAGTAGGAGGTCCTCCTTTCGGCATTTTCTAGTTATTCTGGGGCTGCCTGCTTTTACCGTTGGTCTTTATTATTGGTCCAAACTTGCTGTTGTTTAAATAGATGGTTCTCAAACATATTAGCTTTTTGACCTGTAAGAACAGATAAACTTTTTCATTATAAATTATTCCTTTTTTTGTTTTGTTTGTCATCTGTTGCTCCTATATCAATAACTTTATTTTACCTTTTGGGAGAATGCATTTGCTGAAAGAAAGTCACCATGTCTTTGGTTGCCATCCACCAATTGTTTATCTGTATTCACAGCCCTATCAAACTCATAGATGAGTGATTACAGGGTCCATACCTGAGATCCAGATCCACCAAGCCATAAGAGAATGTTGATTTTGTTGGGAAACTCAACAATTCTCGGAGAGGCACTGTTGATAATTTCTGGAAAACGATTGGTGACCACTGCTTTCCAGGCACCCAAAATTTCCTGATGGCATACTCACTGTTTTCAGATTCACCACAGAAGTTAAAACCCTAGAGTCAGGAAAATCAGTCCTTTTGATAGGTCACACAACATTTAGACATATTTCTGTGGTGCATCAAGAATAAATCATAACAGCCTATGGAGATCTATTAATATCTTAATCAAATAAACTTTTATCAAAATGATTAGAGGTAGATTATTATTGACTTTAAGCATTACTAGCAAGTGCTTATTAATTGTGGCCTCCCTTAAATTCTGAAAACAAAACAAAACAAAACAGAACATTAGAAAAAACACTGTTTGAAAGATTGTTTCTAAATGTTAGTCATCTCTTTTTAATTTCTCCTTTTCAGACCAGGCCATGCACTACTGCTATGCTTTGAATGTGTCCTCCAAATTTCATGTGTTAGAAACTTAACCCCCCAGTTCACAAGTTGATGGTATTTGGAAGTGGGACCTTTGGCATGCAATTAGAATTAGATAAGGTCATCAGGGTGGTGCTCCCATGATGGGACTGCCAGCTTTTCAAAAAGAGAGAAAGCTGGCATGTACTTGCCCTCTTACCATGTGATGCCCTCTGCCATGTTATGACACAGCAAGATGGCCCTCACCAGATGCTGGCATCATGGTCTTGGACTTCCTAGCATCCAGAGCTGTGAGCTAAATAAACTTATTCTCTTTACAAATTACCCAGTTTGTGGTATTCTGTTATAGAGACAGAAAAGGGAGTAGGATTATTATTTTAAGTGTAGTTAAAAGAGGCACATCTTACCTGTACTGTGTGTAAGTAAACACACACACAAATCTTTTCCCACTGCAACATCTTATATTTACTTCTGAATTCAGCCCTTATCTCATCTCTGTAATAATTCACAGTCCTTGCAACCAGCATAAGTGTTATCAAAGAAGAGATTACTGAGTTTATCACTTTAATGCTTACTGCCAAATTTATATTTGTATTCTAGACATACATATAAAATTTCTTGCACATTAAGCTCAAATGCCAAAAATGGAGTCAAAACTTGATCCTCTTCACTGTTTCCTGTTTAGTAAGTGCCAGCATCTTGTTGCCATCATCTGTTGCTTTCGACACCTAGGAGTGAAGTCTGACCTTTCATTCTTTCTAATGCCTACACCCGGACAATCAATTGGTAATTTCCTGTCAGTTCCAGCTCCTAATGTACCTCAAATCTACCAACTTTTCATTTCTTACTGCTACTTTTCTGATCTAAGTCACTAAATCTTCTTATATCCACACCTGTCTCCTTCACTCAATTCATTCTCTCCCAGCTGCCATGATATACATTTTAAAAAACTCAACCCTGGTAAGAACACTTAAAATTTAGTAGCTTTTAGTGATTTTCTATAGCTCTTAGGATTAAAAACAAAACAAAACAAACAAAAAGAACCACTGATTTTGAAATAAGGTTAAAATCGATGATCCTGTATCATGGGTCCTCAGCACATAAGGTCCTGTATCTTGGGTTCTCAACCCTGGCTTCATATTATAAACATCTGGAATTCTTTTAGGGTATTCCACATGCCCCAAGGAAGACTGACATCACTTCCTCAGCTTTATTTGTAGTGTTCTGGAGAAAGAATCTGGTTGGCTTAACCAGACATACAGGTTAGAGTGGACAGGCAGAGGAATAAATGGGATAGGAGTTCCCAGAATATTATATAGTGCTTGCAAATGAATCAATAGAAATTCCATAACCCAGCTTGGGAAATGTTTGGACTAGAGTGATTATGCAATTACTGCCATGGTTTCCTGTGTGTGTGTGTGTGTGTGTGTGTGTGTGTGTGTGTGTGTGTGTGTGTAGAGAGAGAGAGAGAGATCAGAAGGGCAGGAGCTGGGGCTGGGAAGGAGGGGGCTTGGATAGATAGACAAAGATTTACTTGAAGAAATGGATTCACATGATTGTGCAGGCTTGGTGAGTCCAAAATCTGATGGAGGAGCCCAACACATTGGAGACTCGGGAAAGAGTTGCAATTTAGTTCCAAAGCCAGTCCACTGGCAAGCCAAGAAGAGCCAATGTTGCAGATAAAGTCTAAAGGCAGCCTGCTAAAGAATCTCCTCTTGCTCATGAGAGGTCAGCCTTTTGTTCTATTTGGGACTTCAGCTGATTGGATGAAGCCCATTCACGTTGTGAAGGTCAATGTTCTTTGCTCAAAGTTCAGAAATTTAAGTGTAAATTTAGTTCAAAACATCCTCATAGAAACATCCAAAAAATATCTGACCAAATATCTGAACACTGTGGCCCAGGCAAGGTGACACATAAAATTAACAATCATAGCCCATTTGTCCTCTTTCCTCCACGTAGCTTTTAAATAGACTGCTGTCTGTGAATGCATATCAAGGTATTTGTACAACCAACACAGATTGATGGAATCAGGACTTGCGTCTTTTAATGAGGACAACAAATCATTTTCCACCTAAGAAAAGTTGAGAATAGTTTGTATTTGTTCTGGAAGAAAAAAAATCATGTAACAGATATAATTATTTCCTTGGAATGTTTGCTTTACTATGTACAGAGTCACAATCCATTTATCTGCTTTCTGGTGTCAGCATTGCCCTGGGTTCTCAAGGACTTAAATGTACATTTTCATTAAAAGTGAGAATATAATCCAAAAGCAATATTACATGACTATTTATTTAATTTATTATTGTTGTTGTTGTTGTGTGGAATAGGGCATCATCCATAATGTTTGCTTGGAATGCCATTGGAAAAATAACCTTGCCTAAGCTGCTTTCACTTCCCTTGCATAATATCCAAAATTTAATTAGAATAAAATTGTATACTTGGGTCATATGATATATTATCCTGAAGAATAAAGATATACATGAGAGAAAGGTGTCTTCATTACCTTCATACGGTGAATTTGTGTATTTGTTTATAAAAGCATTTCCAAAGTCATTTTGTTAGAGCACTACTCATTTCAAAAACTCATTCAGTAGTCAAAAAGTTCATTTCATATTTTATGCTACATTGCTTTTTTAAAGAGTCATAATATGCATTAAAGAATACTAATGATTTTGGGAAGTACTCCAGTTTAAAAAATGTTTTATTTATTTTCCAAAAATGCCTCAGAGTTGTTTGTCTATGAAGCCACAATTTTATACTACATTATTTAACATACTTGTTGAATATGTTTTGGAAAATGCTGATTTAACAGATCCTGTCTTTATTGATTAATTCATTCAACAATAGCCTTTTTTGAACTCCTACACAGCTCTAGGCAATGTATTACACTCTGAGACATAAAACTGTGAATAACAGAGTTTCTACTGTGAGAGAACCCACAGTTTGGAATTTTTGGACACATACATGGATAAATTGTGAAACTATGACCTAGATGTTTAAGAGAAGCCCAAACAGTGTGGTATAAGGGTTTGAGGTTATGTATTTGTCTTTTAGGTAGACATGAGGTTAAAGAAAACTATTGCTTCAAAAACTAAAGTCTTACGATGAGGAATGGAAACAAGAAGAAGTTTCAAAGCAGGATAGGGGCAAGATCAATTAAAAATGCTTTTGGGAAGATAATTTGGCAGGAATCTGGTGGAGAGACTGTAGTTGGGAGGGCCTGGTGTGAGAAAGAACAGATGGAAAGCTATTGCAATATTTCAGATAAGTGATCCTGAGTTTCTGAACTAAGGCATTTGCAGTGGAATTGAAGACAGGCCAGATTTTAGAGACATTCTGAGAAAGAACTGCCAAGAGAAATTGACTTGTTGAATATGGGGAAGGAAGGTAGGAAGAAAGAGGTGTCAAAGATATTACTCTAAAATTTCTACCTTATATTTCTACATGGATGTTAATTCCAATACTTTGCAAGACAGGAAGGAAGGGACAATGATATATCCTAGAAAAGAAAGTATTGATTTCAGTTTCAAATTCACAGAGTTTGATATTCCTGTAATGAAAAAAGATGGGCATATCCAGTTAGAGATAGAAATATTGATATGGAACTCAGAAAAGATCAGAATTGACAAAATTGATTTGGAGCTCATTAGCTTATAGATAATTAATTCTAGAGTGTGGCATCAAGAACATTAAGAGAGCATACAGAGTGAGGGAGAAACAGAAACAAGACAGAGATCTGCTTAGGACTAACATGTATAGTACAAACTATTGCGGGGGAGTCCTTGAAGGAGACCAAGATAAAGCAATTCAAAAACCTACAAGAGGAACAAGGAGAGAAATAGTATTCTGGATGATAGTGAGAAAAAATCTTTCAAGAAGTGCATCTAAGCATACCTTAGTGAAGCACAGAGATTGTATTTCCCTTCTCATTTTCTTTTGGAGTCTCTTCTGTTGCTGGTGTCCTTAGAAGCTCTTCTTTGGAGATATTAAATATGCATCAATTTACCAATTGCAAATTGCAAAGGTGCAATTAAGCAATGCACCTTCTTTTTAATAGTTTCATTTTTCTAAATGTAAGTATATAACCATTGGCATTTATTCTGAATATAATGTCACATATACTTTTAAGGTAATGCCCTACTCCAATCCAAATTCAATTTATCTATCTCAGACAGGCATCACTTTACAATGGTTCTGCCTCAACTGTTCTGTTGCACGTGTTTTACTTGTTTCGGCCCCAGTGACTACTGTCAGGACCCACTGGGGGTAGCCTATGGACAACTTCCCAATACAGGACTCCTGCCTCCTACTCTAAGGCTTCCCTATTGATGTAGAGAAGTGAGAGGTCACCATTTCTCTTTGTGTAACAATGTGTTTGACAGAGGTAGGGGTTTGGATTGATTAATCTCCTTGGGGCACACTGTTGACTAATCCGTGACAGACAGTGGGCCTAAAGATTAATTCTTCTGCTTTCTGACCCCAGGTGTAGTGAGTGAGAAGCAGTTGCTTTTATAGCCTCTTAGAAAGTGGTCTTCCAAGGTGGAGCAGTCAGTCAACTCAGTCATTCATTCCTGCTCCCTCTATTGGTTTTTCTCTTTCTTTGCCTTATTCCCCTTCCCTTCACTCTTACCGTCTTGGATTATGCTCTTTAATAAAGGGGTATTGTATAAGTCTTTTCCTTACACCCTGCATTCCATGGATCCAAACCTAACATTACTCATCAATAGCAACAGCATCAACATTTATTATGAACCTGTTCTTTTCTCACTAGTTTGTAATTTGTTTATACCATAATAGGTTATTAGGTGGGTTTCTGGGTGTGTAATCTGTTCAGCTGACATTTCTTTAGTTAGCTTATTTTTGTTATATAACACATTTTAATATCATACAGATCATTTCTGTCTACAGAATAGAAAGGGGGAGAAAGGTTTCCTCAATCCACTTAGTGTCTCTGGGTATGACTGAAAATAAAACTGAAAAAGTCATAGTAAAGAGAAACACGTATACATTGATTTATTAAAAGTTTTATGTGACACAAGAACATTTGGAAATAAAGACTCAAAGACTCAGGGAAATACATGTATTTGTATGCTAAGTTTGATGAAAGTCATGGGACATGGATAGTTATGAAGAAATAGGATTAGACAAAAAGGGGTATGATTTAATGATAATAAACTGGTAGTACTCAGCAGGATCTGTTTGTTCAGACTTTTTTTTTTTTTTTGAGATGGAGTCTCACTCTGTCACCCAGGCTGGAGTGCAGTGACACGATCTCTGCTCACTGCAAGCTCTGCTCTCTGGTTCACACCATTCTCCTCCCTCAGATTCCTGAGTAGCTGGGACTACAGGCACCTGCCAACATGCCTGGATAATTTTTTGTGTATTTATAGAGACAGGGTTTCACTGTGTTAGCCAGGATGGTCTCGATCTCCTGACCTTGTGATCTACCTGCCTCGGCCTTTCAAAGTGCTGGGATTACAGGTGTGAGCCACTGCACCGGGCTTGTTCAGACTTTTTCTGCATCTCTGTGTGCCATCCCTTCCCCTTGGGTATGGAACAGGACATCTGTAATATGAGGGTCTTCAGGGGATAAGAGATGGAAGAAGTCAGACAGTGACCTTTTTAGGTTTTATGGCTTGGTCAGGGTAGAAGAATTCTAGTTTCTGTGGCCCACTTCAGAGGGCCTGGAGAGACACCTTCCTGCTTCTGTGGTTTTCTTATTTTTTTCAGTTTAAAACAGTATTCTAAAATGCCATAATTTAGGGTATTGTGTTCTGAGCTATTACTATTTTCCAAATGTTCTTACTTTATCCCATCATATTGTGTTGTCATCCCATCATATTGTGTTATCATACTGATCATTTATTAACGTGATCAATATATGTGCCATGGTTTCAATGTGCCATCCAAAGTTTATGTGTTGGAAACTTAATCCCTGATGCGACAGTGTTGGGAGGTAGATCTAATAGGAGGTGATTGAGTCATTAATCTATTAATATGCTCTGCCCTCACTAATGGATTAATGTTATCTCAGGAGTGGGTTAGTTATCAGAAGAGTGGGTTTGTTGACCTCTCTTACCTGTCCACCATCTGCTATGGGAGATGAAGCATGTAGGCCCTCACCAAGTGCTGATGCCATGGTCTTGGATTTCTCAGTCAAATAAACTTCTATTGTTTATGAATTGATGAATCTGTGGTATTCTATTATAACAACACAAAGTGGGCTAAGACAATATGTGACCAATATAATGAGTATACGGATATAATGTGATAAATATATAAAGTGATTAATGGGTAATATTATCATTATATCTGCGTTTCATTCAACATGGACCTCAAAAGTCACGAACAATGTGACAAAGTCCCTACACTTCCAAAATTAGGTGCTAGAAGTCTTTAAGACATATTCAGAGATTGTGAAATTGGCTTAGTCAACATTGTTCCATTAGCCATTTCCAGCTGAATATAAGAAAACAAAGAATTATCTGAGATTAAAAATTCTGTAGTGAGAATTGCTTTGTAAAGAGTTGACAGAATGTGATATGACCTCCTCTCAACTGCCCATGGGAGGAAGAAGAAGAGAAAGCCAAATGGAAAAAAATTCAAGATAATACTCTGGAGCTGTTAATATGGGTCCACTGGAGCTTGAAGACCACTGAAACAAGGACTTGCATCACGCTTGCAAAGTGTAAAGAGGAAGGGCTATGCCTGAGTGGAGTACTGAGGAAGCCTGGGAAAAGGGCTTTCATGTGGAGCAAGCTATGCTTGTTTGGGCAAAGCATTTTGGGGGATGCAGCTGGCTCTGAGCCTTTTCATAAAGGACCCCAAGGATTCTCTTGAATGGAGAGCAGGAGTTGTACTGGCAAAGGCAGGAAGCCAAGGGAGGAGTCACAGGCAGCTAGCCTGTCCCATCTGCAATCGGAGAGTAACATCAGGGAACTCTGAAGCACTCAAAACAAACAAACAAACAAACAAAAACCCACCTACTCAAAATATATTCAAAATGGAAAATCTTCCATCAAAGAGGCTAATGCCTGTAAGGTTCAAGTCCTTTTAATTCTCTGCCACTTTATGAATATGAGGGACCTAGATGCAGGCTCTGGTGCATGCTAGCAGAAGGGCACATTGCAGCCACTCAGGGAGAATTAGGTGGCTCAAAGGGAGGCACTGCCTGAACCAGCACCTGATGGTTGCATCTGGAACACGTCTGGGACACAGTTTTCTCTGCCCAAAGTTCCGGCTCTGATGAGTAAGATCGTCTCATTATATATGTGGCTCCCTCTCCACGAAGACAAATCTAGTCCCATGAACACAAGGTCAGGGCAGAAGCCAGCTCTCTGCCACCTTATGAACCCAGAACACCAAGCTCCTAGTGTCCCATCTGTCATCCACGTGGGGCCACAACCTTTAACAAATCAAGGCTGTGGCCTCTTAGCCATTACTAAAGAGAGCAACTCCCAGTGATTTAAAGATGTATTATCCATCTAACCAGAGCTGCCCTCAGTGATTCTACAGTAATTTCTCATCTTTATTTGCCCGTAACATTGTGCCAGGTTTTTTTTTCCTTACCAAAGAAAGGGGGAAATCTACACATTCACTCTCTTGTTAGGCAACTGGGGGGGAAGGGCACCCACTACGTGTGAACTGCAGAGGACCATGGCTCTCTACTTAGCAAAATGTGAAGTGACTGAAAAATTTCAAGAGGGGCAATGATAGGATGTGGCAATGAGTAGAGGAAGAATGTAAACATTTCTTTTCTCGAAATTTAAGAGAGTAAAAGTTATGCAATCCCGTTCTATATTACTAAGCTCCTTTTCATTGCCACTTGATCCCAACATTTTATTTTTTAATCAATGTAACTTCCACTGTCCATCACTTTTTTTTTTAATCTTCTGGTGGTCACACATTATTGTTAATATATGAGTTGATGTCTGGTCCAGTAGCATAACCTTTTTTTCACTTTTTTCCTGTTCTGCCCACTAAGGGAAGGGAATATACCATACAGAGAAGAAACCTCTGTATGCTTCAGCTCTCTGGCTTCTCTTGGGTCTTGCCTGAGGAAATAAGTGTGGAGCTACCTTTACTGGGCATCACATGCTCCAGATGTGATAATATCCCCGCTCCCACTCTTACCATTCTGAAACTGAAATCAAGTGCATTCCATCACATAGCAGCTGGGCTAGGCATATTTTGGGTATTCCAAATGCTCAGACACCCAGTTTTTTTTTTTTTTTTTTTTTTTTTTTTAAAAAAAACAACCCTTTCCTCTGCACTGCTATACTTTTCCACAGGGGAACCAACACATGCTGCTTATGCTCAACCTTTGTCTTTTTTTTTTTTTTTTACAGAAATCTTAATGAAACATTTCCTTTTTTATTTAGAATCCCACCAATCCTTTCCAATATCTGTACATTTGCAAGACTCATGTATCATATTAGACCATTAGTGCCTAGATGACAGACTACAAGTAACAAAAAATAAAACAAGTAACACGAGGCGCTTCCCTGTGTGATTAGACTTTGTTACTAGCTTCTCTGCCTTATTCTCTCTTCCCTTCAAGGGGATGAGTTAGGTCTTTCATGAGATTTTCAAGTCCCTCAAGGAATTCACTTTTGCAGTCTGCCTCATCATTCATCCAAATTTGAGAGAATCCCATAAGTGAGCAGAGTTTGGGATGAAGTTGGCATCTCTGCCTCAACCCAATCCCACTTCCATTCCATCTACCAAATTCCAGAAAATGACAGAGGATGAACTTTGTCCCTCAGAACCCTTTAGTTTCTTTAGCTTTCCCTTGGGGCCACCATGAGAAAGGAGAAAGGGTCCAAGTTGGTGGCGTTTTGTGCCCCAGCTTCAACAATAGTAGCTCTGCTTTTATCTGTTTTATTTTTTTCTCCCTCATGAGCTTCCTTTGTAAGGAAGAGTTCCAAGAATTTTATTATTTCCCAATCCCGAATCAGTGCTAAAAAGTGGTCAGAGTGATAAGTTATTCAACATTGATAGCTATTAGCTGTAACTGGTATTAGTGTAGTCAATCCTAACTTTTTGCAAATAGATGGTGAATATCAGGCAATTCAGGAGAACATACTTTCAGGGTAAAATTTGTCTTCTCCCTAAACTTTCATTATTAACAGTTGCATAAAACTAACATTACTTGTAAGTGTCCTTGCCTTTTTTTTTTTTTTTTTTTTTGAGACGGAGTCTCGCTCTGTCGCCCGGGCTGGAGTGCAGTGGCCGGATCTCAGCTCACGGCAAGCTCCGCCTCCCGGGCTTGCACCATTCTCCTGCCTCAGCCTCCCGGTGTCCTTGCCTTTTGATATGGTTTGGCTCTGTGTCCCCACCCAAATCTCATCTTGAATTGTAATTCTCTGGTGTTGACGGATGGAACTGGTGGAAGTTGATTGGATCATAGGGGCAGTTTCCCCCATGCTGATCTCATGATAGTGAGGGAGTTCTCATGATAGTGAGGGAGTTCTCATGATATCTGATAATTTACATGTGGCAGTTTCCCCTGCACAGCTTCTCTTTCTCTCCTGCCCCCTTGTGAAGAAAGTACTTGCTTCTGCTTCTGCTTTCACCATAATTGTTAAGTTTCCTGAGGCTTCTCCAGCCATACAGAACTATGAGTCAGTTAAACCTCACTTTTTAAATAAATTCCTCAGTCTCTGGTAGTTCCTTATAGCAGTGTGAAATGGACTAATACACTTTTGAAAATTAAATTCTCTTGCCCTAAAATATGTGTGTAAAGATTTTTCTCAGGAGATTGAATATATTTATCACTGCTACAGTCTTTGCTTTGTTGAGGCATACACTATAGTTACAGTTTTTCATACTGTTTGAAAGGCATGTAGAATTGAAGTATCAGTGACACTTTTTATACTACAGTTATTTTGCCTTTAAATAGCACCAATTTAAATGTGCATTATTACCTTTGGTGGTCTTAGTTTCTAAAGTCATTATTTGAAATACTCTGTGAGTGTTGCTAGATTGTTATCTGCATAGTTATTTTAATAGCCTGGTCCACCTTTATCTCTTAATTTCAAAATGTTTTTCCTATTGTGTTATTTTGTAACCTACATAGAGCACAGTGAAAGGTTAATGGTGAAAAAGTTGATTTGGTACAGTGCCTGGTCTCTGGATTGGTGAGGAAAATATTTCTAAATGAATCAACCAAACAACCAGCAATAAACAAACAAAACCCTGAAATCAATTTATAAAGCAAGAGTCATCTGGGAATCCCCTTGTCTCTTAGAGAACTATTCCAACTCGACTTGAATCTATGGCCTAATCCAATCTAAAACCCTCAAAGAGAGGTATTTGAGTTTTTAGGGTTTATTTCCTCCTATGACTCCTTGCCTTTAAGCTGTTGTACCTATAAATATTGCCTTAGCTTTGCCTCATATCAGGGTGAATTGAAGTCTAGGTAATTCATTGGCTTCAGAAAAATCATGAGACAGTTTAGCTTTGTGAATATTGAAGACTATCATGAGGGAGAGTCACCTACCAGAGTGACAGGCCTCTGCTCCTAGTGCTGACACCTCTTCCAACTCTTCCTCTCTTCCTCTTATCCTTCTTCCTCTCAGAAGTAAAAGGCAGTTCTTCAGGTCTCCCCCTGAGACAGTTCTCTCCGCTGTCAAATGTCCCAGAGTCTGACAGGCTCACCTTTTTTTTTGTTTTTTTTTTTTTTTGAGACAGAGTTTCACTCTGTTACCCAGGCTGGAGTGCAATGGCGTGATCTCAGCTCACTGCAACCTCCGCCTCCCGGTTCAAGTGATTCTCCTGCCTCAGCCTCCTGAGTAGCTGGGATTACAGGTGGCCACCACCACAACTAACTTTTGTACTTTATAGTAGAGACGGGGTTTCACCATGTTGGCCAGCTGGTCTCAATCTCCTGACCTCAGGTGATCTGCCCACCTTGCCCTCCCAAAGTGCTGGGATTACAGGCGTGAGTCACCACGCTTGGCCAGGCTCGCTTCTTAAGTGTTCTGGTGAACAAGTCTTTCACCATTTCATTACAGGAAAAAACTTAAGGAAAGTTTTGTTTTATTTTGCTTCTTGTAGTAGTTTTGTAGTTGTTGAGAGTTGGAGGGGGTGATGGTTTTGTTGGGTTGCTAAGCCACTTTTTTATATAAAGGAAACAATTTCCTAAGTTGTGGAATATGGTCATAAGTGAATTTTCCCTTTCATCAATATGCAAAAATATCATGAATAAGAATGAATTAATGTATCTATTAAACCAGAGATAGTAAAGTCAGAGTAGTAGAATTTCAGATACAGCTAACATTTAAAAAGTAACAGGAAAATAGGAAAACGTAAAGAGAAAAAGCAAGCACATTCTTATTTCTGTTGAGTTGAGCTGAGAAAACATAGTTTGCAGTTTATAAATCTAGAATGCTATAAAGAAGGGAGGACACAGAACTCTTTTGAACTTAGTTATTACTTTAATTTCACTTTATTTCTATAGCTACAAAATCATCTGTAGGCTTATTAGCAAATTAGAAGTTCTCCATGTGGATTTTAATTTCAAGTAATGATAATTTTAGAATTTGTTTTCACGTGTCTTGAAAATATTGTGTGACAGATCTTAGGCACTATGCTTTATGTAGATTTTCTCATTTAATCCTTTTATCAAACTACCTCACAGAGGCAGGTGCTATTTCTATTTCATTTTAACAGTGAGAAAATACAAGAACAGCAAAGTTAGTCATTTGCCTAAGTATACACAGCCAGAAAGTGCAAAGCAAGGATTTACACTCCAATAATCTCAGGGTAGTATCAGAGGTCATTTTTAAGAAGATCTTGAAGTTCACACTGATTAAGATGACTTTGAATTGTGTTTTCAGCATCAAGTGTTTTAGTATGATTAACAGAGTGGAAGGTTATCCCAAATAAAATAATATCTTTTAATTATACCTTAGCAATTTAAAATGTCTGATAACAAATTTATAATTACCTTACAAATTTTACTGACGGAGTTGATAGAGTATTTTCATAATGCATGCTTTTGTTCCATTGAGTAGTGCTACATCTCTTATTACTCAGTAGTAGATTTGGAACAGGAAGCAATATGGAATTGGAACAACTAAGGCGTTAACTATCTTATTCACGTTGTGTACATTTTGCTGAGACATTATCATCCCAGACTACATTAATAATTGCAGTACCCTTAAAAAATGTAGACTCCAAATTCAATTCCAGAAGCAAGAACACTGGGAAACAATGACAATTCAAAGAAGAAAAAGAAATGACACTTCTCTTTCAGTGTGAATATCTACATGGTAGCAGAGATTCAGAAATGCATGGTAATTAGGAAATGTTCTGCATTAAACTATTTAGGCAATATTCCTTCAGGAGAATCACAGTAGTATTTACTGTGATGGCTACTGCAAACATATCTAATTTAATAGCACAGTTTAAATGAATTCTGATAACTACTTTGTACTTCATCTATGTTACCTATAACAATTGGTATGCAACCTTTCACAGACATAGAGGCAGCCTTGTCATTTATTGGTGTTGTCAAGAAGCATAAATAATCACTAGGTGACATTTTGACACGAGGATTTATTTAGTGATGTTTGCATCCTGACATTGACAGAATATGTGAGGACATTTTATCAGCAGCACCTCCAGCCTCACAGAATGCAAAAAAAGAATGTGCACTTTACTGATAACTGAAAGTGAGATTTGACCTCCCTCTCCCAAATTCCTTACGTTTTCCTCCACATTTCTCTAATTGTTACATCCCCATTCTTTGATTTATTAAAAAGAACTTGCTAACAGAACCTTCCTTCTATCCAGGAAGTTAATTCATTATTTGGTAATTTCATGACATGTTTTTATTCAATTTTTGATGTCTGTTTGTAACATTAACTACACAGAATGTTAATGTTAAACAATAGGTATCTCCTTAATATTATGTGTCTGATACAGTGCTAACATCCATTCACCCTCTTTAATAGGGAAATTTGTGTATTTTTAAAATTCTGTCAATCATCTTTGTTGTGTTTGGCGAATAGACTTTCCAATTAGTAGACAGAGATGAGAGAAGGAAAAAGAGTAGCTTTTGAAAATCATTACATTTTATATTTTAATTGGCTATTTGAATACCAAGATCTTTCTAGAGTCACATCACCTATGTGGTAATAATAAATAGGTAGATGCTCCCTATGAATGAACTGAATACAATTTTTATTTTCAGGTTAGTTTTAAATAATAATTGTTAATTACTCAAATGGAAATTTGAGTTACAAGCACGCATCTCGTAGGGTGGAGGAAAGACCATGTAACAAGGAAGTAGAGAATTTTAATACATTCCCACTCTACCAATAAAATCATCCCCAGGGCCTCTTCTGTTATTTCCAGGAAAATCATGAAGATGATTTGAGGATGGCTGGGTAACCATGAAAGTGGGTGAGTTTTCGTGGCCATTTTATAGGGTAAACTCAAAACAGTTCTTTCCTCAAATGAAAATATTTTAAAGTTCCCTTGAGTAAAAACTGGGAGGAATTCTACAAATGAGTGTGTAAAAATGACATTCTAGTTTCTAGCATTTTTTTTTCTGTAGTTGTTTTTTACCCACTATTTAGAGATCTAAATAATCATATTATATAGAGCAGATGACCAGCATGGCTGAACCCGGCTTGGCTCTGTATCTTTGTGGACACACAGTGATGTGGTCTTCCTCCAGCTTAACGGTAGCCTTTGTGAGAATTTTAATTTTTGTGTTCTTCCTTCCTCCTGGAAAGTATGATGCATAGTGGTGGGAATTATAAAGACAGAACTTCTACACACACATAGACAGAAAGCAGAAATATTACTAACGGAAAAAGTTTAAACATTTATGGTCTTTACAATTCAGCGGCTCCAGACTCCCCGATCCATGTTCGCTATTTATGCCTGCATGGGTGGTGGCACTGGATGAAACTGCAGTCACTGTACAGTGTGTCCTGCTTTTCCCAGCTGCTTTTCCACTGAGGGGAAGATCCACCCATGAACGAAAGTTTATATCCACACCTTGGACTCTTGCGATTTGTGAGAGAGCAGGGAACCAGGGTTTACTAATTTCATCTGTTCCTGCTGCCAAAGAATGAGGGCTCTCAGGAGTGAGGAAGGAAGATTGATGGTGTTTCTGTGTGTGACATTTCCCAGGGAAGCTCCTCTGCTAACAGGCATGCCGTTCCCATTGATCAGTTTCTTAATCCTAGCTGTGTTGTCAGAATCACCAATGGAGCTTCTGAAAAATACCGATGCCTCGGTCCTCCCCCAGATGTATAATTGATTGGGAGTGGAGTCCTGATGTGATTCTAATGCATGGCTAAAAACTATAAACACAGCAATTTAATTTCAGAACATTCATTTCACCATTCTCCCTTTATATTCAGCATTCTGGTTACCACTCTAACCTGTATCACCTGCCATTAAATGTTTGAGTTCTGTTCCCTGCTGCTTTGTCACTGAGGGTCTTTCCTGCCTTTCTGGCTTCTCCCTTATTCACTGTACATCCTATTGTCCAACTATTCTGTTTCTCCCTTCTCCGCCTCCGTACTGGAGGATGCTAGAGGAAGTTACATAGATACATGTATATCTTCTAGCCAATTATAATCAAAACAAAGATGAGCATGGATGGCTATGGGTTATGCCCTATACCTCTGTCACCCTTCACTCCACAAAATGGAATTCATGTGATTGCGCCAAAACTAAAATCTAATGCATACATTCATAATCCGCTGATTAGATTAAAGAAACATTTCTGGATATTCGTAACAAAACTTCTGAAGAGATACCCGTAAGTTCCATTTCTCTACTCTGTCTGGCAGCCATGGAGATGTGCCACTGGATCTTCCTTCAGGAAGAGCTTGCCCTTCAGCTGGAGGCCATGCAGTTAGCTCACAGCCTCCAGCTACAGCACCCTTCCAGATCTGAAGCAGCATTCAGCTAAAGACAAGGACTGACGAGGGCAGCTCCCAGACACTGACAACTCGATGGGCCATTAGGATCAGGCCATCTTTTCCCAATGTGGTACTCTTCTAAGAGGCAAGCTCTTAGGGCTTGGGAGCTCCCGATTGAGTTAGCCAAGACTTTATCTGACTTACATCTGATTTACATCATAGTCTGAGTCCCTCTCTACTCAATTCTTCCTATACCTCTCCATCTTTCCTTTCAGGGGTGTCAGCTCTGCATCAGAGTTGAAGGCTGTCTCTGCTTCATTTTCTTTTTTCCCCTTTTATCTTTCTTAGGCATTGAATCCTGAGGAATTTCCCCTCTTAGCTTTCTCTCAGCATCTGCTTCCCAGATAAGCTGTGTTGACATTATTATCTGCCTTAATATTTTTAAACGTTGTTTAAAAGTTGTATTACTGTTTTCCAATTATTGAAAAATAATTTCAAACTTTTCTGTATATATATATATATGTATATATACACACAGAAAATTAGAGTGAAAATTTTACCACCTCTAAAATCTACTGTTTGTATTTTTCTCCCAGAATTTTAATACATGTTTGAAAGGTTCTATAACGTGGTTACAAATTATTTCTTATTTTATTCTAATTGTGTAAAAATCTTACCTCTTAAAAATGTTGTCATTAAAAATCCATTTTCAGAGTTCTAAAATTAAGTAGTCTGAGCAGAGAGAATTTAATGCTGAACCAAATGTAAGTGATTCCAGTTTGATAGGTTTGGAAAACTCCCATTAGACAGAGCCATATTTCCTGAAGGGACTTACTAGTTCCTCTGGCTGCAAATAAAGCAGTCCTCTTCCTTTAGGTACTTACCACATTGTATTGATTATTATTTTGAAAAAATACATGTTGTCATAATATATTTTGTGGCATAATTTCTTCATTTCTGATCTGCACAAACCTTGGCATAGTGCTAGATACATGGTTTGTGCACATTAAGTGTTTATTGTACTGAATTAAGCAAAATTCTTACACATGTTTTGACATTTGCAACTTCACTGGTGTTCTCAGGGGAGACATCCTCAGGATAACTTCCATGTACATAAATGAGAATAGGAAATTGTTATTTTTCTGTGAAGCCCTGCCAGAAAAACTTTAGGTCTGATAAAAGTTATTTCTTTTTAAACAGATGTCGAGCTCTTGAAGACTTTAAAAGTCCTTATTCTTTCATAAATCAGAATACTCCAATGTACAGCTTTGCAGTAAAGAGAGGGTTTAAGTCAGGAAAACCTTGCTAAATAAATGGTCTACAAGTTAGAATGGCATATTGCCTTTCTCTGAATCCTCAGGCAGAGGCCAGGGTTTGGAGCCAAGATTAAAGGCTGGATGAGTCATCTGCCATGGTATGGCAATGCCTCTGTTCTCACGTCTGCGCAATCAAATCTCAAACTGATTTCTCCTTCTCGTTTTTTTCTTCTCTTTTTGGCAAGAGAGAAAATAACTTCAGCATTCTTTTTTAGGAGGGTAAAAAAAAGGAACACCATTCTATTTCCCAAAATTGCATATAGAATTTCAAAGAGTGACCTCTTCCCAGATATAGCAAAACTTATGGTGGCAATGGGAATGTGTCACCTTTTGAAGTATGAAAGCATTAGATCCCCAGGCCTGCCCATCTCTTCATTGTACTTTTGGAGAATGGTAGGATTAGGAGTAAAGGAGGATTAAATATAATATCATCTTCCCAGAGAGTAATTAATATTTCTGGCCATGCAGACTGTCACGTGGTATGTCACAGTGGCAATAAGTGAATGACGAGAAGACAGACTCCAGGGATACTGAGATGTTCAAAGCCTTGCTTTTGTCACAGTTGGCCGATTAAGTCATTTTTAGCATTTGGACTTCTTAGGGGCAGAGGTTTTTTCTTTCATATTAGATATACTCTTTTCCCCATACCATTCAGTTACATAATAGGATAAGTGCATGTACAAAGTCATGCCTTTTTAGTATAAAACACAGAATCATATTCATTTTTGAAGTTATAGTTATTCATGATATTACTAATTTGGGACACAGCAAATAAGACATTGCCAGAAGTACTTTCCAGGCAGAATAAATACGTAGCTTGCTCCTAGCCGAGTTTGTTAAATATAGCTTTGATCCCCCCCACCCTCATGAACTGTATGGTAGTTTTCTCATAATCTACCACCCTATCTTTAAATGTTAGACTCCAGATGATTTTGTATTCTGCAGTTACATTTTCCAGATCTTTCCTGGCTTTGTGACTTGGCCTGAAATTGTATGCCTCTCTCTCTTTTGACCCATTCTGCTTGCAGTGTTTCACTTCAGTTCATCAGACAGCACCTGATTAGGAGGCCTTCTATCATCCATTCCCCACACATCCGCCTGGCCTCTGCACCACGGGGCTGGCTGCCCTCCAGAACCTCATCCTGGAAGCAGCTGCCCTCACAGGAAAAGATGAGTTTGGTTCATCTGTGAACATTTTCAAGGAGTTGGACTCAATGTCACAAATAGGTCAAAGCCTCAGTCACATTTGAAGTGTGATACAACGGCATCCTTAAAAATATTTAATTTCCCTGGCAGGACTGTGTCATTAAAAGAATAGAAATCTTGACAATAAGCAGATGTGCTTTGGAATTCCTGCTTCACTGCCTTTCTATCTATATAATATAAATACTAACCTGTAAAGTTCTAAGCACATTACCTGGCACATTAAAGTAGGCTCTTAATAAATTTTGGTTCTCTCTAAAACTCTTTCAAGTGTTTATCATGCACAAGGTCAGTTTGGATCATGGAATAATGGATGGTACCAAATTATTAAGAAGTCAATGCTCAGGGTGCTCAGGGGGAATCTTGGTAAATTCTAAGCTGAAATACAAGTTAGAATGTGAAAAATGCCACATTGCAAATCTAGGGAAATGAGAGTTCAGAGGAGGGAACTTACTCTTAGTGAGAGTGTAAGGAAAAACTTTATGACAGCAATAGCAATTGAAATAAAACATGAAGAAATCCTTCCCTTTCCTTACATACTAGTGCCTATTATTTGGACTTTGCAGGTGTAGAAAAAAGATATTCTAAGTGATGAGAAAAAAAGCAAGCAAATGAAGATAATATAGGGCATGTTGGAGAAATACCTAATAGTGAAAGTTGGCTAGAGCAAAGTGCCCATTAAAAGGAAGATAGGAGATAATTTGGAAAGCTAGATTATGCCATATGTTGGAGGATCTTAGATTTCACCTGTATGAGAAGCTAGGCCTATAAAGGAAGAAGACCTTCGCTATGAATCAGGAACCCTAGGTCCCTTTCTTACTCTGCCACTACTTGGTAAGGGACGGCAGAGCATCCAGGTTCTACAGTCATATTGTTCTGTGGTCAAATCTCAGTTTCCACTTAATCAACTCTGTGACATTGAACAAGTTATTTTGCCTTTCTGTCCCCAATTCCCTCACTTGTAAAATGAGAGGATTAGACCAGACCATGTCTCCTGAAGTATAAACTTATTTGTTTATAAATTTGGTTGCTAGAAAATGGCAAAGGTTTTTCATGAAAAAGTGTTTTTCAAAAAGTGGGAATGTTTTAAAATCTTCCAGATGAAATAACTGGAGAACTTTTATTTTCTATGGCAATGGTAAACACATGGTTTAAGGTGAGAGATCTAGCACTACTATCCCGGGCAGTCTGAAGGAGAGGAAAACTGAATAAAGGCAAGAAAGTTATTCAAGTTGGGCCCAACTTGAAATGAGAATTTGAAGAAGGGTAATGACATTTTTTTTAAAGAGAGGGGAAATTATGAGAGACATTGCAGCAATAACAATAAAAAAACTTGGCAACTGATTATCATTTCTAAAGCTAATGAGCATAGGAAGTATTATGCTTTTTAAACAAAAACTTACATTTTTTTTATATTGTCATATAAGTGATCTGATTTAGTGATTACTTTTATTTAGTTCCATATTACTCAGAGAGTTGCAATGCATGTAGAGTTTCCAGTGATATAGATTGGCACATGTTATTGATCTAATACATATTTATTGTGGACCTAGTATGTGATACTCTTCTAGGTGTTGGAGACATAGCAGAGAACAAGACAGACAAGGTCTTTCCTCTTGTACAGCTTACATTCTACAACTGATAATGGTGGAAGAGAAAGACAACAAACAAATGAAGAAAACAGTAGCTGTAAAAAAAAGCGTGATGAGGAAGATAGATAAGGTTGATGTGATGGGAATACCTGAGATGCTGGGGAAGGCTTCCCTGAGAAGGATGCGTTTAGATTGAGAGTTGAATGAGTGAAGGAGTGAGCAACATGGAGCGACAGAGCAAGAACTTTCCAGGTAGAGGGAACAGATCTAGTGCAAAGGTCCAGGGCTGGAGCTATGCTCTGGTGTGTATCAGGAATTGAAAGAAGCCAGGCTGCTAAGGGCATAATGAGCTTGGGAGAGAGTAGTCAGAGATGAGATGAGACTATAGGTGTTAGTTCACAGCATAAAGCTCATTTGTAATCTCTTCTTGGCCTCGTTGCAACTTTATAGTCCACTATACAACATCCGTCATAGCAGAAATAAAAAAACACATTTACTCTCTTTTTTCATACCAACACTAGGAAAATGTTCAAACTCCCAATTTTTCAGGGGAGAAAATTAGGTCTCAAAGTTGTTCAGCTACTTGCTCAAGGTCACACAGCTTGTAAATGGCACAGATGCGACTCAAATCAGGTCTTATGATTCTAGGACCAGAGAAGTTTCCACTTCCCACGGTGTCACTTTCCCTTCTTATGTAATCTTAAGAGAACAAACAGAGAGTTACTGACCTTTTATCAGCGAACTAGCAGGAGAAGCATCTGTAACTGAGGATAGATGTTTTAACCACATAACAGTGAAAGAGTCCCCCTGCTTATGGCTGACAACCTGACATGCACTTTCCTGCAGTTGGTTTATAAGTAGAGAGGTAGAGAGGAGCACCTATTGGCAGAGAATGAGTAGAGTAAATTATGTACTTATTTTCCTTTCCACGGGAAACTTATAGCAGCCTTTTGCTTTTATAATGCCATGATCTGATGAATTTCCAACAAAATCAACTTCATGTATCTGGGCTGACTGAAATATGCCGTAAGATACCATGGCATTTTAAAGCAAACGTGAAATGTGGTAAACAAGCTGGTATTTACTCATGGGCACTCTATTAGCTATTTCTGCACTTTGCCCCTCCATTAAGTTAACTGCCAGGCTGAGGCCATTAAAATCCAGCCTTCTTCCTTCAATTACAGGCACACATTAACTCTAGATATTCTGAGCCTTTCTAATAGAGCCATTTCCAGAAAGGATTTCTATTAGTGTCTCTCTCCTTTCTGTTCTCATCCTAAGGCCCCTCCAGCTTCCTGCAACTTTGAGTTCTGAATATGCCTACCTCAGAGCCAGTTGGGATCTCTGTTTATGATGCAACCCCAAATCCAGGCATCCGTTTAAACGAGTGCCCAGTTATAGAGACATATTGTACTTCTCTTCTTTCAGAGAGCAGCATTTGCTTTTTGCTGGGGGCTTTCTGACTGATGCAGGGGGCGAGGAAGGAGAGTTGGCGGGCGTTTGGGAGCAGATTTAGAGCCGCTTCTCATTGGAGGGGCTCGCTTTTCCTGAGCTGCCAGACACTGCAGGCTCAACTGAGGCTCGGAGGTGCAATTCAGGCTGGTGGAGCAGCGGGGGAAGGCAGGGACAGGCGGGGCTAGCGCGGCTCTGCAGCTGATCACACGCACCACCACACACACCACATTCCTGCTGCCCCAGCTTGCGCCTCGCATCTTCCACCCGGGGCCACCGAGGCGCTGAAAAGGAGTGGGGGACAGAAGAAGGAAGAGGCAGAGGAAAAGCTAGAGCGGCGCTACTGTTTAACCTGAAAGTCTGACCGGCAGCCCAAGGCTCGAGCCCCGTCCAGCAGCACCGCTGTCGCCTGGAAGGAGGGCAGAGCGCCAAGAAACCCACGAGCCCCCGCTCGAGTCATTCTGTGGTCTGTGCGCCAAGGATCTTTCTGGCAGGGACAGCGCGGTGCCCTCAGGGAGGTGCGGAGCTTGGGGGACCTGCATTGGCGCCCATCGTGGTACACCAGGAAAAGTGGGAACGAGGAAAACAGCCGTGAGCGCAGAGTGCGAGGCCAGGCTGCCGCTACCGCCCGCTGCGCCGCCTCCTGCCCTCTCCCGCTGGGTGAGTGCCCAGGCTTCGCGCACTGCCGTGTCTCAGCTGAGTGCGGGGGCGGCCTGCGGGCCCCTGAGGGTCCGCCGGAGGGCCCCGGTGGCGCCCGCGGAAACTCGGCGGTCGGGGGACGCCAGGCGGACAGGTCTCTGGAGTCCGGAACCCGGGAATCTGAGCCCGGAGGGCACGGGTAGGGGGCGTTGCACCAGTACCCGGCAGACATGCCTTTGGGCGGGATTTTGGCTAAAAGATAGGAGACAGGTGCGCCGGGGGTGCGGGGAGCGGTCCCAGGGGGCGGGAGATTGGGGAGCGGCGGGGAGGGGGGAGGGTCTGGTCCAGGCAGGTAAAGGCAGCTTCTTAGGCAGCCAGCGAGTTGGCAGGTGGGTTGGGGCTCGCTGGTCAACTCATTTATTTTAAGCAGCCAGTTTGGGGGTACTGCAGGATAATCAGGAGGGCCGTGGGGAGTCAAGAGGTGACCCGGGATGCCGGTGGTGGAGAAAGAAAAGAGGAGCCTCGGGAAGCTTGGAGGCAAAATTGCGCTTGGGTTCCTGGTCCTTGCATCCCTCCTGCCTTGAGTGCGGGAGAACACTTTTTTAAGACTCACCTTGGCAAGAAAGCCTCCGTCCTAGGGGAGAAGGAGAGGCGTCTTCTGCAGGGGGCAGAGACCGCAGCTACCTGCCGGGTGCGCCCCCCACCCAGGAGCGCTCGCTTCGCCCCCTTTCCTCCCCCGCCCCCACCTCTTTATTGGTGCTAGTTTGCAGCGCCCAGCTCCTGCGCCTTCGCTTTGCGTTTGAATCTGGCTCGCCCCTTCGTATTATGTCTGCACTCCGAAGGAAATTTGGGGACGATTACCAGGTAGTGACCACATCGTCCAGCGGCTCGGGCTTGCAGCCCCAGGGTCCAGGCCAGGACCCTCAGCAGCAGCTTGTGCCCAAGAAGAAGCGGCAGCGGTTCGTGGACAAGAACGGCCGGTGCAATGTACAGCACGGCAACCTGGGCAGCGAGACTAGCCGCTACCTCTCGGACCTCTTCACCACGCTGGTGGACCTCAAGTGGCGCTGGAACCTCTTCATCTTCATTCTCACCTACACCGTGGCCTGGCTCTTCATGGCATCCATGTGGTGGGTGATCGCCTACACTCGGGGCGACCTGAACAAAGCCCACGTCGGTAACTACACGCCTTGCGTGGCCAATGTCTATAACTTCCCTTCTGCCTTCCTCTTCTTCATTGAGACCGAGGCCACCATCGGCTATGGCTACCGATACATCACAGACAAGTGCCCCGAGGGCATCATCCTCTTCCTCTTCCAGTCCATCCTGGGCTCCATCGTGGACGCCTTCCTCATCGGCTGCATGTTCATCAAGATGTCCCAGCCCAAGAAGCGCGCCGAGACCCTCATGTTCAGCGAGCACGCGGTGATCTCCATGAGGGACGGAAAACTCACGCTTATGTTCCGGGTGGGCAACCTGCGCAACAGCCACATGGTCTCCGCGCAGATCCGCTGCAAGCTGCTCAAAGTAAGTGCTCCCCGCCCCTTCCCCACCAGGAGACCTGCGTCCCCCAAACCCGGGGAGTATATCGTCTGAGAACCAGCCCGGGCCCCCTCCCCTGGTTCTACCTATCGCCACAGGTAAACTTCCTTTTGTGAGGTTGGGGGTTGGAGGACTGGGCAAAGAATGCGGTTGACAATTCTGTGCCTTTTCCACTCACTCTCGTGCTCTTGTTTATATTCGTCATTTCGGATGTGCTTGTATCACTTACTGGACTAATAACACTTGAGGACTAGTGTTGGCTCCTGGAGCCATGAGGGCAATTAGTGCCCTGTTCCCCTTCCTGTCTCTGTTGTTTCGCTCTCCACAGCGATTTTATTTGTTGTCGACACACTACCTCATTCAATGTGAGGTACTAGAACTCAACTGAACAGCTGTTATTTTGAAGAATTAGGTGCTGAACTTGCCTCAACTTTCACGATGGGCTTTTCTTATTTTTTTCTTTTCTTTTTTTTTTTTCACCTAATAATATTGGAGGCTGATTACTCCTCTAGACCCAATGACTTTAACTCTGTGGTCATCTTTTTAACAAACGCACAGATACAGGAAGCAGATAATAAAGTGGAAGAAACCACACTTGGTTCTTTTAAATTTTTATTTTTACCAAATATTTTCTTAGAGAAGTATTCTTTGAAAGCTTGAGTGCTTTTCCTGTAGGGCCTCTTGTTAATTTTATTCTTAATTGCCTGTTTCTATGAAGCCTTTGTCAATTACAGATTTCTCTTGAAGCTTTCAGTATCCATTAAAGAAGATTACTTCCTACCATCAACGGTGTAAATGCTAAAACAAATTGCACATGGAGTGATTATTAAAGCAAGGTCCGTCTAGTCGTTAGAGGGCACCACCACAAACAAGAGAAGTCCTTCTTAATCACTCATCCAGTTAGAGTTTGGGAAGGGAGACTTAAAGCCCAGTTGTTTGTCTCTGTGTGATTTACAATTCATTTTTTTCCCTAGAGGGATTTGTCTTAGTAGTTTTCAAATGTTCATAAATTGAAAAAGATGGCCTTAAATAAATAGTTCGTACAATGAAAAATATTTATCTGAGGTTATGTAGAGAACTGAAGCCAGATTCTGAATTTAGTATTAATAAAATGAAAATCTGATCAATATTTGAGATTTTGCCTTTGAAATTTAAATTTCTACTCTACAAGTACATATTGTTTTACACAGCCCCAACTTAATGTTGTAGTTAAAAGGGATCCAATGTGCTTTTAAAAAGTTTTGCTCTTGTGTCATTTTCATTATTCATTTACAAGATGTTAACATAATTATCCTTGACCAAGTTGCTCAGTAAAGTGTTTAAATTAAAGCAGTTCACTTGTCCTGTCACTTCATATCATATACATATTTACTGTGCTACATACAGTAAATAAACTAAATTTTGTATACTGTGGTGGAAAATTATCAACCTGGTTCTGATGTAAGTATTCATTAAGGTAACTATGAATAAATAATTTGGGTAGATCATATTCGTATATAATTAATTTCAGTGAACTGCATACAAAATTTAACTTAGTGTATTGTTATTGACCACTGTTTGAACCAAGCAGTTTGTCAGATCAAGCTGAGCAGTTGTATTGTAGATATGTTATTACAATGGTAACTGTATGTGTCTGTATCTTTGCATAGACCAAAATATAGCACCTGTTTCTTTAGGTTAGGCCTGCTAGACAGATAGAAATACTTTGTTACTATAGTGGCAAGGTTTCTGTTCAAGCAATCCGTGTTTATGAATCACTTTGAGACTTACTGAAGAGTAGTTTACCATATTAATTGATGTAATGGAAATTGAAAATTAGACATTAAAGGTTATTTATAGTCATTCTCTAGTTTTTCAAACATATAAGGTTATTTATTACAGATGTCTTTTCTAGATAAAATATTATTGATGTTTATAGATTTTATTACATTTTATTTCAACAAAGCCAGTCATAATTAGAGTTAACCTATATGTTAGTTTTTGTTTCTTTTCTTGATACAAAGGTACGATGATTCTGAAGCACCCAGTCTCTACACTGGTGCAGAATACTGATTATAATTTTTCTGCCTAAGGAATGTACCACACATATACCATAAAGAGTATGCTAATTAAAAATATGAAAGATTTATAGTGTTGACAAATTTGGAGCAAGGTGCTATATTAACACAAGGTGATAAAAACATCTAATTAAAATAATACATATATTCTTATAAAGTCTTTTACTTTTGATTCGTTAGGAAGATGTCAGTGCTAGACGTAAACACGATTTACCTGTGGCATCAATTTATATTTAAACAAAATGATGGTGAAATTCTCCCCTGTTTTTTGTAAAGGGAGAGAGTTGATCCGTGGGTAACTTTTCAACTAGCCGGTTAGTGTAATTTGTTCAAAGTTAATATTTCCTGTAGCCATGGTAATTTAAATGAATTATTGTAGCTCTTGTTATTCCTCAGACTTCATTAAAAAGGAGTCATGTTTTATTGGGGAAATAATAACATTCAGCAAAATTAGACGGGAGATTCGCCTTTAACAAGTTGTTCTCATTTTCTCTTAGGGACTGAGATTAAGTGACCTAAAACAGTCAACTCTATTTTTAAAGAGAAGCTATACCAAAATCTTGAAGTAATAATATGTCCCTATCAGTTTTATACATTATTATTATTAAATGTACACACAGTTTCCCCCTTTAAACTTCGATTTAACAATTTAAATGCAAAATTTATGTGTCTTTAATGCAGAATGTGTAGAATTTTTAAGGCAACAAAATCCAGTATAATATTTAATGCTAGTACCTATAGTGCGTGTATGCTTTTCCTATTACCTAATTTAATTTACTAATTTTTCTATTGCTGTTTTCTTATTTGCTAAATAAAAGCTTCTTTAGATAAATACAACAGTTCTATTTAATAATTATAAAGCACTTTTTGATTCTTGGGGAGACAATAAGAACATGGGCATGGCTTTCTAATGCTGTTACGAAATTTCTCATGCATAATAGTTTTCAAATGCCTAACTTTTGATGGAGGTTTTTTTGTAAAACTTTTTTGCCTAATTTTTAATTATGCTTTTCACTTATTTGAAAGCACATTTTATCTCATCTCCATTCCTGTCGTCCAGCCTTACAAACACTAAAATTTCTTTCAGTAGTCAAATACAGATCTTTCAACTTTATGCCTGGAGGGGTCAGTCCTTTTTCTACTCATAAAAAAAGAAAGTAGATTAAATAAAAATCAAAGGCTATAGTTTGAAGTTCCTCATTAAAATCTGTGATTGGCCGGGCGCGGTGGCTCAAGCCTGTAATCCCAGCACTTTGGGAGGCCGAGACGGGCGGATCACGAGATCAGGAGATCGAGACCATCCTGGCTAACCTGGTGAAACCCCCTCTCTACTAAAAAATACAAAAAACTAACCGGGCGAGGTGGCGGGCGCCTGTAGTCCCAGCTACTCGGGAGGCTGAGGCAGGAGAATGGCCTGAACCCAGGAGGCGAAGCTTGCAGTGAGCTGAGATCCGGCCACTGCCCTCCAGCCTGGGCAACAGAGCGAGACTCCCTCTCAAAAAAAAAAAAAAAAAAAAAAATCTGTGATTGAACTATAAATATAGCTATAGACAGCTCTTTTAAGATGAATATTCTTTCTTCCTCTCCTCCCCATATTGAATTTTTACTTGAATTTTCCATTTATTTCAGCTGTCTTTTCTTTTTTGGCTTTACCCAGAAAATAGGGACTAGCTAGTATCATGGCTATGCTAAGTTACTATGTCATCCAATTGAAAGTTTTTATTAAAATGCCTGGATTAGGGAGTTGAGACCAGTAGTTGTAATGTTGAACCGTATAGTTTAGTGCTGGGTTTAAAGGATTTGGAAGTCTTACTTACTCCTTTCTACCAACCTAATAATAATGGTTAATGGACCTAGGCATACAACTTGTTAGGGCAAGAATTAATTACTATTCTTTGATACACTGTTCAATAAATTACAAATTTATTATCTCAATGCCATCATGTATATGGTTATATTCATCCAGTCAGCACACATTTTTTATATAAACATAAAATAAACTATGATTGCATTCATATTTTGAAACAAAAAGATAAGAATTAATTTTCTGGAAGCATAATGTTACTTCCTTGTAGTTCTATTTATTGCCAATAGGCATCCTCTTTCTTTCCTAAGAGGTCAGCTGTGCAGTCCTTAACTTTCTCTTGTCAAAAGGTAATAGAGTACATTCCTTTCCTCTTCTAACATCGCGTATGTTATTTTTGTGCTCACCTTCTTTTATCCTCCACATATATATATAGGTATATATTTATATATATATTCCAAATTGGATATTGTCTTCTTTCTCCATATGACTAAGATCAAGTGCAGATGCAATAAAATGTGGTTGTCTGAAAAACCATTAAGCTCTTTATCCTCCTCATATGTCCTAACATTTTGCTAATCTAACCACGATTCCTGAATCACAGGATTCCTGCAGTTTTCTCATATATTTATAGGTTTGCTTTCATTTTGTATCTTGCAATGAAATGTGATTATGTTTTTGACACAGTATGATCTTAATTTTATAACTGACTCTTCACCAATTGACCATGGCCAATTTGAACTTTATTTTTAATCAGGAGACAATTATTTACCTCCCTTTCCAAAAATAAAATCCACAAATGAATAGCTATATTTGTAAAAGCCCTGTTCTTCTGAATATCATCTAAGCCATTAGTAAAAATACTCAAGAGGTCTAAAGCTAAGTACCTCAGAAGGCTCAGGAGCTAGGTCCCATATTGGTTGGTGAGTTCTTCAGGTAGATTCATTTTATCCTTAAAATTAGCACAGTTCCTATTTAGTCCAGTTTTTCTTTCTCTGACACAAGTATACTAATTCTCTAATAAGTATAGAACTTGGCTTCTAAAAATATAATTATTATTCTCTTTGAAATAGTAGTAATACATTTTGTTTGGTTTGGTTTTTTATTTTTAATATGATTCCTGAAAAGTAAAGGGTGGCTTGTGCTCAGGGAATAAAATGTGAACAGAAATTAGGGGCATAAAGACCCACAAATAAACAGCAGTAGGTAAGAACAAATGATAAAGAGAAGCAGGAAAAAGCACTTGATAGATTGGAGGGTGTTTGGGTAGTAGGAGGAAATGTGCAGTAGGGTTACAAAGCCTGTCCTCAGTTATTATAAATGCCACAAAGGCCCTCAAAGAATTAGAAAGCTGCTCTTTCATTTGAATGGTATGAAAGTCTCACATAATCTATTATAAGATAAATTACATTGCATTATATAAGAAATGTTCTTTTCATAAAATTGAACATATTTTTGTGGGTTAACTGGCTCAGTATTAAAAATCCTTATTTTGGACTTGGCATTGGGTCATAGTTTTCCACCCAGTATTCATGTAATTTCAAGCTTAAGGAGTCCAAATAAATGTACAATGTAACTGTAGACAATGCCAGTAAAATTCTAGGTCTATATTCCCCTCCACCTGACTACTTAAATTTTGGTCTGGGCACCAAAGCCATTGCCCTAACTGCTTTGGGTCACAGGGTACTTTTGTCTCTGATCCTGGTACCTGTGTTTGGGTCATTTCCCAATGTTAGTTTCCAGATATTACTCTGACCTCATTCCATGTAATTTTTTTCATGACTGCAGCATATATTCAGCATGCACACATACACGCGCACACACACATAAATGCATATTACAGGTATAAAGAGGATAAGTGAAATCACAGATAAAATGGTGGGGAGGTGGTAGGCAAGAATGGCCTGCTCTTTCCGTCTTAGCCTTCTTTGCTTTCCTTCCAGACCACTGGCCCTGTGGGCCCTTTTCCAGCAAGGACTTGTGAAAGGTGGTGAGGAATGGATCAAATGAGACATGGATCAAACTTTAGAATATGATAGAGATAAATCTATAGTGTAGGGCGGTAGTGATTTAATGTGTTATTCAGAATTCCTTAAGCCTCACTCCAAGGTAGGAAAGAACATAGTTACACATTAGAGAGATGGGAGAGAGAAAGGGAGCAAAGATATGGATTGCATTGGTGAAATGTGGCCTTGACAAATGAATGTGGACACTTGGCCACATATCCACCAGAAGGAGGGGGGCCAAATGTGGATTCGCTTGTGCCAGGGCAGTGCTAAATGTGTATCCTAGGATCATGTATGTATATGTATGTGAGTGTCTGTCTGTCTTTGAATAAGCACTTAACAGTTGCCCTGTGTAATATGAAGACTGTTTGTCTGCAAAGTACATGACAATGATGATCCCTTCTAGGCACCTGTGACTTTTGATTCTTTTTCCACCTATAGTGAAAATTGTAGTTGATTATCTTGTAGGCCTCTTTTGGGGCTCTAAGGAAGTTCAAAGGCCTTTGACTTGAATTGCTTCTTTGAAATTAGTATAAATGACTAGAAAATGTGGCACAACACTTAAATTCTACACATAGGGTATTTACATATAATGAAAATGTGAATAATTGAAATATTATTATTAAATAATATATGTATTACAAGTAACTTCAAAATTATTGCCACAACCAAAATTGTACAGAATTATCGAAAAATGCCTAATGTTCACATTATAACTTTTTGGACAGTTAATTTGAACAATTAATTTATTTAAACAAATTTTAAGCTCTAGATTTCTTCAACTTTTATAACTCCCAGAATGTTTTGTAATGCAATCAACAAGATATACTAAAATGGTGGAAAGACCTTTATTTCCTTCCCAAGATTCTATAAAATTGAAAGGAGAGGTTGTATGGAAGTCATTCTCAAGTCATAGTTTTTTCAAATTATCTTATAAATTTTTAAGAATTAATAATTTTTATTCACTTTCTTTAAACTTCTTTCTTCCTTATTTATTCCACAGTTCTTGTGATTCTAAATAATTTTCTTACAAACTAAAGGTTAAACTTAGCAATCAACCTTTTTAGAAATTTAAATAATTTACTGCATAAATCTTAACTTTTAGCAATCGCTTTGAATTTGAAAATAATTTAAATTATTGTTGATCTAGACCATATCAATTTATACATTTGTATCTAGAAAATGATCCTGGTTCTATGTTTCCTTGGGAATGAGAAAGTTTATTGAGCTAAAGGAGATAACTGCACCATCAACAAATTGCTCTATCAATGGAAGGTTTCTTGTAATGCTTAATATGACACAATGAAGAAAGGTTAAATTGGTTTTTATCTCAAAATATTCTGCTTATTATCAAATATTTTTGAGTGAAATATGGTAGTTAATTTCTAAATAATATGAAACTGATGGAATATCAGTGGTGCCAATTTATTATATACTCAAGTTATGGAAGAAAATTGATTTTATAAAGACACATACATAACTCACCTTTATTTTTTCTTTCACTTTCATATACATGTGTTTATCACAGTTCCTTGAACAAACATTCAAACACTCTCTCACTCCTCTTATACAAGTTGAGATTTAAAACTAAGACAGGCTTTTTTTTCTTTTTTTTCCTCCTGCAAATCACCAGAATTGCACCAGAATTAGGACAGCCTAGATTAGAATTATTTAGAAGCCTAAAGTAGAATGTATGTGCTTCTGAAAATGTATTTGGTAAGCATGTATAGGTTTTGGGAGCATCAAAAGCATGTGACTAAATCCTGCTAGGATAACTTGGCTGTAGTCAGAAGCTCAGACTTCAAACAATTCTAGTATTCCAGGCACCTGCCACATTATAACCACACCCTTCACTTTTGACCTGAGCCAAAGTCTATGGAATTTCAGTGATTAAGAGGCTCCTCAGTGTACTACAAAGTCAAGGAAGAAAGAAAATCAGGGAGTTGAACGTATCAATAGTTGAAATATTTGGTGACCTAATATAAAGGAAGAAGGAACTGGGCAATAAAATTGTAAATATGTGTAGCATCTTTGTCATTTAAAGAAAGGTTAAGTCATATAGTATCCACTGGATACATATGTAAATAATTCAATACATTTGTAAAGAATTTCACTTATCTGAAAAATGTATAAGCATTGAAAGCATGTTTCCCAAAGTGTCATATAATAGGAAGACCTGGATAGGATATAAAGTATTTGCGGTGGGAGGGAGGGGATAGGATAATTTTGAGTACAGGTGTAATTTTGAGTGTGTAGAGCAAATATTTAAAATCAGAAGGTATATTACGTCTGAATGGAACAGATCTATGCATATTTAAGCCAAAATTACTTATGTCTGAATGAACTACTTTGGTAAAAATAAAGTATTTCTTATTCCAAGTTGTCATCCTCCTGATAGCCTGCCTGTTTCTAGGCCACTTATATCCATGGGTTGTTAAGTGATTAGGGAATACAAAATTTAATAGCTTACTCTAAAGCCTTTTAGAATGAGGCACAGGTATAAATAACAAATGTATGAAAAAGGAAGACAAATTTTAGTGTTTGTGTACCTATATAATACTTGGGAAAATATATCTTCTTTGGGGAAAATTACTTTAGAATAAATGGGAGATTTAGTTTCTAAAAGAATTATTATTGTCAACAATGCCATGTAGTTCAGGAAAAGCAGAACTTAGAATGATCAGCAAAAAGACCCAAATTAATTATACACATCAGAATACCACCTTGTGTTTATATAGCACCTGTTTCTTAGTAGGTGAGAGAAAAATGACACAAGGTTTTTGTTTTTGCTGCTTTAATTTTGTTTTGTGTTTGGCATTTATTTTGTTATATTAATCAATACTTGTTATACAGCCATGTAGTTGGAAAGATGTTGGTCTCATTTATATTTTACTAATTTGAGAATAGATTTAGAAAAACAGGTGACTCAAAAAAGCTCTTTTGGGAGCATTTTCAGGATGTCTTGGACACGCCTAGTTTTCTCCAACATTGGTTGCTAGAGCTGCTGTTTTAATTTTTGCACCATCAGATTTTTCAATGGGCTCTTTTATTTGTCAGTAATCGTTTTTTTTTCATAGTCTTCTTTTTTCAGCTACACACAAGTTAGAGAAGAAAAATAGTCTCCCTTTCATTAGGATTTTGTCTACACAAATAGTATCCCTGAATATTTCTAACTACAAAGTAGCCTCTCTAGTTGACTAATTCTCCTGTTGAAACTCTTTGTAACCATTGCTGCCATAATAAAGCACCACCAATTTGGAACCCTTCATTCTGTTTTGCCACAAAGGACATGTTGCTAAGCCACATTTCTCAGTGTTTTCAGACTCACTTACTCCACATAAAAAGTCAATGCATTTTTTTTTTTTGGAACTCTGAGAGTAAGAATTTTGTCTTCAAACTATAATTTCATTGGGCAGACCAGTCTTATAGATTGTTTTGTTATTAAATTTGTTTTACATAGAATCTGTTAAAATATATTGGATTCATCAAAGTCCCATTTGACCAGCAGCGTGCTCCACCTTTCCCCCATTTTTTCTGTATTTAATTCCTAACTACCTAGCCTTTATTTCACCCCATAATTACATAAATTAAATGTATATGTTTGCTTGTGCATGATTATTATATGTGACAGATGGAAAACAAAGAGAAAACGAAGATGAGTAATTTTACTCTCATAGTTGGCTAATTTTTAATAGTCATATTAAATTTTCTCATAGAGTCCTAGCATGAACACAATTTACTTAATTAAGCTTTAGAGTGATTTATACTGAAACTGAATGCCACTACCTTAGAAACATTTTATTAAATTATGTTTCTCCGGTATAGCTTTTTGAAATTGCATTTTGATTAAAGAAAGTTCAATTTAGTGCAGTTTTTTCACTGTGTTTTAAAACTCATGGAATGACAGAGAAGCAAATATTTATAATGCAGTTTATTATTAGGAGTTTGAAAACCATTAGCTAACAACATCTGCCATTTATTTTTATTATGTAAGCTCTTGTGTACATAACAGAGCTTAATATGAGAACATCTTCACTCTTCTGTTCCATTTTATATGTGTTTGTTACTTTTCGAAAGTCTGAAAAATAAATTGTTGTGTTTTGATTTTTAGTAATAAATAAATCTCTTTCTAAATGATGGTCAATCTTTGTCAGCTTTAACACACTCCATAAAATTGCCTACTTACTTATTTGCTTTGTTGAGAAAAAAAAATATCTGGCATGCAATGAGTTATCCTGCAGTGATTGCTGTCAAGCAGCCGCACATGCACACTCAGTTCCACAGTTTGTGCTAACAACCATTGTTGGACCAGGCATTTCTCCAAAGCTCATGAGTTAGGGAATGGTAATTATAGCAAGTTGTGTATTATAAATAATGCATGTATGTTCCGCATGAGCTATGTGGGATTTCGGCCCATTTGCTAGAACATAGTTGCATAATGATTTGTTTGGATTTTGTTGCAGATGATTGATAGTGCAGAATGTTGGCAATGATGTAAATTACTGTTGGGCTGCCTTGAAATTTTCAGTACAAGTGGTGATTTCTTCTCTTTTTCTGTGTGCTTGTCTAGTCTCGGCAGACACCTGAGGGTGAGTTCCTTCCCCTTGACCAACTTGAACTGGATGTAGGTTTTAGTACAGGGGCAGATCAACTTTTTCTTGTGTCCCCCCTCACAATTTGCCACGTGATCGATGCCAAAAGCCCCTTTTATGACCTATCCCAGCGAAGCATGCAAACTGAACAGTTCGAGATTGTCGTCATCCTAGAAGGCATTGTGGAAACAACTGGTGAGTAAAAACAGATATGCCGTAAAGTTTCTTTATACCATAATGACATTATATGATATGCACAATACCTGTCATGAATTGGGCGAAATGACTCGGAGTTTACAATAGTGAAAGTAATGATTTGCCTTTTATTTATTTGTAACATTAAATTGATACCGTTTTGAAAATTAAAATGTACTGTGTTGATGGTTACATACATAATATTAACTCAGGAACACTCACTGTAAAAAAAAAGTGAGATGACTTCTTATAAATGATTATGATGTTCTATTATAATTACAAGCTTGACTTTCTTATAATCATGATTTTTCTTTAAAGATTTAAGGCTCAAAAAATGTAGGGTAATTAGTGAGTAGCCTGAAATCAGCATGCATATTCTGGCCTTGGGGATGGTGATTTGGGGTGTCATTGATAGAACTTTGATATCCGCTATGTGCAACCTCAGTGGAAAATTCCCTGTGTGTGTATCTGTGTATGCTGTGTGTGCTAAAGCAGCATTTTAATTTCGAAGTGGGTCAGCGGATTTCCTCAGCTGAACCTTGACCAAAATTTCATTTCAAAAAGAGATTTGTATTCTTTTCCTGCTCCTGTATAGCTATGTGCTATATGTTTTTCCTTAGCATGCAATATTACATTGGTCTGCCCCAAATACCAATACCATTTGCTGTTGTCTGAGGACAGTTAAGTTGACAAAGGAAATAAACAATAGTTATGAGCATATTATTTGGGGCCTAAACATTTCTCAGTTAGTCTGGAACCTGCTGGATGTTTGCGATTAATAGTGTAGTATCCATATGATTATATGTATATGTATATGTGTGTGTGTGTGTGTATTTTGAGTTCTACACTTTCTACAAGTACTGAGAAGACAAGAAATATTTTAGCTTTTAATTGTTTTCTACTAGTATCATCTGAATTATATAATGCTAATGATTATATATAAACTATAGCAATATTGAAATTAGCACTGGCAATACTATAGATAAATTCAAGCTTTATACCAAGGTGGAAGATCCTTGATTACGTAACAGTCAGTATTGTCCAAGGAACAGAGGGAGGCAAGTCATTGTAATTTTAGCATGTCTGTCACATAACACCTATCTGAAATTTGCGCAACATATCTACTCTCTTAAAGCTTCTTTTCCTCCTCTTCAAAGTGAGGATGATATAATAACCACCTCAAAGCTGCTTGTAGTATTTTAAACTGAAGCACTATTATTAGTTACTGAAGCACTATTATTATTACGATTTTAAGGGCAGTGAAAAAAGATTTAATGTATTAATCTATATATGAAATTTTATTTCTGCATACTATTTTATGATTTAAAGCTCCCACTCATTTTTTCAACTTATAATTGAAATATCATAATATTTTTAAAAATACCATATATTGGTAAAAAGTATAACCAATTTATAAAGGCTCTTAGTCCAAAAAATCTTTACATCTCCATTTTGATTCATCTCGTTTATTAAAGTAGTAATGTATTAGGGCTTAAAAACAGATGTTGCCATTTTTATTGGTTTATTTCTTATGGCATATGGTTCTCTTTCATACATCTGCTTATAGTTTACCGATTGCTTATTACTATTCTCATCACTGACATTAATGCATTTTTGTTTCACTTGATAGCCTTAAACATGTTTTATTAGATCTATCCATGTACTTATCTATTTAGCTACCCATTCATTCATTTATGTTTTTCCCTAAATACTGTATATATTTGTTAGGAGTGAATGTATTTTTCTATAAAATCACAGTCTAAAGATGAAATAGTTCTTCAACATTATTTTGTGTTTCTTAACCTTAATATACTTGAAAAATTAGGCCAAGCATTTTGTAGAATGTCTCTCAATTTGGATATGTCTGTGGTATCCTTATTCATTCTTTTGATATTTGGCTCTTACATGGCATCTTAAGGGAATACTGAAGCAGGTTGTTTGTAAATTTTACCTATTTTTCAGAGGATCATGGTTGGTACATAATATCCTATATGAGATTATAAAGAGTTTTATAACATAAATTGTTTATCAGAATTATAGATATTATTTTACCATTTCCTCCCTCCTGCCCTAAAAAAATAATAAGCTGGAAGATAATACTTTCCACAGAAAATGTGAAAACTTGACTGGAGATTGAATTTCTTATTTAGAGATTGCCTTTTATGGAGAAGAGCTTAAAGTCCACTTCCTCTTAACCTCTTAATTAAGCCTGTTTTCTAGATCTAATATAGCAAGACAAATAAGGAAAACATTACTCATAATTTATAGAATTTATTTTGTGGAAAATTTATCTGACATTTTGTTTGTGTGCATGCCCTAACTAATTAAATCCCACACTGTTCAAACTCTATAAAATCTCTGTATATTTCCAGACCTCCCCGAGCCTCATAAAAATAACAAAGACATTTTTATGTCCATTTGATCATTTAAAATTTTACTGAGATTTATTTAGTTTCATCTTTAAGGATGTTTCTTCCTTTATCCTTTCATTCACAATCAACTTTACCTTCTCATAATATGTATTGCCTAGAACAAGAGAAATATGATCTTATGGGATTGTTTCAGGGAACAAGGATACTGTTTATACTTCTTACTATCTTGTGAATAAACTTTTCACTACTTTGTGAATAAAGTTAGTTGATGTAACTTTCTATCATATTTAGCATTAAAAAACAACTTTTCATCATTCAGTCACTCATGTATTAGATAAGTATGTATTGAATGTGTGTTGTGCGCTTGAAAGTGTGTGAGATGCTAGAGATGTAGCGTGACCTGGTCAGACAGAATTTCTTTCCTCAGGGGGCTTATATTCTAAGGTGGTGGCAGAGTACAACACCCAGATAAATAAGGGAAATATCAGATAGCATTGTGCTGCTGGGGAGTGGGTAATCATACTCAGGAGGTGAAGTGGAAGGATTGCTTGAGCCTGGGCGACACAGTGAGACCCTGTGTCTAAAAATAAACAAACAACAAAACCAAGGTGATGGGATAGGGATAAAGGGTTCCTGTAGGCTACTTTAAGCTAATAGTCAGGGAAGGTCTGAAGAGGGGACACTTAAGCTGAGACCTGACTATCCAGAAGGCCCTTCTGGGCCAGTCTGGGGGAAGAGCGTGGCAGACGCTGTGGAACAGCTGGTGCAAGGGCCCTGAGCTGGGAATGAGCTTGATTTATTCTGGGAACTAAAAAAAAGGTGGAGGTGGTTGTAGCAGAGTGAGCCATGTGGAGAGTGGGGTGAGAAGTCAGAGAGGAGGAAGGGCTGTATCTGCATTCTAGATGGTTTTATTGCACCAATAGAAAGTGTTAGGATTTCATTAAAAAGCAGAGCCTGTATTTATATGAAAGAGTAATAATGTAGTAATCTCAAAATGTATATAACAACAAAAAATCCACTTTTTACCCATAGTGGGTTGCATGTAGTTAATTTAAAAATTAGTCATTCTGAATGTCTTGGAAATGCATTTTGAGACACTCTGATGTCTCAAAAATGCACAAAATTTTAGACAGCTACCACTTTTGTATTAATTGTATTCCCTCTTTTACCCTCCTACCCTAGCACCCCTACCCAGTTTCTCCATTCACAGCACTGCGCTGGTGGTAAGAATCTTCTCATTTCATTTAGCTTTTGCTCATTCCCATTGTTGTGGTCTCAGCAGGAGTGGTAGGGGGAGGGAAGTGAGAAATTAGCTTTCTAATTTCCTTGGAGGTTTCAGCTTTCAGCCCAGGACTCAAATGTTACTTTCCCCACTTTTTTGGAAGTACTCTTCATTGATCAGACACAGGTTTGTTGCCCTCCTTGCTTCAGATGAGTTGGATTTTCACTCTTAAGCTTTGCTCTCTTCATTAATAAGCTTTACATATTTGCTCATCTAGCAAATTTCAAAACAGAGGTTACCTCTCACTGTTGCTCTCTTTGCAACTTCTCCCAGGAGAGAGAGCACTGCTAGAGGCAAACAAAGCATTGCAGATTTGGCTCATTAGAACTCCATGCTTTCAAACTTCAATCTGGTTTCTGCTGCTATTTGGCAGTCTTTTTAATTGTCTTTTCTGTACTCTCAGGCCTGCTCCCCATGGGATCTATTTTAGACCTTTTCTCTCTTTCTACACTCCCAGTCCCAGCTGTCCCATCCCTGCCTTGGCATGTCATCTCTCCACCTAGTCTATTAAAAAGAATGTGACACTTCAATTTTTATACATTTCTTTATCTCTATTCTTTTCTTATAGTTAGCTTCTCTTTCTCTTTCCTGGTGTCTGGAGAAAAGTGTCTATTCTTTTCCAAAACTATGTCTTTTATAGCTACAAATGTTTCTTATGCATTGCTTTCCACCACCTATGACTCAAGCTCCAGTTCTTAGCATCCCTGACATCTAAAATCCCATTGATTCCTTTCTGTTTGCTCTGAAATATTTTCAGTTCTTTCATACTGGAAAAAAGTAAAACCCTGTTATTTATTTGTCCCTTTATACATTTAAGGTTCTTTCTGAAATTCAGACATACTACATTTTCCCCGCTTTCTCTCTTTTTTCTTTCTCTTTATATTTTACATTTGTTCCATATATCCTACATCCCTGCCTCTTCTTACTCCTCCTCTCTCCTGTAAATATTTTTTAGTTTTTCCTTTCTAGTCTAGATATTTCCTTCCTTTTAGTGAATTCACAAAGTGCTCACAAGCCCATCATTTCTTTTATCTCCAACTATGAAACTTCCCCCCAGCTGTGATCTTCTATTTGTTATTTAATTTCTAGGCCATTTTTTCCCACTTGAATGTCAGTATTTTAATTCAAAGTCACCTTGTTCAAATACAAAGTCATCAACTTACCCTCAAATTATATCCTCATTCAGAAAATCTGCTTCTATTAATGGTAGCTATTTTATCCCAGCCCCCTGTTTTTTCTTTTTATATTTAATTAATTTGTTCATCCAGCAAATGCTTATTGAGCAGGTATTGTAGGCTAAACAATTCTAGACTTTAGGAGACACAGTTTGCAAAACAAAATCGCTGTCCTGTATGGATATTTACGTTATGTGGGATACAGACAATAAACAGAATGAAGTGCATCATCTAGAATGTTAGAAAATGGTAAGTGCTTTGGGAAAAAATTGCAGCGAGGCAAGAGGGATTGGGAATGTAGGGAGGTCAGGGAAGGCTGAGTAAACAGGTGATAGTTGAGCTGAAACTCAGTATTTTGAGCAAAGCAAATACTAATAACTCAGAGTAGAACTTTCCAGGTAGAAGTATCAGTAATTACAAATGCTCCAAGTGGGGAGGGTACCTGGCTGCTACTCCCTGTTGGTAATAACTCTCAATTCAACTGTTCCTTTTTAAGCCCACATCATGGTACTTCTAAATCGCAGTAGTTGTCTCAGAAATGGATTTAGTACCTGGAGGATCTCTATTTGCATACAGATAGCACACTACTGCCTGGTAAATTTGTGTACAGCACTACTTTCGTGATATACTTGTGCTCAAAGCCCCTAATGACTGCTCCATCAAAACACACACATTTCTTATTGAGAAAATTAGGCTGCCCTTCCTGTAGTACTGCTCATACACTGATGCTCATTCTTGCCTCCCATATTTGTGATCATGTCATTTTTCACTGCCTAGGATAGGATTTCTGTCTTTTCTCATATAGCACAAGAGTGACATATTTGTTGAATCTTCCCTGGGCACTTTAATCCATAGTTTTTATTTAATACCTTATTAAAACACAACTTTTACTGTGCAAGTGCTATTAAATGCATTCTTATTATAGAAAAAAAGTACAAATATGCAAAATATAAAGACTTTACTCTTAATTTTATCTATTGCACTGTCAACACATTTGTGAGTAACCTTCCAGGGTTTATATTCAGATATACTTACACTACGTGTGCCATGTTATAACTGACTTTATTGTTTAATCTATTATTAATCTTTCATGTCAAGTTACTGATCTACATCATTAGTTTTAATGACTTTACTGTATGCTACTTTATATATCTATCTCAATTTTTTATTATTTATCTCCTAGTTTTGGATCTTGAGGCATTTCATTTTTAATAAGGTTAAATACATTTATAGGCCCTAGTTTCAATTTACTTATCACCAACTCTACCATTTTAGATAAATTCTCTGCAGACAGAATTTCTGGGTAAAGGCCCACATATATCTGCTGGTTCGTAATACATATTTCAGGGTTGCTACCAAGTGCCCATTTCCTCATACCCTTCCTAATAATGGACATAATTATTTTATTTTTTCAATATTTTTTCTCTTTGATTATTAATGGTAGTGAGATTGAAATTGTTGTGTCTCTCTATTGGCTATGAATTTTATTTTGCAAATTGTCAGTTAATATCGGTCATTTGCTTGCAACTCTTCTTATGCATACATTGCTCGTATAATTAGCACATTATTAGACAAAATCATATTTCTAATAGTCGGAATACTTCTATCAAAATGTTTTCCTAATGTATATGTGTATAATTGTATTATATTTATCTCAAGTGTTTTGCTACATCTCTGAATAAACTATAAACTTCCGATATTGGTTATGGACCTTGTTTATGGCTATTTTATATGCCATAGATCCTGGAAAGTGGTAGAACCTAGTAAACACACTTGATCTTTGTTTTTATTTTTAACTGATTTTAATAGAGTTGCCTTCCTCTTATAAGCTTACTCTTGTGGAATTTTTTCTTACAGGAAGTTAATCAATAAGTGTTTGTTGGTTACCCATGTTATTTTAGGTTCAAGATAGTATAAGATTGATTAAGGAGAAAGTCCATAGTCCGGAGGGAGAAAGGAACTGAACGAAATCAAGTAGTAGCACTGTGTACTCAAATGAATTAAGTTAGGCTACAGCAGGGACCTAGAGGAGTGGTCCCTAATGGATTTCTTCCAACGGAGGTCTGAGAAGTCTCTCCTGAGAACATGGTGTGAACTGAAACCTGAAAGTGAAGCAGAAGCTCAACAGGCGAGTACAGGGAGCTAAGCCTTCTGGCCAGAGACAAGTGCAGGCACTTAGGATTCATTTTATTAGGGGCGTCATAAATAATTTGGTATGATGAGAGTATAGAACAAGTCTAGGGGAACTGACTGGAGATGAAACTAGAATTAGCCCTGGATAACAGTTTGGACCTAATTTTACAGGCCATAAAGCTCTTGAAGGATTTTAAGCAAGAGAATGCCATGATCATATTGGTGTGCTAGAAAGATGCCTCTGGCTCCAGGTGGAGGATGGATTGAGTGTGGCTGAGACTGGAGACAGCCCAGTTATTAAACTGTTACAATAGGCTTGACCAGAGGTAATTGGGTCCTTCATGAAATTTTCTGGCTCAGACAACCTGGGACTGTTTAAAGTAACCAAAAAAAAGCCCTTGGTTTCCAAGATGTTACTTGTGATTAGGGGAAAATGGCCCCAGGATTCTTCCTTCCGAAGTTCTGTAGGCTACTTAAAAAGCCAAGACACCTAGATAAATAAAAATGATAAATTAAGAATGATAAATAAAACAGCACTATCAAGCCATTGACTCTTTTCCTTATTAGTGAAAAACAGCTAGGAATTTTCTAATGAATATATCATAAAGTAGAAGCTCCATTTGTGAATAATTGAGGTGTACCTGTAATTTTCCTCTCTTAATGATTGGACAATATTTAGCTTTATTAATTGTAATTAATCATTACTTTTTAGTGATCTGTCAAAAGATAGTGATCAGCAAACTACCTAGTGTTATGGTAAGTGAGGTAGGACTCTACTGACCATTGGAAATGTTCTTTATCCTTCCTAATTGCAGTTTCTGGGTCATTAACCTGATAGCGCCACACTTTTGTTATAGCCATAATCTAAGTCAGGGGTGTCCTGTTTACCTCTCTAGTTTCCCTGTTTCTGCCCAGATTGCTGATTCCTTTTAAATTAATTCCTGGTGTTTTAGAAGACTTGCTACCTTATCAGGAAAAACAAATGACACATGTATTTGTATAGATTGGACATCTCGAAGTAGGCTCCTCCTGGTAATTTCCATTGTTATTTATTTGTTATTCATTGCTTCTTAATTATGAATTCATTTCTCTTTAAGACATATCTTATCAGTAATTCATAGGTCAAAACTCAAACTTTTTGGGACCACAGATTCCTTTTCAATCTAAAGCAACTTTTTATGAGGAGTTCCTAAATAAAATCCTACTTTATTATTTTATTTTGATAGGTAATTGTAGAAATTTTCTGCAGACTTAAAAAAAAATACTTAAATATTGAAGCATGAAGTAGGGTGACAACTGTCTTAGTTTGCCTGAGGCTGAAAGGTTTTCCAGAACATGTGAAACTCAGTGCTAAAACCAAGAAAGTCCTGTGCAAACTGTGATGGCCACCTTACTCAGCAGTCTGAGAATGTTAATTCAGCCTTCCTAACTGCCTGCCTCAATTTAATTGGGCAGTTTACTCTATTGATAGTGAAATGTCTTTTTGCACTTAGGACTGGTATATTCCACCATTTCCTGACTTTACTTTTGTCAAGGCTGAAATCACAAAAATACATAGAAAGGATATTTGCACATATGTTATTTTCTGTATGTTTTCATTGCAGTGTTTTATAGAAAATTTAATTAATACAGCCCTTAACATCTTAGGGTGGACATTTTTCATTTGCTGTGTGGGAGATTGGTATGGGTGAATTACCATACTAATGTGAAGTGGGTTGAAATAGGGTTGACACTACATTTATCATGATCAGGACTTATATGGATAAAGGAAGTCAACACGCCTTATGGATAATCTAGTTAATTTTTAAATGTAAGCACAGGAAAATTGTAGTTGGGGGACAAGCAGTTTTGGTTAAGATGTGTCATCGTGCAGTGACAAGGAACTGCACAATTTACAGTAATTCATTTCTAGAGCTTTTCAAGATGAGGTCTTGAGACTCCCTGTATCATAATCTCATGGGATTCTTATTAAAATGCTGACTTGTGCGCCCTCACCTAGATTTTACAGTGTTAAAATATCTGAGGTTTGTGGTCCAGGAAATGTGCATTTTTAAAAACCACACAGATGATTCTTAGTAAGAGCACTAAAGTATAGGACTCCTCCATCTAGCAACTAGGAAAAGCCACTAGAATTTATTGAATTAACTACTCAACTGCAATAGCTTGACTTAACCTAAACCATTGGCATGTGGTAAAACTCGAAGAGAACATAGCCCTTTAAATTTCTGAAGTCTTCGGAGGTGAATCTTTGTTGTTAATTCAGACTGTGCCGATCAATGTAGCCAAATGAAAATTAATGTGGGTAGAAAACAGTGAAAATCAAGAGTATGAATTAAAATGCATGACTATTCATTATCATAACCAAGAACAAGATGTGATATTTATTGTGGAACATTGTGTGAAGATGTAATATAAATGCCATACAAGGATGTTAGTGCCACTCACTGATGGAGAGAATTCTGATCCTTGAAACTGCTACACACTCATGAAACCGGAACACCATGTTCGATTATTTACTGTTTCGTGGGACAGAATATCATTATGCTTACAGCAAAGTTCAAAGTGACAATTTTCATAATTTTACACGGAGGCTAACCCTGGCTGTTAGTCATTAAAACTAAACTATTTGAGGGCTTCCTTTTCTGGGGAAAAATTTCCAGAGTTAACAGCGATTAAATATAAATGGGCTTTTAAGAGGTAATGATAATGAGTTGATAAGGTCTGAGGTCCAGATAGAGTGAGTCTCTCTTGACAAATAAACATTCTAGGCCTACTTTGACATTGCCTCAATTTGATTCGTTTTAACTTTGTTATTTCTATGCCCTAGGCTCTGTCTGAGAAAGAGCTGAGATTATTTGACCTACTCGATTCATAGCAGTGACCTTAGCACTCAAATTCCAGTGGAAAATCATAGCTGCTCTTGTTATTATTGCTGTTGAAAATACATGTTCAATGAGATAAAATAATATGACGTTATTTTATAAACTGGAACAGCCTAATATTTATTAATGGTGGAAGCAGAGTGCCATCAGAATATTGAGAAAATATCCTCTTGGGACAGGCTAGCGGGGGAAGGAAGGAAGACCATCAATCCTTTGTTGTCCAGGGGTGACTTACCCTTGGAGCATATTATTAACTGTGGTGATTACATATGGGGTGTATTTCTTTAGCCTTTTATGTCAAAACTATACTCATAAGCCTAAGAGTAGCTCTGGTTCTGATCCATTCCTGCTGCCCACCTCAGAGAAGAGCTATGTCTAGACCATTTTAGAGGGATGATTAGATCTTAAAGCCTTTTGAAGAAAGAACATCTTAGTCTCCCTTAAATTACTGTCAAGCAATTTTTCCATATGACTCTAAATTAATTTTTAATATAATTTAAGCCCTTAATTTTATTTTACTCTATTTTCATTTCAGATTCCTTGTCATTTAAGTTGGAAAATGTCCTGTTCATATTTCAGAGCCATCTTATTCACATGTAGTACCAACTCTGTGCTATACCTTACCATTTAGATACAGGTAAAATCTGGTTCCTTGGAAACAAAATTTTCTCTCAAACACACATGAATATGAGAGGACAAGTGTAGGAAGGGATGAGTGCATAGTGCTTTAATAACTAGAGAAGGTTTGGACCTTATGAACTGAACGTACGTGTATGTGTATGAGCTTTCAGCACTATTTTAGTACTTTTTCTTCACTAAGGGTTTACTTTCTGACTCATGCTCCTGATTCAGCAGTTCCCCAGAAATGGCTTCAATCCTTCTGTATTTGGCAGCACTACTTAGAGAATGTAGAGGGAAAATGATGTAGCCTCTTTGTGTGTGTGTGTATTTATTCAGATTAGCATTATCGGCTCTAAAAATGTTTTAGCATGTGTTATCTAGTTTTTTTTTCTATTTTTGCTTTGCTATACATTTTTCCCAGTGGCCTTTTAAAAAATATGCTTCATTATCCTCCATTTTAATTTTTCTGCATTCTGTGCAAAGCTTTGTTAAACTCATGTGATTTATTCTATTCATTCAGTTAAGGTTTTTAATGTTTTATAGCCTGTAGATTGTAGAACAGTAGTGCTTTACAATAATCGTTTATGCAAAAGGTCAGGTCTTTTAAGTGTTTAAAGCAAGTTTTCTAAACTTGAGGGTAGGCTTTGGTCTTGAACTTTCTATGCCCCATGCTGTGTAGCACACTGATCTACTGGTTTTAATTCAGTTATTGCATATTGTTGGAATTCAGTCTAACAAGCTGAGTTTGTCTTGTCTGCTAAATATATCTAAAATGTTACTAAATGAAGAGATGTAACAGAGAGCTCTCCTGGGTTCCAAGTTCTACTAGACCAGTAGTACATTTAAAATATTGTTTCTTATTTGAATTGATCATTTAATCATATCTGCTTGATATGTCTTCTCTGGTTTGGATATGCTTGGTAAAATCTAACATGACATGTTCAGCTTTGGAAAGTATATTTCTTTATTTTTTTATAGTGGAAGCCAAAATATTATTGGAACCAGAAAATGATGAGAGTTGGAAAAAAGGCATATTTATGATTTTTTAAATCTTAGCTGTCATCAAGTTGAACAGTAGAATTGGAATGATAAAATTATAAAGATAAAATGCATCTTAATGATAATCTAGTTAAAACTCTCCATTTTACAGAAATGGAAACTATGATTATTGAGATGAAACAACTTGTCTGTCTTCTCAGAGTCCATTGGTGGAATGATCTGGAATATGTTTTTGTGCTTTGATTCTTATTCCAGCGTTCTTCCCATTACCAATAATTTTTCAGTTATTTAAATGCATGTCTTGCTTGCCTGCTTTAAAATAATTTATAATGACATAAAGACTATATTTTGTTAACATTTGTCAATAATCTTTTCTATTTCTAGGGTCTAAGTTTCAGATCAGATCCGATAGTTACCTAGCTAACTAGAGAGGAAGGCAAGTCAATAGATTTTTGTTTATAGGTAGGCCTTCTCTTGAACAAAATTGCAAAGATTTTTTTTTTTTTTGGCAGCAAATACACTAAAAGTTGTAGCTATTATGACAGCCATATTGTCTGTAACTGTGCATAAACAAACTACGTATCAAGCACTGTGCCAGACACTGAGTACACAGTGTTGAATAAGAAAGTTCAGGGGTCTCAGCCAGTGTAATTCGTAATCCAGTGAGAGACAAAAACATGTACACAGGCAGTGATGAGTAGTGTAAATTGTGAAATGTACCATGCTACCAGGGGATGGATGAGATCACAACTTAGGCTGAGGAAGAATGAGGGAGACTTGGCAAAGAAGGGGAAAAAGAAGATTATCAGAAGAGTGAAGAAAGTTCGGAGACCTCAAGTGTAAGAGAAGAGAAAAACTTGCTGTTCAAATTACTGAATGACATTCATATGGTTAGAGGTAGAGTGTGTGTGAGCTAAGTGTGTTTCAGGAGATGTCAGTGGAAGAGTAAAGGCTGGAAAACATAGCACTTCTAAGTCACGTATGGGCACTTAATTGTAAACAGCAATGGGGGAGCCACAGATGGTTTTTAAGCAGGAAAATGACATAATCACAACTGCGCTTTAGAAAAAAAACACACTGGCTGACCTTGGAGACAGTGTAAAATGGGACAAAACTGGAGGTGGGTAGAACAATTAGGGTACTACGGCAGTAATTGAGTTGAGAGATGATCATTTATTCATTTGTTGCTAGAGGAAGTTTGAAGAAGCACCCACTTTTGGCTGGGGTATAGGGGAAGACTTGAAAATTTAAAGTTTGTAACATTTAACTTTTCCCTTGATAAAGTTTCATGCTTGAAGATGGAGAGGAAGACATTTAAGATGGTAAAACAGTGCAGGTTTTAGGGTATGAAAATGCAGGACATAGGCTGAGCGTGGTGACTCATGCCTGTCCTCGCAGCACTTTGGGAGGCTGAGGCAGTTGGATTACTTGAGCCCAGGAATTCAAGACCAACCTGGGCAATATAAGAAGACCCTTTATCTGTAAAAATTACAAAAATAATAGCTGGGTGTGGTGGCACGTACCTGTGATCCCAGCTACAGGGGCGACTGAGATGAGAGCATTGCATGAGTCTGGGAAGTCAAGGCTGCAGTGAGCTGTGATGGTGCCACTGCACTCCATCCTGGGCAACAGAGTGAGATACTGTCTTAAAAATGAAAAGATAAAATAAAAGCAGGAAATACATAATGGAAGAGTTTCTGAATTTAGGTTTGGACTGCAGGGTGAGATATATGAAGAGGAATAAGATTAAACAGTAAGGTGTAAGCTAGAAATGTATTGGGAGTAGGTTGTGGATAGCTGAGAGAGCCAGACCTTAACTTTATGAGGCAAAAAACAAACAAACAAGAAAAGAGGCTATCACAGATTTTTGAGCAGGAGATCGCTGGGATCACATTTGTATTTAAGGCCTTTGGGTAATAATATGTAAATAAGTAACAATAGTATACGTAAGATTGTCTTTCTCATTTTATTATGTTCTGTGTTCATTTTGTCCCTTTTGTGAGAGGATAAATGAATCTAGTTTGAATTCATTTAGCTTTGTAAAAAATGCTTTACATCAATGGGATAAGTACATTTAAAAACTAGATTAAATATGCTCAGTATTTCAGTAAAAATAAATTGTCCAAATTACTGTTTTTACAAGTAAAAAAATTACAAAAGTTTATTTTTAGGAGAGTATTTAGCTACCTAGAATTAGTTTGTGTTCAAAACATAGTCTTTTAAAAATCCTTCAGAGTGATATGAAAAATAAATTACAATTTATAGCTTAAATTATAATTCCAAATTATAATTAGATTTCTAAAAAGCTTTTTAACAGGAAATCAGTGAAAGCATTTGAATCACCCAATTATACATTTGTATTTCATAATTTAAAATTAAATTCTAGAGAGCACTGTTGAATCATGCACCGTTTGTCTTTCAGAATTCTTTGACAAAGAAAAGAATGACTGTGAAGAAAAAATAAAATATCAGAAACTTGATATGTGTTAAATTAGATTTATGCTTCGTGTGAAGATAAAATGACGAATGTTATAGTTACAGAAATTAGTCTTATGGTGACAATGTCCCATTAATAAATACCAGGAAGATCTGAGATTACACAGTGTTGTTGTGGGTGTGTGTCTATGTATGCCTTCTGGCTTCTGATGCACACACTTAAGGTTAATCAAGGACCATTAAAATATAATCATGGTTATTATTATTTTATCTATGCTATTACTAGAATAGCTTAGTTCAGTCAGTGCTGACTATAGATAAATTCTGCCTTTTTTTTTTTTTTAACAAAATGCATTTAAACTGATTCAGGGAGAGAAAGGTATAGATAAGTCCACTTTTCCTACAGCTTGAGAATTTTCTTTTGATGTGTTACCAAGGTCAACCTAAGTTATTAAACATTTCCTGCCTATGCAGTGAGTGAGCAAAAGTGAGAGTAGAGCATAACCTGTTGAAGAATGCCTTCCCTACACATTTTCAATTCCTGGAACTGTGCCAGCAATTATGTACTGTAGGAATGGTTTATTGCCTTTTAGCTTTAGCTTTGCCATTCTCCAATATAATGTCATGTCAAATGGGAAAATGAAGATTTTTTAACTGTCTGAGAGAATAAAACTTACTGGAATGGGTGTAAGTAAACTCTATACTACTATCATACATGTAATGTTTATTTTAATTATTTATAAATAGAAAAATGTTATGTTTTATTATATATGTATGTATATATACAAGATATACATATACACACACATATACATATATATACACACACACATACATATACACACACACACACACACCCCTTTGATGCAGACCTGAGACATAAAGAAATACTTTACTCTGAAGAGATTTTAATGACTCACCTGGGCTTTTAGTGTTTCCCTTGGGAGATTCTTCTGCTCCTTAATGGTACATGTTTCAAAAATAATTTTCTTAGACATTCAAATATCTCCTTCAAGAAATATAACTTTATTGGTATAATATCAACTATAGTCTATTGTTTGTTTGAAAATAATATCTTTCTAATTGTTACTGGTTTTGATCACATTCCAACCTTGTCATTCTCTAGTCAAACAATAGATGGTTATATTCTGTTTTTTTTTTTCTTCAAACTTCTCTTCTATAGACATGCCCTCTACTACTTTCTATTTTTTATATCTCACCATTCTTCACCAACTACCCAGATGTTTTGGGAAGATATCTTTTCTTTGCAAGTTTGCTCTTTTTTTTTTTCCCCCGGAAAATAGTAGTAATAATAGCTTCTCCACATAACTGTCATATTTATCCTGAGAAACGTTTTCTAGCTCAGTGTGTCATTTTGTCTTCCATTTTTTATTCCCCCATCCCCTGCAATTATTTAAAACTATAAACTTTCATTGTTCTACTCCCAGTGTTTCTTTCTTAGAAATACTTGATAATTTTCCTGTATCAGACTTTATTTTATTAGTTCTTCTAGAAAAAAACAATTCTAAAATTCATATGAAACCAGAAAAGAGCCCACATAACCAAAGCAAGAATAAGCAAAAAGAACAAATCTGGAGGTGTCACGTTACCCAACTTCAAACTATACTTACTATAAGGTTACAGTCGCCAAAACAACCTGGAACTGGTATAAAAACAGGCACATAGACCAATGGAACAGAATAGAGAATCCAGAAATAAAGCCAAATACTTACAGCCAATTGATCTTTGACAAAGCAAACAAAAACATAAATTGGGGAAAGGACATTCTATTCAACAAATGGTGCTGGGATAATTGGCAAGCCACATGTAGAAGAATGAAACTTGATCCTCATCTTTCACCTTATATAAAAATCAACTCAGGATGGATCAAGGACTTTAAGACCTAAAACCATAAAAAATCTAGAAGATAACATTAGAAAAAACCTTCTAGACATTGCCTTAGGAAAAGACTTCATGACCACTATCCCAAAAGCAAATGCAACAAAAACAAAGATAAATAGATGGGACTTAAACTAAAAAACTTCTGCACAGCAAAAAAAAAAATAATCAGTGGAGTAAACAGACAAGTCACAGAGTGGGGGAAAATTTTTGCAAACTATGCATATAACAAAGGACTAATATCCAGAATTTACAAGAAACTTAAACAAATTAGCAAGAAAAAAAGAAACCATCCCATCAAAAAGTGGTCTGAGGACATGAATAAACAACAATATGTCAAAAGAAGATATACAAGTGGTCAACAAACACATTAAAAAATGCTCAACATAACTAATGATTAAGGAAATGCAAATCAAAACCACAAAGCAGTACTACCTTACTCCTGCAAGAATGGCCATAATCAAAAAATCAAAAAATAATAGATGTTGGTATGGATGTGGTGAAAAAGAGACACTTTTACACTGCTGGTGGGAATGTAAATTAATACAACCACTATGGAAAACAGTATGGAGGTTCCTTAAAGAACTAAAAGTAGATCTACTATTTGGTCCAGCAATCTCATTACTGGATATCTACTCAGAGGAAATGAAGTCATTATATGAAAAAGATATTTGCACATGCATGTTTATAGCAGCACAATTCACAGTCACAAAAATATAGAACCAGCCCAAATGATCATCAATCAGAGTGGATAAAGAAAATGTATATATATACACCATGGAATACTACTCAGCGAAAAAAAGGAATAAAATAATGGCATTTGCAGCAACCAGGATGGAATTGGAAACCATTATTCCAAGTGATTCAAACTCAGGAATAGAAAATCAAATATCGTATGTTTTTACTCAGTGGGAGCTAAGTTATGAGGACGCAACAGCATAAGAATGATCAGTGGACTTTGGGGACTCGGGGAAAGGGTGGGAGGGGACTGAGGGGTAAAAGACTGCACATTGGTTACAATGTACACTGCTAAGGTGATGGGTGTGCCAAAATCCCAGAAATCATCACTAAAGAACTTATCCATGTAACCAAGCAACACTGTTCAAAAACGTATAGAAATAAAACAAAAAATTTAAACCTCTATTTTACTAGATCTTAACAATATTCTTAATTTTCCATTTTTATCAACTTGTTGTAATCTAGACAGATCTTCCAGTGACCTGAAAATTATATTAATTTATGAAAAGAGCATGAATGGCTGGGCACGGCGGCTCACGCCTGTAATCCCAGCACTTTGGAAGGCCGAGGCGGGCGGATCACCTGAGGTCAGGAGTTTGAGACCAACCTGACCAACATGGAGAAACCCCGTCTCTCCAAAAAAAAAAAAAAAAAAAAAGAAAATACAAAATTAACTGGGCATGGTGGTGCATGCCTGTAATCCCAGCTACTCAGGAGGCTGAGGCAGGAGAATTGCATGAACCCAGGAGGCGGAGGTCTGTGGTGAGCCGAGATCGCGCCATTGCACTCCAACCTGGGCAACGATAGCAAAACTCCGTCCAAAAAGAAAGAGAGAGAGAAAAAAGAAAAGAAAGGAAAGAGGGAAGGAAGGGAGGGCATGAATTAAATTTATTTTAAAAGTGTTTCTTTTAGTGTTTACAGAATATCATAGGTTCAATATGATTTCTCACGTTAAAAATTTGCTTAGATTGAAAATTTCTAGGGTGCAGTGGTTGTACATGATGTTAACTTTTTAAAATGGCGTTTAGGATAGTCTAATACCTGCAAGGTCAGCTATCGTAGTAGAAAAAATGCTGGGTTAGAATCCAGTTCTGTCCTTTACTGGTCATGTTATTGTTGCCAAAGTCAAATAATAATCTTGAGTATAATTATCTTTGTTTATAACATATAATTTATAATATATAATATATTTCTTTATTTAGAGTATATGGATAATATATTATCCTGGCATTTGCTAAATAAAGTGAAATATTTTATAAAATTATCAAGTTTCATAATGTGAAAAACAATGATTTTGATTAATGAATATAACTTAAATATCATTTTCCCATTATTCTTATTATTATTTCATTCAATTCCATTTCATTAGCTCTTCTTTTCATTATATCAAAGTTTCATTAGTATCCTATGTCATATTGCATATGTATTAGTATAGATACATTCTTGGTTATTCATTTAGATCTCATTACTCTTAATGATAGTGTGGTTATAGCCAGTAAAATTGCTGATACTCTTGGCATTGTTTATTATTTACAGAAATGAACTTGTGTCTTAATTTTATCTACTTGCTTGTTGGATGCTTGCCTTTATGTATTTTTCCAATACTTTGCTCTAGTGCTCTGATGCTAGGCAGCCATACAAATATCAGAACTACTTTTTATTGATGTCAGTTTGGAAAGGGGATATCTAAAATAGCATATCTTCTCAAAGTTTTGTGAAGTTACAATAAACCTTTTCCCTATTAATATACCACAGGCTTGGTCTCACTTTTTGGGAATTTATGTGGTTGTTTCCTGGAAACACCGGAACAAATTTGCCACCTTTAGTAAAAAAATTCCATATCCACAGGGTTGTCTGAATTTCCTATAGAAGAATGTAGGCCGGGCGCGGTGGCTGACACCTGTAATCCCAGCACTTTGGGAGGCCGAGAGGGGCAGATTACGAGGTCAGGAGATCGAGACCATCCTGGCTAACGTGGTGAAACCCCGTCTTTACTAAAAATACAAAAAAAATTAGCCTGGCATAGTGGCAGGTACCTGTAGTAGCAGCTACTCGGGAGGCTGAGGCAGGAGAATGGAATGAATCCGGAGATGGAGCTTGTAGTGAGCCGAGATCGCGCCACTGCACTCCAGCCTGGGCGAGGGAGGGAGACTCTGCCTCAAAAAAAAAAAAAACAAAACAAAAAAAGTAGCACGTGATATTTAAAACTTGCCAATTTAAAAATATGTCAGGTGATTGGGCTATAGTAGTTTGAAGATTTAGCACCTGTGGTGAATTTTGGTCTAGACCGGAGTCAGATTGCCTGGTTTTAGTTTCTATATGCCATGAAGTATTTGTGGGATTCTGGGTCAGTTGAATAACTTCCCCTGGCCTTGGTATCTTCATATGTAAAATGAAGGTAGAAATTATACCAGTCTTATCTTTTTTAGTGAGAAAGGGGAGGATTAAATTAACAATATTAAGGTGTTAACAATATTAAAACATGTTAGTGGGCTTACCACATTATTTAGAACTCCAGGCCATCCAGTAAATATTAGTAATTGTCATTTTTGCCATCAAAATCATTAATATCATAGGGTTCCAAGTTAAACTCAGTTTTGAAGACTAATAATGTTTTAACATCTCTAATATATACCAATTTCTTAAATAAATTCTCTAAAATCATTAATCAAGAATGGAAATTGTTTGAAATTACAACATATTTACAAGAAAACCTTTTTAGTGAGTGCCAGAAATGAAGTCTTCTTCAATTTCAGAATTTTTTTAGTTGACAAGTGCACATTTAGCGTGACTTGAACAAATTGCAAATTGGGTTTCTGTATGCCATTTTGGGAGGATCACTTCCAAAATTTATATGTTGTACAATTAACTTTGCCAGCCAGATCATCATAGAAGAGTTTAACTAATCCCTTAATTTTTAAATGCAATAAAATGTCATAAAGTGATAAGAGGAGAAACTTTGATTGAGCCACAGTCATTTAATTAAGTTCCTTTGAATTAGACTATGAATCTAAATATAGTAGTCAGTGTTCTCAATACCCCTTATAGATTTTATTTTATCAACAACTGTAAGTTTAACTCCTAGTTGATTTAGGCCTTTTTTTTGTTGTTCTTGTTACGTGGCATTTTTGAAAGTGTTTTTCAGTAACGTAATCATTGTATGAACCATCTGCAATGAAGCAGAATATTGGCTTATAATGTTTGATAACAAAAGTTAATTACCATGACTTCTCATCATCAATGAGAAGAAGAAACTGGGGACTAAGATGCTATATATAAAGCAATACAGACTACATAAATCAATTTTTAAAAACAGAGTGAATAAGAATAATGTTTTATTAGAAAGCAAACTGTAATGAAATAATTTTAAATCAGAATAACTTTATATCAGAAATCTGGGTTTATACTTACAGTAGATTTTCTTCTAAATCATATTGCATGAGTTAGAAATGCATTTGATTGCAAATAGTAGAAAACCCAACCAACCATGACTTAAATAGCTGAGTGCTTATTTTTCATCTGTAAGGAGATGTTCAGAAGCAGGCAGTCAGGCTGGTCCATCTGCTCGAAGACTTCATATAAAGGCCTAGGCTTCTCTTACCCTCCTTTACCGTCTTTAACACTTGCTTTTCCTAGTTGGGTTCATTGAGATGGCTGCTGCACCTCTAGGCATCATTTCAGAGTTATAAGCAGAAAACAGTTGCCCCTGCTTTCTGTTTATAACTCTGAAATGATGTAACTAAGGACCAACAGGGCTTTCTCAGGTAGAGACTGCCATTTTATTCAGAAAAGGACATTGCCTAGGAAATTATCTCTGCATTGCATTGGTCAGAACAACCTCCTCCCACCCACTGACCCCAACTGGAAGAGTTAAGAAATGGAGTAGTTTTAGTTGTACATATTTTTTGATTAAATTAAAAGATCTCTTAGTAAGAAATAGTGAGATGAAAGAATGGATAATCCGAGAAAAAAGGAAATCCTTGCTCAGCCAAGTTTTAAAAGTTATGTTAATAAAGCAATAAAATGAAAAGGTATTATTTCATATAAAATTTCTTAAGCTTAATAATTTAAAAGTCCAAGAAAGACAATGAAGATATTTAATACTTTTCCCATAAAAGCTAACTTAAGTAGGAAAAATAGTGGTAAAGAGTATTAAAATTATTAGTTTTAGTGATTTGGTGTTAACCTATATTGCTTTTTAAATATGAAATAAGGCTAAGGTGTAAATAAAGAAAAGCTGCATCAACTTTTTTTTTAACTACCAATTAATTTTGCAAATATAAACATTAAACCTCATAAAGTATTACAGAAACATCAAATTTTATTGTAACCTTAATTGTGCTCAGATGAGAAGCTCTTTTCTTCCATTCTTTTCAACACATTCTAGTTTGAATCTCATCATAGATTAAAAATGCCCTTCCAGTAGATGGTTCTTCATCTACAATACACTGTCAAATCACACTCTGCACTAACCTATAATTATTCCCTATTTGAGGTATGGTGAAATAAACTTACCAAAAATTGAAATCACATTTAAAAAGTAATTTAGCATATTTTTTTCTAAAAAGAGGTAAGAATATAATTCATTTAGATTCTGTGTTATGATTCTTATAATAGAAGGATATAGAGTACAGAAGGATCATTTAGATAAGAATATGATTAAATGCCTCTGAGAGTTTGAGGTCAAGGTAGCCTATTCAGATGAAGTGTCATCTCACTAGAATTTTAAAACGATGAATAGAATTTTAGCCAGCACCAAGAGCAAAGGCTTGAAGGAGTGATACAGTATGGTATGATTTGGGTAACATTACCTGCCCTTCTATGTGAGACAGGGTGTGAGAACTCTGAAATTCTGCCTATCAAAAGTAAGAGGTGGAGTTGCCATATCATGAAGCTATTCAAATAGATTCTTTTGGATTAGCAAAATCCCGAACAATTTTGAAAACTCAAATTTATATGATGAAAATTTTATAGAATTAGTAGCTTTAGTTTCGTATCATTTTTACACTTTGTACCTAAGTACCTAAGTACAAAGTGTAAAATTTATCTGTTTTGTGAATTTATCTGTTTTGTGAATAAGATAATTTATCTAGTTAATTAAAGGAAAATACTTTTTCTGAAATGTATGTGTTTTATACATATTTGAGTTGCTCTGAGTAAGGCAAATAACTTCTTTTGGTATCTTTTAAATATATACATATAAACTAGTGCTTTTTGTTTATAAATGTAAGGATGGTATCTATGCATTGCTGTCTTATATATTTGTTGTCATATGAAATTGCCTTTTCAGATAGTGATAGATCTTGCTCTGGAAAAAACAAAGAGACAGTTTTTGTATTCAGTACTTTTTCAAATAAAACAATCTGATTCACTTTTTTTTTTTTTTT
>NW_012120932.1:782057-834934 GCF_000951035.1 Colobus angolensis palliatus
TATAAATGTAAGGATGGTATCTATGCATTGCTGTCTTATATATTTGTTGTCATATGAAATTGCCTTTTCAGATAGTGATAGATCTTGCTCTGGAACATCCAAAGTAGCTGGGATTATAGGTGGTACCCACTCAAATAAGATAATCTGTTTCTTTTTTTTTTTTTTTTTTAAGTGGAGGGGATTCCAGGGTAAGCCCATGCATTCTTAGATAAAACATTTTCCTATCAAATGAAAATAATTCATTTCAGTGGGTCTTTGTATGGTAAAAAGTTATCATCATGTTCTACTGATATGTAATGCTAGTACAGCAATAGTGTATTCATTACAATGTGCCAGGGAAGAGAGTAAACATGTTCAAATACACCTTTTTTTTTAACTCACACCATCTCCATGAGTTAGGCATTATTTCCCTATGTTTGTAAATGAGGAAATGTCAGAGAATAACTTGCCTCTCATAAGTCAAAGTCTCAATTTAAACTTTGATCGGCATGATAAAAAGTCAAGGTACTTGCCTATGAAGTTAAAAAGTACTAGAAATACATTTTATTAATTTTTATCTCCTTATGAAATGCAATTTTTATAGAGTTTTGTAAGAAGTGAGTTTTGCATCTTGCATACGTGTGCATTTTTTATTTCTAAATGTCTTATTTATCCCAGGACAATTTGGTTGCTACGGGAATTTGTCACTGTCTCCTAATTAGAATAGCATTAATGGGTTCTGTTTTTCACTCCTTACTTTACTTCATGACAGTCAATACTTTTCCTACCCACTGGTGTTTGGATAAATGAAAGACAATTGCAGACTTCAATGGATTCTTTAAAAACAGACAAACAAAAACATGTTACAGGCTCATATTTTGGAACAAAATTCAAAAGACTTGTGACTTCAATCAGTTTTTTTCCATTGTATTACCACTCGGTTTGAAGTTTTGTGTGATAAAAAATTATCATCATGTTCTACTGATAAGTAATGCTAGTATAGCAATAGTGTATTCATTACATTGCAGGGAAGAGACTAAAACATGTTAAAATATACCTTTTGTTTACTCACATCATCTCCATGAGTTGACATTCCAAGTAGCTCATTAGCTGCTCACTTCTGTTTTCTTTGCACTGTTTTGTTAACTGCCTATCAAAATCCAATGTGTAGCTTTGGGCCTGCTGTAAACGGTCTGGCAAGATATCATTCAAAATCATGCATTATTTACAGATCACTTGCAAGTACCAGGGATTATTCAAGGATGGAAAGTACAAAAGCACATTTAGCGTTTATCAGTGATTTATTTTAAAAGTGGAAAATAAATCACATGTTTAGTGCATTTCTAGGAAACAGAAGCCAAGTCTGCCCAGAACAACACTGGAAAAAGCAAACTAATAAAAACGTTAGTGTTGATTTTTGGTTAACCTATTTGTATGTACATATTTTGTTTTATAAAATCTACTTTCCTTTTTACAAACTTAGAGATAAACCAGTCATTTTACTTCTGGTAAGAACCCATATTGGGTGTTGCAACAGATTCTATCACTGGCAGATTCTGTTTTACTTCTTTGATTACAAAATTAATTTTTTAGTGTCTATATTTGAACTATCTACCCTTAAACCTAATTCTCAAGTGAATGCTTTTTTAAATTAACTTGCTCTATATTAATTATACATTTAAATTTAAAAATCTTAGAGTCCTGCCTCCTGCAAAAGTAACTTGCAATGTTTTCCTTTTCACTGAGATACAATGAACATTTATAATAAACAGTGAATGTTGTGCTTTGTTTCTATTTTGCCTTGAAAAACAAAAACAAGTTTTCCTAGGAAAATAAAATAAAATATAAAATAAATTTATCTTCCTGCATATTTTCATTAGTTTTAAGTTGAGGCCCTCTTTAGATGAAGGAGGAAGCCTGAGTCAGTGATATCCACTTGCGTTGTCTCAGGTGAATGAATGCTTATATAATAGACATTTCTATTAAACATTCCTTCCTGTCTTAAATTGAAAGGTTGAAGCCCCAAAGCTGAAATTACTGGGTAAAAAGTGCCTAGATACATTCATGTAGGACTGTCAAAAATGATTGAAAAACTGCTTCAGTGACTATTCACCCCCATTGCCAGCCTTGATTTGTGGAAGTATGTTGACAAGAATTATTAATGCAGAATGTGTCAGCCTATTGGGGAGTTTGTCGTCCTGGGGCATTTCATCACTCTTATTCCATAGAAGATTGAAGAGGACAAATCCTAGTGAGAGTTCCTAGGAGACCTGACACATGTTTGATGCTGTTGGGGTTTGGTGTGCCTAAGTGAATAGAGACTGTCAGGAGCATCCAAGATTTGTGAGTCCTGAAACTTATACAATATGAAGAACTCTATATTACATTTGCAAATTTTACAAACTTTCACAATGTCAACATATTTTTAAGTCCTTTATCAGGGATTTGGAAGAGTCTTATGGAAGGGATGCTGAAGTTTAAATATCCTTAATTTCAAAATGAATATACTTCTAACAGAAACAAATATTTGCATCCCACTTGCATGAAAATGTGCTGAAGATACCCTAGAAGACAGAATTCTGCAAGACTGAAAGCAGATAACGCGTCTAGCATTTTCAATGGCAAGGATGCCTTAGTTTGCCATAAGAGAACTGCATTCTGGAGGAAATAGCTGGAAATACCTGTCCTAAGAAGAATTTGCCAAAAAGGGCTACTTGCTGGAGAGGAGCACCTCCTAACCTTAAGAAAATCTAGGATGATTTTCCGTGCTTAGAATCTGAGAAAGAAGTCATTAGAATTATAGCCCACCCTCTCCTTCATCCTCTACAGAGAGTGAATTAGTAAAGTATCAACCATAATTAAGTGTGAGGCACCTCAGAATAAATCAAAACAAAGAACAGCGACCCTATATGTGTCCTATAAAAAAAAAAAACAGCATCTGTTGATTGCTAGAATGGAGAGCAAGACCACCAGCGTGTGCTCAACAATATAGAATCGAGAGGTGCCCGTATTTCACCCCTGTACTATTAATTACCATGCCTATTGTCCTGTCCAATTTTGTAAGAAAGAGAAGAAGGAAAGAGGGTGAGGGAGGAGATGGAGAGAGTGAAAGGTCAGACTACACATCCCTATTGATAGCGAGTGAAAAAAATTGAGAGTGAGGTTTGATTTTAGAGAGTTTTGAACTACTTAGTAATAAAAGTAAGTTGTAGTTATCGGTAAAGGTACTCTTTTATACCAGGAAGTCACCTGAAAGGCTGAGATGTTGTCAGAGTATTTAAGAATGAGGACTCAACAGAATGAAATGAACAGCAGAAAATAGAGAAAAAGGGAGACTTTCCCCCCGGCCCCACATCAACTTCAGGCTGTTCAGTAAACAAGTTCCACTTATGTTTAGTCAGGTAGTAGTCATGGCTTTAGCTAGCTAACTTTTCACTCCCCTTGTGGGCTTCTTTCTTTCTCTCTCTCTTTCTTTCTTTCTGGTGTTTTTTTTTTTTTTTTTTTTGACGGAATCTAGCTCTGTCGCCCAGGCTGGAGAGCAGTGGCGCAATCTCGGCTCACTGCAAGCTCCGCCTCCTGGGTTCGCGCCATTCTCTTGTCTCAGCCTCCGGAGTAGCTGGAACTACAGGAGCCCGCAGCCACGCCCGGCTAATTTTTTGTATTTTTAGTAGAGACGGAGTTTCACCGTACTGTTAGCCAGGACGGTCTCGATCTGCTGACCTCGTGATCCGCCCACCTCGGCCTCCCAAGGTGCTGGGATTACAGGCCGTGAGCCACCTCGCCCAGCCACCGGCCTGTTTCTTATTCTGTATTCCTGTTCACTTAAACCACCTGAGATTGGAAGACAGTTTTATAGGGTAAGAATTGTTTTAATTATGTGGCAGCTTTTCTCCAAACATGAAGAGAAACGTTAGAAATACACTTAATAAAATTCTGTATTATTTTGTTTTCTTCTGGGAAGTAGTTAATTTGATTTTCTTGACTTTTTGATGTTAGTACAAAACGTTTTTGGTTATTAAGAAGTCCAGAGGTTCAATTTAAAAATGGAACTAGACATACATACAGGCATTAACAATTGTTCTGAAATGCAGTTTGTCCTTTATAAGTTATCTTAGATGACTTCATTTAATTACTATTTTAATATTTATTTTCTGCAGAATATTCCACATATTTGAGGAAATACATTGTTTGGAAATCTTTCACTTCGCCTGCCCTACAGTTTTGAAAGCAAAAGAAAACTGAGTAATCTTGGAGTGACATGCCTTTCACTGTTTCATAGCAAATTGTTATTGCTTGGATTTAAAAAATTTTCTATATCTTTCTTAATTGATACATTAAAATCTGTAATAAGTCCCATTTTGAGTTTTAAGTTATAATTTCTACTACTAGGGAGAGACTACTGTGTCTCTATTTAAGTCCGAGGACAGCGCGTAAAATCTTTTGTGGCTTTACTTTTTGGAACCCTGCAATGTCTCCTGAATTATTCTTGGAGTTTCTGTTTCCTGTGCTCCTCTTTCCTCTCTTGTCATTGTAAATTATATACAGTTTTTCTAAGTTTGTCATATGTTGGTTGGTATAACAAGTCATAATCTTAAGTATTGCAGCTCTTATTGTGGGCCATTTTAATACTTAGAACCTGAGCCTATTTTAAAACTAAGAGACACTCAGGGCAACAGAAGTGTGTACCTGTTTGCCATTGGATCTTGCCCTTTTACAGTGGAAGAGAGTGACAGGAGTAACTAGTTCATAAAATAATAATAATAATAAAATAAAAAATAGAAACAAACCTGACACTGGATTCTGCTTGTGGCCCCCTGATTTGACTTACTCTAAAACAACAACAAAAACAAAAACAAACCTGACATTGGATTCTGCCTGTGGCGACCCTGAATTAACTTACTCTTACCAACTCAGAGGGTTTTACAATGTATACATGCAATGAAGCAACAGAACTTGTAAAGAGCAACAAGTGTGGGGAGAAAAGAACAAAATAACAGACTCTTATCTTTAAAAGGATATATATGAAAGAAAAGCAAACCCAAAATTCCATACCTTCAAAGATGGACTAACAGGGACAAGGTATACTCTTCTACCTGAAACAACTGAGCAAAATATATTAAACACCAATTTTCAGGACAATTGGATGTCAGACAAGGAAGTCCGTGATTCCTGAGAGACAAGAAACAGATGAGGGAAGACCTAAAACTGCCCCAGCTTACAGCTTATCCTTTTTCCAGATTGTGGGTGCAGAGAGGGGAACCCATGTGAAGCATAGAGGTGTCCTTGAGTTGAGGAGAAGTTGGAATCCGGAGAGGTCATCATAGTGGCTAGAGTTTATAGGCAAAACATCAGAGAGGGGAGAGCTACAACAGAGAAATAACTTTGGACATCTGCAAAGATCTATAGTCTTCACCTGGGGACTGATTAGCTCATGTCCATGAATGAGGACACTACCTGAGGCTGAGAAGGAACCACTCAAAGTGAGTAGAGGTCATGTGCTGGAAATCAGGCAAGGCCAGGGAAAGTTCTTGTTCACCCAGACAGAGAAGAAAACCTCATGATTTTGTGACATTGTGTAGGATATGCAGGCAGGTTTTGTTTCAATATTGGGGCAAAATTGTCTCTAGATTGAAGTTTGTTCTAGATCTGCTTAAAAAGGTTTAAAAGCAAGATTTGAAAAGGTGAAACTATTTACAGATAAATTTGCTCAGAAGAAAACTCAAAAATATTTATGGAAATACAAAAATATTTAGTACCTAACAATGTAATGTTCACAGTTTCTGTCATCCAATAAAGTAAATTTCACAATTTCTGGCATCCAGTTAAAAGTAACCAGGCATTCAAAGAAGCAGGAAAATATGATCCACAAAGAGGAGAAAAATCAATCAAGGACATTAAGACAGCTATTAAAACTGTATTCCTTATGTACATAAAGCTCGAGGAAGGACTGAACCAGTAGAGATACATAGAAATATTAAAAATACTGCAACCAAGCTTCTAGACGTGAAAACTTAATGTTGGAGATGAAAAACAAACTGTGTGGAATTAATGGCAAATTAAACATTGCAGAAGAAAAGACTGGTGATTTTGAAGAGATGGTAATGAAGACTATTCAAAATGAAACACAGAATTTTTTTTTTTTAAAAGAGCATCGGTCAGGTGGGGGTTCTCTTAAAGGTGAAGCGTGGGGAGACGAAATAGTTGAAGAAACAGTAGCCACAAATTTTCCGAGTTTAATGAAAACTAAAACTCCATGTACATATGTATTCAAGAAGCTCAATAAATCTCAAGGAGTTAAAACAAAGAAAACTACACTAAGACATACCATAATTAAATTCATTAAAATTAGTGGTAGTACTCCATTGCATATGTACCACATTTTCTTTGTCCATTCATCTGTTGATGGACACTTAGGTTTCTTCCAAATCTTTGCTAGTATAAATAGTGCTGCAACAAACATAGAATGAGATCCAGTCATTTGCAACAACATGGATGGAAATGGAGATCATTGTGTTAAGTAAAACAAGCCAGGCACAGAAAGACAAATATTGCATGTTCTCACTTATTTGTGGGATCTAATAATCAAAACGATTGAACTCATGGGGATAGAGAGCAGAAGGAGGGTTACCAGAGGCTGGGAAGGGAGGTTGGGGGGTAGGGATGGGGAGATGAGGATTATTAATGGGTACAAAAAAGTAATTAAAGACTGAATAACACTTATTATTTGGTAGCACAATAGGATGTCTGTAGTCAATAATAACTTAACTGCACATTTTAAAATAATGTAATGCCTGTAACTGAATTGTTTGTAACTCAAAGAATAAATGCTTAAGGGGATGTATAACCCATTCTCTATGATGTGCTTATTTCATGTTGAATCCCATATCAAAACATCTCATGTACCCCATAAATATGTACACCTACTATATAGCCACAAAAATTAAAAACTATATACCAGAAAAAAACAATTAAAAATTAAATTAGTGTAGACAATCTTAAATGCAACTGGAAAAAAAAAAGACACATGTATAGAATAGAGGATGACAGCAGATTATCCTCAAAATGAATGCAAGCCAGAAGACAGTGAAAAATATCTGTAAAATACTGAAAAGGGGAAAAGAAACCAAGCTACACTGCTATAAGCAGCAAGGACTATCTTTCAAAAAACGAAGGTGCAATTAAGCAATTTTTTTTCATATATACAAAATTGAAATAATCACCGAAATCTCCACATCACGAAAAATCGTTAAAAGAAGTCCTTCAGGAGGAGGAGAAAAATAGTACCAGATGAAGTGAAGAACATGGAAATGGGGACTACATTAGTAAATATCTTAGAAACCCACCCAAAGTTCTTACTTTAAATTACTTTATTGTTGTTAGTGTAGTACTTATTTAAAAAACTAGAAAGCAGAAATCATAAATTATATAATTAAGAAAAAATAACTTTCAGACTTCTTATCTTCCAAAGTTACTTTTGTGGGAATGGGTAGAACCTCAGGTGCTGTTTTTATACTTTTTAGTATAAGGGAGTTTATAAAATCTGTAGCATGTGGGAATATTAACCTATTATGCTATTTCCTATGCAAAAAGAGATCTTAAATTACTACAAAGAACTAAGTGTTATTTTTATATGATAACCACTGTACCAGCTTCTGAGAAAATTTTCAACTGTGTCCAAAATTTCATGTTGGACAGAGCGCAAGATATTTTTTCTTTCATGTCCTCATTCCCACATAAAGAGTTCAAGTTCCCAGTCTCTATTTAAGATTCTTAGAATAAGCGTCCAATTGAATTTTCCATGAGTGATGAGTTGGTGCTCAACACAATAGTTGATTACTCTCTTTTTCTCTATCTTTGTCCTGTCATTTGGCTTATTACCACTTTGGGAAGGACCATTCACCTTCGTTTTCATGTAGCTATAATTTCCTACTCCCTAGAGACTCCCAACCTTAATCCTATCTTGGCTTTTGGAACAGAACGACTCAAGCATACATCTGAGTCTTTCAAATACTTCTTCTGTGCCCAGAGGCTTGAGACTTCTTTGAGTCATTGTTTTAATATGGGTAGGGGAAAAGAAAATTAGCTCACAAACTGGAGTTCCCTTCAGATTACAGAATGAGAAGTGTGCACAAAATGTATACAGAAGAGTACTCAGGTTAATACTTCAAGATACAGCCCACCAAATATGTTTTGATAAATGTGTCTTTTCTGCCTTTATTTCACTATTTGGCCGATAACTCAGCATTTTCATATGTGTTCAGCAACGAATATGGCATTGTATCCTATAGGGACATATATGAGTTTTCCTCTCTGTAAACAGAAACGAGAAGCAGTGGGGTCCAGAAATGGAAAGGACTGACTGATGAGAAGAAAATCTCTTAATCTATTAGCCTTAGAGTAAAATGAGATAAAGCAAACATAAACTCCCCAGAAAATAGTAGTAATTATAGATTATTTTTCATTTTTAATACTGGATGTTACCTTTGAGTTACCAATTTTTATTATCACATAGTTGTCAGTGTATTGTTAAAAAAGACAGATATATTTCCTTATTGTTTTTAACTCTGCATTGGGATTGGAAACTATTTTTAGTAATGGCTTCTGTTATTATTTCCCTGATTGATTTTATGTTCCCTGTTGTTGCCAGTGATTAAAAAGATACCTGCTGGTCTCTTAGAAACTTGTTCAATAGAGTACAGATTTTACTTCCAATCCCACAGACCAGTATGTTCATTTTTGTTACTAGAATTTTAGTAGTGTAACTATTTAATGGAAGCCATTCTTCATTAAGGAGGGCGTTTTGTTTTTTCAATAATACCTCGTTGCCATTGTGGTGACTGTTGCCTTTTTCGAGAGAAATTATGGGACTCTGATGTCACGCCCTAGATGAGACTTTCCAGTTTTAGCATCTGTCCCCTTGGCATGTTTCCTGGTGTTGACAGTTGGGTAAGAAGACACCCCTGGGTTTTATAAAGTCCTCCTGCTACAGATGGTAGGCTTTTGCTTTTAAAGAGTCTGTTTTAGCACTGACTCTCTTTTTAATCTCCTTTCTATATTTTTTGGTGAAAGTTTTATATAATCAAAAAATGACAATTCTTGCATAGAAAATCAGTACAAAATCATTTTAATGTGGTACATGAGATGAAATCAAAACCACAAGTTTTGGATTGTCAGAATCTACCAGTTCTAGATCTGCATCTGACTTGTCAGATAGAAAATAATGCAAATTGCAAATAAGACCAGTACAAAGCACTTTAGTCACCTTCCTTGAGTGTACTGGGCACCAAATAGCTGAATATTTCATTCAGCACAATACAGGTTTCTATAGAATCTTGTAACTGTAATTAATGTTGAGAGAATATTCAGTCTGAGTTTCTGGGAACCACTCCATGTATGGTTTCTGAGAAACACAGGTTTTAATAATCTTAGGAAATATTTATTGAGAAATTGTCAGATGCTGGTCTTTATCTTAAGTGTTTTTATAGATTATTAAGCCTCACATTACCTTATGAGGTATAAACTGTTATTACATTTTACATTAGATGAATCTGATTATAGGAAAGATTAAGTAACTTCTTTAAAGCCACACAGCTAGTTAATGGTGCATCTGAGATATGAACCCTTGCAGTCTGACCACAGACCACATTCTGATAACTGCTTATCTGCAGGATAAATTATAAGCCCCCTTTTGACACACATTTCCTTGATGAGTTTAATTCTGACTACCTTATAAACAAAAATATGTTTTCGTTAACTTTGATACGTCATTTTATAGAGTTGCATTTTAACGAATTTTTTTCCATTTAGGCTTTTTGTTTTGGTCTTCCTTAAATGATTGACAGAGAATAATTGTGTTAAAAATTATCAGAATCAAAGTGTTTTATTGTTCTTGGGATGTGGTCATTTCTTCAGTCAAATCATCTGCTTATGGAAGTAGGTAAAATCAGATGAAAATCTAAGTAAAATGAATTTACAATAATTATATGGAAAATCATAGCTGAAAACAGAACTTAGAAGACTGACTTGAAGTTTATGATGGCAGATTAAACATGTGAGTTTAGTTCCCCTCATTATCCAAATTTATTTGAAATGACAGAGGAATATATGTGCAAAGAAACGAGTCTATAACAATCCTGGGAAGCAGAAAAGAATACATACAATCATTGATGTAGCTAAGGCATTTTGATGAATTTTGTAGTTTTCAGCATACAAATTCTGTATTTTTTTTCTGGTAAAGTACACATACAATTTACATCTTAACTATTCAAAATATACAATTCCATAGTATTAAACACATTCATAATATCATGCAATCGTCACTGTCATTCCTCTCCATAATCCTTTTCCTCTTAAAACTGAAGCTCTGTACCTGTTAAACAATAACTCCTCATTCTCCCAGACACGCTCAGTCCCTGGAAACCACCATTTGACTTTCTGTCCCTATTATTTTAACTTCTCTAAGTACCTCATCTAAATGGAATCATATATTTGTCTTTTTATAATTGACTTATTTTGCTTACCATAATGTCCTGAAGATTTAATCATGTTGTAGCATGATCAGAATTGTCTTTCATTTTAAGGCTGAGTAATATTCCATTCTATGTATATACCACATTTTGCTTATCTGTTGATAGGTACTTGCATTGCTTGCATGTTTTAACTAATGTGAATCTGCTGGAGTGAACATGGGTGTACAAATATCTCTTTTAAGACCCTGCTTTCAAGTTTTTTGGGTATATACTCAGAAGTAAAATTGCCAGGTCATATGGTAATTTTATTTTAAATTTTTGGAGGAACCACCATAGTCCTCTACAGCAGCTATGACCTTTTATATTCCCACCAACAGTGCACAAGGGTTAAAATTACTCTCCATGTTCACCAACACTTGTTATTTTCTGTTTTGATACTAGTCATCTTAATTGATCTGAGGTGGTAGGTGATTATTGTTTCGATTTGGAGTTCACTAGTGATGACTGATATTGAGCATTGTTTCATGCTTATTGGCCATTTGTTTATTTTCTTTGGAAAAATGTCTATTCAAGTTCCTTGCTCATTTTTGAATTGGGTTGTTTGTTTTATAATAGTTGAGTTTTAGGAATTCTCTCTATACATCAGATGTCAATTCTTTATCAGATATATGATTTGCAAATGTTGTGGGTGGCCTTTTTACTTTATTGATAGTGTCTTTTGAAGCAAAAAAAATAAGTTTTCATTAAGTCCAATTTGTTTTTTATTTTGTTTTGTTATCTTTATCTTTTGTATCATAGCCAAAAAAAAATCAATGGTCACTATTGTAAGCTTTTGCCTTGTGTTTTCTTCTAGGAGTTTTATGGTTTTAACTCTTACATTTAGGTCTTTGATTCATTTTGATTAATTTTTGTATGTGATGATATGTAAAATTCCAACTTCATTCTTTTGTGTGTGGATATTAGGTTTTCTTAGCACCATTTGTAGCAAATTCTGTCCTTTCCCTCATTAAATGGTCTTGACATCTTTGTCAAAAATTATTTGACCATATACATGAGAGTTTATTTCTGGGCTCTTTATTGTATTCCATTGGTCTATATATCTGTATATACCCGTACCACACTGTTTTTATTACTGTAGCTTTATAGTAAATTTTAAAATCAGGAAGTATGAATCTTCCATCAATTGTTTTAGCTATTTGGGGTCTCTTGAAATTCCAAATGAATTTTAAGATGGGTTTTTCTATTTCTTCAAAAAATGTCATTGAGGTCTTGATAGGGATTGCATAGAATCTATCAATAGTTTTGAGTAGTATTGACATCCTAACAATATTGTCTTCCAGTCTATGAAGATGGGATGTATTTCCGTTTATGTATATCTTCTTTATTCTTTCAGTCATGTTTTGTAGTTTTATACATTTTGTCAGATTTACTCTTAAGTGTATTCTTTTGTGTAGTTATACATGATGTATTTTTTTTTGTTTTAGTGTCTATATGCTCATTCATTGCAAGTGTATAGAAAAAAATTGATTTTTTTCTGTTTATCTTATATTTGTAAACTTGCTGATCTTACGTATTGTTCCAAGAGGTTTTGTATTTAAAGGTTGCTAATTTTTTTCACAAAGAAAATCATGTCATCTCCGAAAAAGCAGTTTTATTTTTCTCATTTCAATGTGAACACATTTTCTGTTTTGTTGTTGTTTTGTTTTTTTCCTCCCATAATGTGGAGTCTTGAACTTCCAGCACTATGTTGAGTAAGAGTGATAGGTGTGGACATTCTTGCCTTATTCTCTATCTTAAAAAGTAGCTTTCAATCTTTTAATATTAAATAAAATATATCTGATTTCTGTAGACATTCTTTATAAAGTTGAGAAAGTGCCTGACTATTCCTATTTTCTATATGTTTTTATTATGAATGGGTATTGAATTTTGTTAAGTGTTAGTGCTATTGTACTAGGTGTATCAACTGATATGATTTTGTGATATTTCTCTTCAGTTAGTTAATATTGCAGATTAAATGGACTGATTTTGAATATTGAACCAGCTTTGCAAACCTAGAATAATAAACCCTACTTGGTTATGATGTATAATTCTTTTTATATGTTGCTGAATGCTATTTGCTTAAATTTGTTAGAATTTTTATAGCTTAAATTTGTGAGGGATATTGATGTGTAGTTTTCTTTTTTATACTGATTGTGTCTGCTTTTGTAGTGATTGTATCTGCTTTTATACTGATTATACCAAAAATGCTTTTGGTATCAGGGTAATACTAGCTTCAAAAAAAGAACTGAATAGACTCGTTTTTTGGAAGGTATTGTTTATAACTAGTGTTAATTCTTCTTTAAATGTTTTATAAAATTCTACAGTGAAATTAGCCTGAAGTTTTTATTTGGGCAACTTTTAATTAGGAATTCAATTTCTTTATGGCTATGTGACTATTCAAATGTTCTATTTCATATCATATTTTGGTACTTCATTTTTTTAGAGAATTAGTTCATTTCTTCTAGGTTGTCAAACTTATATATGTAGAGTTGTATACTATATTCCCTTGTTAACCTTTAGATGTCTTCATTGTCTATAGTGATATTCTCTCTTTCATTGTTGATATTGGTAATTTGCATCTTCTCTCTTTCTTTGCTAAAGGTTTATCAATTTTATGGATCATTTCCAACAACCGGGTACATGTCACATTGATTTTTGAGTTGTTATTCTGTTTTTAATTTTATTGATTTTGCTCTTGTCTTTATTATTTCTTTCCATTTGCTTGCTTTGGATTGATATCATGCTATAAGTTTCTGTCTCAGCACTGCTTTAACTGTGTTGCTCTAATTTAGATATGTTGTGTTTTCCTTTTAATGCAGTTTAATGTATGTTTTATTTTCCTTGAGATTTCTTCTTTGACCCACAGACTATTTAGATATATGTTGCTTGGTTTCTGTTTGGAAATTTTTCTGTAATCTTTCTGTCACTGGTTTCTAGTTTGATTCCATTGTGTTCAGGGAACACACTCTGCCTCATTTAAAACCTCTTACATTTGCTGAGGCTTGTTCTATGGCGCAGTATAGACTCTATCTTGATACATGCTCTGTTGGTACTTGAAAGAAATATGTATTTGATGTTAATTGGTGGAATGTTTTTTATCAGTTAGATCCTATTGGTTTATGGGGTCTAGAGTTCTTCTATATCCTTACTAGGTTTTTGTGTAGTTGTTCTATCAATTGTGGATAGACAGGTGCAAAGTCTTTAACTCTTGCTGCCAATTAGTGTATTTCTTCTTTCATTTTTGTTATATTTTATTTCACACTTTTTAAAATCTCTGACATTAGTGTATATACATTTAGGACTGCTATATCTTCTTGATGGATTGACTTATCATTATTTAATATACTTCTCTGTCCTTGGTAATTTAAATGTCAGTTATTGTGTTTTTCAGTTCTAAAATTTTCATTTGGTTCATTTTTATATTTTGCATTTCTTTGCTGCCACTATTTTGTCATTGTTTTCAACTGTGGTTACAATTGCTCATTAAAGCATTTTTAGAATGTCTGCTTTAAAACTTTTTTCCAGAGAAGTCTCACACCTTTGCCATCTTCATTTGGCCATCTATTGGTTGTCTTTAACATTTATCTTCATGGTTCTTGGAATAACTAGAGATTTTCAGTTGAAACCATGACATTAATTGAAACTTAAACTTATCTAAATTTTCTGGTTCAGCTGGCTTCCTTTCATACTACTTGAGCAGAGGAAGGTAAAGTACCACATCATAACTGCCAGTTGTAGGTGGAAGTTCAGATTCCCACTCAGCCATCATTGATGTCGTAGCTTTCTTACTGCGAGGCAGAGGTGGGTACTGGCCTCCTGCTAGGTCTCCGTTCCCTGTCTGGGAGGTCTAGAAATGCCACACTACTGTTCCCCAGGTAGCTACCCCTAAGACATCAAGACCAACTCCTCCTCTTCCTCTTCTTTCTCAGCTTATTCAACATGACAAGAATGAACACCTTTATGATGACTCATTTCTACTTAATGAATAGTAAATAGATTTTCTCTTCCTCGTGATGGATTTTTAATAATATTTTCCTTTCTCCAGATTACTATAAGAATTCAGTATATAAACATATAACATTAAAATATTTGTTAATTGATTGTTGAAGTTATAGATAAGGTTTCCAGTAAATGGTAGAGTGGTTACATTTTGGAAAGTCAAAAGTTGTGTGTAAATTTGTGCCTGCATGGTAAGTTGGCAGCCCCCACATTGTTTAAGGGTGAACTGTATAACCTATGTACATCCTCCTATATGCTTTAAATAATCTCTAGATTACTTATAATACCTAGTATAAAATAAATGCTATGTAAATAGATGTCATACTATATTGATTTTTTTTATATTCTTTTTATTACCATAGTATTATTTTTACAAATATTTTCTATCTGCGGTTGGTTGAATCCATGTATGCAGAAACTCTGTATATGGAGGGCCACTGTATGTGTGTGTGTGTGTACACACAGATATATATATATATATATTTTCAAATATTTCAAGATATTTCAATTTTGAAATTTATTTGGAAAAGGAAACACAGGGAGCACAAGAAAATTCATAAAGTCGTTTAAAAACTACATAGGAAATTAACAGGCACCAAACTCTTCCACTTAGAGGTTTTCTTTCTATAACTTCCTGGCAAATGATTTGTGAAATATATTCCCTAAGTCATCACATCATAATAATATAGACAATGTTATTATCTAAATTAGCAATAATAGCTAGTTGCTTGAATCTTACTGGTAACATCTAGTCTGCCTCTTGTAAAATGACAGTAAGAACTTCAAACAGAAAAACTACTTCCTGCTGTTGCTGTTGAAAGAACAGAGAAGTCCCATTTCTTTTGTACAACAGGTGGCACATCTCAAACTTTCAGTACATTTTTATTGTATAAAGCACTTGAGAGTTGTATTTTATAGTTACTGAGTAAAAAGTGAATTATTTCCATTTTTTACTTAGTGACTATAGATAATAGTTTATAATTTGCCTCTCTAAGGAAGTCAGTATTGTACTTGTCATAAAACATACACCCTTCGAGCTATTAACAATTAGTCCTTTTACTCATATGTCAGTATGATTAGGGCTGTGGTCCCTAGTTCTTATAGAATTATTTGTAAAATAGAAGAGTTGTAAGAGATAAGATTAAAGGGTTCTTGAGGGGGAATTTAAAAAGGTTTAATTAACATTCTACTTCATTTGAAATCTTTTTACTTATGTATGTATTTATAAAACTTATATAACAAGGTATATTTTTAAGAAAAAAAACAGTGCCCAGGATTTTTTGTTGCTATGGACCCATTAGGGAAGAGTGGTACTAATTTGTATTCTCCCCATTTCCAGGTAGGCAGGGGTGGGGAATAGCCTTAATGTTTTTACAAGTCTGACCTCTCCTTATCTTACCCCTGTCTCCATTATAAGTAAACAGCTTTGTGATTTCATTCCTATTCCAGAATAGAGAAAGGAAAGGTTATTGCTTTAATTTGAAAAAGACAAATAGCCCTGCTTGGAGTTAATTTCCCAAGAGAAATGAAATTAGAGTTGTGGGTCTTGGAAGTGGAAACACCTTTAGCCTAAAACTTATAGAACCCCAGATAAAGGCCTGATGTTTGATGGGTAATGTATGGCTCTTGGGAGCTGAATACCAGGGACCTTGGTTTGGGGAAATAAGGTGGAAGATTCCAGTGGCCAAGGCAGAAAAAGAGTCAATTGTTGGTCAAGTACATGGTCTTGGTCAGGAAGCATCCTGACCAGTTCTTACCAAACCCAATGTTCTTCTTCAAGTTTTTTGGATGGAGAATGCCTCTTTGGGAATCTAATAAAACCTTAGAACCCTAGATATTTTTGAGGGTCCCTGTCTCCATCTCCCATCCCAAAATACAATACATAACTGATTTAAAATTTTCTGTCAACCCTGTGTGACAAGAAGAAATAAACCATATTAGATTATTTTTGATTTTTTGAAAAGTTATGAAATGACTTTTCTTTCACTTGAATGACATTCATGGACCAAATTCATACCTAAATACACTTATTAAATAACACTCTTTTTATAAAAAATATAATGTGACTTTCATATTAAAATGAACTTAAAATTACTTGATTTATTTCCTTTTCTCTTTCATGTGCTAGGGATATAGTGGCCTTTCAAATAAAATTTGCAAAATAATAAAAATACATTGGCATTTTGAAGGTTTGATAGTGCTCCTTCCTTGTTCCCTTCAAGAAACGAAAAGTAGAAAATTATGTGTGGAGTTTCTATTAAAAGCTAGGTTTTCCTTTCAAATTGTTATGGAGTGTGATGTCATCTAGTGAGAGCAAGTGAGGAAGCAATTCTACATGACATTTCTGGCATGCCCAGTGCCCTTTGTCCTGTGCCTTGGAACCAAACTCATCTAGTTGTAAGATATCTAGTTTAAAATAAATATGAGTGAATTAAACACTATCAGTCGTACATCAATTGACAGATTACTGTCAATAGCATAGAAACCTATGCTTGTCTTCACTGAGTTGTATTAGGAAAATAGAATGAGTAATTACTTACACCCTCAAGAAACAATGATAAAATTCAAATGTTTCTTTCAAGTACAGCTGTCAATGAGAAGACAGATCAACATACTAGAAAACACAAATCATTTCACCTGTCGAATCTTTGGAGATTAGACATTTGGTAAATGTACCATGGAAATGGACATATTAACAGTTATCTGTCAGCTACGTGACTTTTCCTCACTTTACGGTGAAAAATGAAGTGGCTTGCAAGGCACTTTGCAAGTTTCAGCTGACCTGACTTATCACAATGGAGAACTACCAATATTTTTATTCTCCAACATCAACAGATATTATTCCCATTTAATTTTTAAAAGTTACTAGATGTGCTGTGTACTGAGAATCATTACTTTTGTTTTTGTTTGGAATGGGCAGTGGTGGAGTGAACTGAGCCCATGCAGAAGTCAAGCTGTTCTTGTAGAAGCCATTAGTTATAAATTATCATTTAGAAATTAGCCACTGAACACTAAATAATAGATTCACTAACAAGTAAGAGACCTTTCAAATGAATTTCAATGATACCAAGAGACCCCCCTCAAAATTAATTAAACTTTCTGAGATATGTGCCTTTATAGTAGGTTCATCTGCATGTCTGTGGAAAAGTAGGATATGCTCAAAAGTTTTAGCAGATCTGCTTCGTTATGGTTCATGCAAGTAATCAGTTTGCCAGTCCTTGAGGATGGTAATCTAGTTCTCTGTCAAACTCAACATTTAGCAGGCATGTTGTGGGCAAATAAGCAAAAAAATTTTTTTTCTTGCATCTACCTGTGATAATTTTGCATAGACATAACTTGAAATTTTGAACTCTGTGAATATGTAGCCCATGTCAGAGGGTTGTACTGCAAGATCATGTGTTTTGTGCTTGCCTTTATTTTAAGATGTGTTTGGCTGCTGGTTTGGTCACATAGTTTTATGACCTTGCCAAAGTAACATAAATTTCCTCACACTCATTTTCCCTTATCTGTAATGTGGGAACAGATTATTACTGAGGGAGTGGTAGTGAGTGCATATATGTAATTTTTTTACTTTTTTTCTCTTTTTTCTTGGCCGCTTTCCTCCATCTTTGAAGACAGCAATGGAAGTCAAGCTTTCCTCAAGTCTTGGCTCTCTGACATCGTTTCTGTCTCTTCCTCTATGTGTAAGGACTCCTGTGATTAGAGTGGACCCACCTAAATAATCCATAACAATCTCCCTGTCTCCAAACTAGCTGATTAGTGACCATAACCACTGAAATAAATGCTTATTTATTTACCTTTATATGGACTCAAAACTGAAAATCATGCCTAAAATAGTAGTTTATTGTAAATGTCTTGTGGAAGAAAGCCTAGCAAATAGGAATAAAGCAAATATATCCTCTCATTAAGGTGTTGCATTTCCAGAAGTTATATTTTTTCTCATATTTCTCCTATTGAACAGTATTAAAGAATAGATTATATGAATATTATGTGCAACACAAAAATGAAATAAGAGCTTCCTTATGTTTTATTTGTACACAATTATATTATACTGCTATAATTAATTAAGTGATTAATTGACAAATATTTCATTTTAGTTTCAGTATCTATAGTGTTAGGTCATAAACTTTGCTAATTTGTAACAGTATTATGGTACTAATTGTTGCTAATAAAATTAAAATATCTGTACTGAAGAAATTTTAGATGCAGCTAATATATGTAAATTATGGAACTTTTAAACATTTAACAAGTTATGTTGCTCCCTAATGCAATGGTAAGTTACTCCAAAACTGTTAGAATTCTATCTCTATAACTTTTATAAATTCTTATCTTGAAATTATATTATTTATGAGATAGCTTCTGAACAGCATAATTTTATTGCTATCAGGCTAGTATAAACAAATAGAAAAATACATAAGCAACAACAATAAAAACCTTACATTATTGATTTATTACCATAGCTGCTTGTGCCTTTCATACAAATTTTTCACCGTCCAGAACTAATTTAATCTATGGCTTGGATATGTCCTTGTGGATTTGTGATTAACCAGCAGCTTTTGCTATTTTGTTTTCATTGCAACTCTTCCTTCTATAGATCAAAATGAACAAAGGTGTAAGTTTTGAGCCTCAAATAACAGTGAAAATTCTCATTATTTATATTTTCTAGTCAAAAATGAGTATATTTCACTTTTTTTCCATGGTGGTAGATAATTATTTTTCTCCAGAAAAACTGAAAATTTGTATTTGTGATTTGGAAAAACTGAGTTTTGCATATTATCATTGTAATAGCAAAACACTTCGTTATCTATATTGCTTTATAATAATAACTTAGGGGTGAGGGATAAAAGACTACAAATCAGTTTCAGTGTATACTTCTCGAGTGATGGGTGCACCAAAATCTCACAAATTACTACTAAAGAACTTACTCATGTAACCAAATACCACCTATTCCCCAAAAACCTATGGAAATAAAAAAATTTAAAAATCGTAAGTTATTTTACTGAAATTTTTCTATTTTTTGAAATGGAAATTTAGCTTATTGACTTTTGGCCTATGTTTTTAATATATGCTGTACACTTTCTTCTAAGATGCAGATTTCTCTCTAAGGAAAGTTTTAGCTATATCTCATAAATTTGAATAGTATAGTATTTCATTACATATCAAAATAATTTCTAATTTTTATTTCATTTTTGAACCAGGATATTTAGTACTTTATTTCATAATTTGCCAAGTATGTGACATTTCAAATTAAGCTTTATTATTAATATCTAGTTTAGTTGCTTTATAGACAAAGGATATGTCCTACATGATCTGCATCCATTCACCTATCCATTTTTATTATGTGTGCCTTTCTGTGTATTTATTACATTTCACCTAAAAGGTTGAAAGGTTAAAGCAATCTCTCATAAGATGTAATACAATTAAATAATTATATCCTTTAAAAAAAGGTTTTGTTTATTTCTATTATAGTAGTAGTTTGTTAGGGCTGTCTTAATAAAGTACCGAACAAGGTGGCTTAAGCAATAGAAATTTGTTTTTTCACAGTTCTGGAGGCTTGAAGCCCAAGATCAAGGTATCAGTAGGGCTGGTTTCTTCTGAGCCCTCTACTTGGCTTATCAACGGAATCTTCTCCAAGTGTCTTCACATACTTTTCCTTCTGTGTTTGTGTGCGACCTAATCTTCTCTTCTTATAAAGACAACAGTCATATTGGATTAGGGCACCCTAATTACTTCATTTTAGCTGACGTACCACCTCTTTAAATACTCCTTTGCCAATACAGTCACATTCTGAGGAATTGGGGGTTAGGGTTTTAACATATGAATTTTGGAAGGACACAATTCACACCATAACACCAATTAAAATTACTTTTTACTCCTTAAAGGCAATGTAACTTCCTTTATTTTCATTACAAAGTAATTTTGTCTTATACATTTCCATATAAATAAAATAGCTTGATGTTATCTTAAGTGCTGAAAAATATATTCTTGAATATATAAACATTTTGGTGTACTCAAATTGAGATTGTTTTTCTTTAGAAAGTGCTATTGTCATAATAAAAGTAATACAACAAAAATATAGTAGTTTTCCTTTGCAATAGCGATAGTCAACTAGGAAATGTGATGGAAAAAAATCAAATCCATTCATAATAACAACATAAACTACCACATAAACTACAAAATACAGATGAATATATCTAAGAAAGAATGTGAAAGATAGACAAAATGAAAAGTATGGAACTTTAAAGAAGGATTTAAAAAACGATGAAATTGAGAGATATATGTTTTTGATTAAAACAAAACTTATAAGCTATTAATTTACTAAAAATTATTTATATGGTACATTATTAAGTATAAAAATCAGAAATATTATGAAACTTTCTATGATGATCCCAGTAATAGCTAATCACTAAGTTTTCCTGACTGTTTACTATTTGTAAATTTTCAAGTACACATTATTTGTCAGGTCCAAAAATTTCTCAAATATTTACTGTTTGTAAGATTCTATGTGAGTCTTCATACTTCTTTATCCTTGATAGCCCCAACTGTAAACTGGGGACAATAATTGTGCCAGTATGACAAAGTGTTAGTTAGCTTGAAACTCTGTTAAACTACATAAACATATAGAACACTATAACTAAGGGAAGCGATTCATGATGTGACTTGATGCAGATTAAAATTTCTGTATCATAAAAAAATCACGAAGAGAAACAATAATAAAACAATTATGTGAAACAAAACAATTATGTCTAAAACATTAAAAATATATAACCAATCAGTATGTAACACTGTTAATAAAAATATGTTGATCAATCTTTAGGTATCAGTTATTGTTCTAAGACAGCAATTCTATTTGGTTAGCATTATTGATCTCAGATAAAGACTCTAATTCTCTCTTATGGATAAAAATTTTTCTCTGATGATGTTTAATGCAATGACCGTTGTTTTTGTAGCAAGACTTTTTCAGTGATTAAAATATTTCATCGTAATGGATTGCTAGAACTATAATTATAAAGTAAAAGGCCAGTAATATGACAATCCCCTGTTGCTTTCAATACAGGTTATACCAATTATACTACCACAGAAATGGATGATAGTAATGTTTATTAATAGAAACATTCTGATTGACAAAAAGCTATTTAGAAATGGCATAGCATGTTGGCTTATTAAAATATTGTTGCTACTGACGTTAGGAAAAATGTCTGTATTTCCTTGTTATTTCTTTATTTATTGTTGCCTTTATGCACATTCAAGATTGTAAGAAATAATATTAATTGTGGAATTTTTTCCCCAGATTTTAGCACTGAAGTATAAATACCAGTCCTTCACTCAGGTTTTAATTTTCAGTGGAACTGCCTTTTCTCACACTTACTGTGTTTTATGTTATGATTTCGGATCCTGAATATTTTGGTTTCTTATAACTACATGAATTATTTTTAATCATGGTTTTAAAATTACATTTAAAAATGTTATGTTATATATATGACAACTCTGAAAGAATGGAGATGGAAAAGACTTCTAGAAGGTACTGCAGGTGTTGGGAAGGGCTGGCTCTGTGGCATTTATAAGTGATAGATTTTAAACATCATTCAGAAGACATTAAAAAAATTATACATTTACTTCTGTTGTATAATACATAGATTTGTTCATTCATGAAATTTGTCTTATCCTTTTTTTAGAAAACATATTATTTTGAAATAATTCTACAGAAAAGTTATGTAATTAGCAGAGTTCCCACTTACACTTAACCTCACTTTTAATTTTAGTCTTTTAGAACCACAGTACAATTATCAAAAACAGAAAATTAGCATTGACTCCATAATTTTTTACTACGAATCTTACTTGATTTTTGTCAATTTTCCCACCACTGTTTTTTAATAACCTTTTTACTTTAGAATAGTTTTCGATTTTATAGGACAGTTGCCAAGATTTACAAAGTTCCCATCTATTCCCATTTTGTATCATGAATAAATACTAACCATTATCAAATACTATTTCTCAATCTACTGAATGGTCTTTTTATGACATTAATGTGATAAACAGCATTGATGTTTGAATATTTAATTAACTTAGCACTCTTTCAACAAACCTTGTGTGAACATTTCTTTCTTTCTTTCTTTCTTTCTTTTTTTTTTTGAAACGGAGTTTCTCCCTTGTTGCCCAGGCTGGAGTGAAATGGCACGATCTCAGCTCACTGCAACCAACCTCTGCCTCCTGGGTTCAAGCGATTCTCCTGCCTTAGCCTCCCGAGTAGCTGGGATTCCAGGCATGTGCCACCACGCCCAGCGAATTTTTTGTATTTTTAGTAGCGATGGGGTTTCACTATGTTGGCCAGGCTGGTCTCAAACTCCTGATCTCAGGCAATCCACCTGCCTTGGCCTCCCAAAGTGCTGGGATTACAGCCATGAGCCACTGCACCCGGGTGTAAACATTTCTTTAATGATACTTCAATACATGGTATAATATCCTTTTTATATCTTGGTGAATTTGAGTTGGAACTATTTTACTTAGGGCTTACATGGCTATTTTTGAGATACTAGCTTACAGGATTTTTTCAGTGAAAGTTATATATAATGTCCTTGTGAAGTTTGTCATGAGGTTATACAGGCCTTATAAAACTAGTTGGTAAAACTTTTCTCTACTTTTAAGAATGCATAAGATTGATATTATTTCTGCTTTAAATATTTGATAAAATTTGCTTGTGAAGTTATCTGTGGTTGGAATTTTTAATGTAGCAGGTTTTAATTGCAAATTTAATTTTTAAATCAGATATAACACTACTAAGATTTTCTACTTTTTCTTGTGTTGGTTTTGGTCAGTTATATTTCCAAGGAATTTGTCTATTTATTCTAAGTTGTCAAATTTATTGATGTAAAGTTGTTTGTGATACCTTTGTATTATTTTTATAATATTTTCAAGATCTGTATACGTCTTAATAGTGATATGTCTCTCTTCATTACTACAATTGGAAATGTGTATTTTTTACCTTTTTCTTCCCATCAGTATTGCTAGAGATTTTTCCACATTTTTAAAGTTTTTCAGAGAATAAAATTTTGAATTTCTCCATTGTATATCTGGCATATTTGCCACTAATTTATTCTATTACCATTCTTTTCTTCTTTCTTCTACTTCTTGAGATTGATTTACCATATTTGTTTTGAGATGTAAGCTTACATTAATGAGTTTTTTAATTAAATTCAAAATATGAGTATTCTCTGGTTTTCATTTGGGTAAGTTTTGTCATATGTGTTTAGAATTTTGTTGCTAAATTTTCAAATATGTTAATGTTTTACAAAATCTGATATTAGGCATTTACAAACATTATTCTGCCTAAGGAATCCATGCCACAAAAAAGGTTAATTTATACCTGTAAATAAATGTAGCCATAGGAGGTACTCAAATTCAAGTAATTTTGCTTTTTATTCCAGCATACTAGATTATTTCTGACCATGGTCAGCATTTTATGTTCATAAAATCTACGAGGGCATAAATATTTTGTACCAAGGTTCTTATTCACATTGTTATTACAAATCTGTTTTTCTTCTTTGCTTGAAATCGAATGCAAACTAATATGTTCTCTATTGCTTTTTAAGTTTGCTTAGAAATGAAGTTATACAAAAGGAATGTAGAAAATGTAACAAATAATTCCATCTAAAGGCTAATGTGATAGGGTGGGCAATTTAGATTTGGTTCTGTCTTGTACTAGCTTTCTGATATTAAGTTAATTAATAAAAGTTTCCTTGAGCTTTTTCATATGTGAAATAGGGATAGTTAATAGAGATACAACTGTCTTGAAGATGTTAAAACAATTTCTGTTACATTTTAAATATACCATTTTTCCTGCACATCATCTACCCCTAAAGATGTCACTTTGGGGCAGACCTTTTTTATTTCAGTCTTCAGCATCTTTATATTGTGGATCCTAGATATCCAGACGGGTTTATATCTTTATGTAAGCAGCATACTTATCGCGTACTTTTTATTATTGATATTTGATCGATCTTTCTTACAGTCTTCATTTTGAATAAACTACAGAACTTGATACTAGTATCAACTAGAGTTAACCATTACCTATCTAGATAAATAATAATGATAATGATAGTAGCAATTGTCATATATATTATTTCTTATAGGAAGGTTCTAGCTAAAATACTTTACAGTTGGTATTTTATTTTTCAAAACAGCACTGTATTATATACTTACGTTCTGATATCCTCCAGCCTAATTGTGACTCATGTTTGGTAATTTAGTGAATATCAAACAGATATATAATATTAGATTTTATATAACTGGTGCTGTGAGTAATATTTTCATAATGCCATTTTCATTAAAAGTGTTGTGTCCTAATGTTATCCCTAATGCTATCCCTCCCCTAGACCCCCACCCCCTGACAGGCCCTGATGTGTGATGCTCCCCTCCCTGTGTCCATGTGTTCTCATTGTTCAACTCCCACTTATTAGTGAGTACTTGGGGTGTTTGGTTTTCTGGATAGCATTAGGAGAAATACCTAATGTAGATGACAGGTTAATGGGTGCAGCAAACCACCATGGCACATGTATACCTATGTAACAAACGTGCACGTCCTGCACATGTACCCCAGAACTTAAAGTATAATAAAAATAAATAAAATAAAAGTGTTGCATCATAGAATAGAGCAAAGTCCTTTGTTTTCAGTTTAATTTAATATTTAGGACAAAAGCAAATTTACAAATTTGACACCTAAGACATTTGTACTGTAGAAAGAGCATAAGATATGTGTGAGAGGATTTTGACTGAAATATATTCCTGGAAACTATATAATCTTGGAAAAATTGAACTCACCCATAAACTCCTATATTCTTCCAGGACAAATATATAAAATAGGATAACTTCACAATTCATTAGAAATAAATTAGAAATGAATTTAAAAAGTATTTTTTAAATGTCAAAGTATTATATATATACATTTTTTTCACAGCAATATGGATTTTTCAAAGTGGAACAGGACATATATGAGTAGATAAAATATTATAAATCAAGAGTATAAGTCAAGACATTTGAATTCAACAGAATGCCCTTTCCATCCTTGTTTTGTGTTTTGGGCAGGTGGGGTGGCTTTTTTCAAGATGAGCAACTAAGGAAAGCTGCTGGTTTTCTATTTGTGAGCAGTAGAGCAGTAAAATAAGTGAGATAAATGTTTTTGGGAAGAAAGTTTAGTATTGCAAAGGCTGGCTCAAGCTGTTCCCTTATCAGAAATAGTGTTTCTAGAGTATCAGAAGGAGGAGTAGGAGCATAAAATACAATTTTTACTCAACTAAATTAATTCTGTGCCCTTTGCTCCCCGCTGTAAATTTCTCTCCATATCTCCCCATTCTATATATGTGCATATTTTGTTGTTTTTTGTCCACATGGGATCTTATTATATAGTAAAAATTAGAAAAAAAGGATGTAGATGTAATACTTTATTTTGTAAATTTGTTTTCAGTCTCTGATTTTTAGGATATCTTAAACTGTTCAGGCTGCTATAACAAAATGCTTTAGGCTTTGTAATTTATAAATAATAGAAATTTATTTCTCACAGTTCTAGAGGCTGGGAAATCCAAGATCAAAACACCAGCAGATCTGGTATCTGACGAGGACACTCTCTCTACTTCAGCAATGGTGCGTTGTTGCTATGTCCTCACATGGTGGAAAGGAGCAAGGGAGCTCCCTGGAACCTCTTTTATAAGGGCACTAATCCCATTCATGAGAGTGGAGCCCTCATGGCTTAATCACTTCCCAAAGACCCTACCTCTTAATACTACCAAATTGAGTATTATGTTTTAATATAGAATTTTGGGAGGACATGAATATTCACATCATAGCAGATGGCATTTAAAAAATTATATGCGGCCGGGCGCGGTGGCTCAAGCCTGTAATCCCAGCACTTTGGGAGGCCGAGACGGGTGGATCACGAGGTCAGGAGATCGAGACCATCCTGGCTAACACGGTGAAACCCCGTCTCTACTAAAAATACAAAAACTAGCCGGGCGAGGTGGCGGGCGCCTGTAGTCCCAGCTACTCGGGAGGCTGAGGCAGGAGAATGGCGTAAACCCAGGAGGCGGAGCTTGCAGTGAGCTGAGATCTGGCCACTGCACTCCAGTCCGGGCGACAGAGCAAGACTCCGCCTCAAAAAATAAAATAAAATAAAATAAATAAAATAAAATAAAATAATATGCTTAGTATTTGAGAAGTACTCAGCATTTCAAATTTATTGAACATTATTTCTGATAGATAAGGTTCCTTTATTTCAGGCCTTTTAAAATTTCTTAACAATAGAGAATGTCTTGACACTTGTTTCCTACGTTTAAGCTGAGTGCATTTGCAGGGCTTTTGGTGGGGAATCTCAGAATTTCAGAGTAAGGATTGTTTTTCTTATGGCTACTATGGCACTTGATCAGTAGCATTGTTTAGAATTTATACTTGGTGTTGACTTCTAGAGAAGTGGTACATTAAATGAAATTGAATAAAAATTAAAGACAAACATGCAACATAGTACAGTTGTTCTTTGGTATCTGTAAGGGATTGGTATGAGGACCTACCTCAGGTACCAAATATATGGGTGCTGAAGTTTTTGATATAAAATTACATAGTATTTGCATATAACCTGTGCACATCCTCCTGTATACTTTAAATTCATCTCTAGACCACTTATAATACCTAAGACAATGTAAATGCTATATAAATAGCTGTTATATTATATTGTTTAGAAAACAATGACTAGAAAAAATGTCCTTACATGTTCAGTACAGACATGACTATCCATTTTGTTTCTGAGTATTTTCAATCCCTAGCTGGTTGAATCCGCAGATGGGAAACCCCATGGATACCCAATAAAATACACTTGTGTTCTAATACTAGATGTCTCTGGAGAAATTGCAGTCTTGCAAATCAGGTGACATGTGTTAAGGGAGAAAGCTTCTTTTGTTGACTTGAAAAAATTGTGACTTGAATCAAATGCTGATCTCCATGTTGGAATAAACATTAAACTGAATATGAAAGAGGACAGTTGAACCAGTTGAGAACCCAGCTTTAAGGAAAAGGGCGTTCTAAAGTATTTGTCTTGACAGCTCTTTTTTAAGCTTTTTCTTCAGGGCATTATGTTTAGTTATTTCAAGTTTGCTTCTCATGATGTTGATTGGAGTCTTGGATTTGCCCTAGAGGCCTTTAAAAACAGAAAAACAAGTTTCATAAGCAAAAAAATAAAATGGTTGGTGGAAATTCTCTGTTTATGCTGACTCAGGAACAGATGGTACTTATAATCCTTCTATTAAATGCCCATTTAGAGTGTTCGTATCTGTAGCCAACACAGAGCAAGTCTCATGGCTATGAAAGCACCGGATTGTGTAGAATTGAACACTGCCACAGCTCCTAGTGCTGGGACACTGAATTTTGTTCTTATTTTTTTTGTATAGTTGAACTAATATAATACTTTGATCTTGTGTCTGGACTGAGAATGAGTCTCTAATGCACCAGAAGGATTTTTTTTGATATTGATAATGGTTTTAGAAGTCTTCTTTTTTACCATTTGAACTGGTTTTTTTTGTTTGTTTTTTGCAATATACCTAAAGGACCTTCATACTGGTGTTAAATTCAACTTAATTTTATTTGTACAATATATTTCAAACATATAGGTAAGAATAAATCTTTGTGTATATAGCCTCTAGATGTAATAGTTGTTTATATTTTGAAATATTTGTTTTGTATTGCTTGAAATATTTATTTTTTCTTTTAAAAAATCTGTCTATAGATATATTATGTATAGATAGATATAGACACATATCTGTATACATTATCACTAAGGCCAAAGCACCTTTTTCTCTCCACTTCTTACTTCTCCCAAGGAAATTCAAATCCATGTATTGATTTTTATTTTAATTATATTTACATAAGCTCATGAAAACAAATATTGATTGTTCTACTTTTAAAATGTAGGTAAATTGTATCATTTGCAGTTTGTTTCTTTAACTTCATTGTACTTTTCAAAAAATAAAATTTTGTTCATGTATTTGAACCGCTGGATAGTCTTGCATGCTATGAAAGAGTGTTCAATAATCAGTATTTCATTAATGGATCATTTGTTTCTAATTTTACATATTAACCAGCATCACTGAAATCCGTATCATTTTAGATGTTTCTTTAGATAAGACAGGGTTTTACAAGCCTACAGAACTATTTAAAGAAGTACTGATTGGTAGGGAATATACATCAACAGATTTTCTAAATACTGTAACACAGTGCCACATTGCTCTGCAAAGTGATTACTCCAGTTATACTCTTACCAGCTATTCATGAACTCTATAACTAACACTTACTAACCAGCACTTGGTGTTATTAAATCTTTAAAATTTTGGGCCAGCTGGGTTACTGTGAAATGTTACACTGTCATTGTTTTAATTTACATTTTCCTGATGCTAGTAGAGTTTAACCTTTTTTTATATAATTATTACTCATTTGATTACCTTCTGAATTATCTATTATTTACTGACGTACATGAGATAGTCATTATTTTTCTGACATAACCTTTTATGAGATATGTGTGTTATGCCTGTTTTCTCAAAGTTTGAGCTTTAAATATTTATGTGGGAGTTTTTGTTGCATAGTAGCCTTCAGCATATTATTAAGTTTATTGGTCTCTTCCTGTAAAAATTAGTTGTTTTATTTTAAGGGATCTTAATTACTTTGAGTGAATTCAATTTTTCCAAATGTTGTGAAGTTTTGCTTTTCACTTCTCTCTCTCTCTCGGCAGAATCTCTCTCTCTCTCTCTCTTTCTTGTCTGAATCTCATTCTGCCACCCAGCCTGGATTGTAGTGGTATAATTGTGGTCTGGTGTAGCCTCAACCTTCTGGTCTGAACTAATCCTCTCACTTCAGCCTCCCAAGTAGCTAGGCTTACAGGCTCATGCCAACACCCTGGCTATTTTTAAGTTTTTTTTTTTGTAGAGACAGGATCTCACTATGTTGCCCAGGCTAGCTTTTTACTTTTGGTCTGTAATCCTTTTAGAATTCATTTATCAGTATTATATGAGGTAATGATTTAACTTCAACTTTTTTTTTTTAAATATGGATAGTTGACTTTAACAGAAGAAATAGAGCATATTTTCTCCATCAAACTGTAGTGCAACTTCTACCTTCACAAGTTTCTGATTATATTGCCATCTGGTTTTAGGTTTTAACTTCCTCAGAGATATGTATATCTATCCCTATATCAATCCCTACTAATTTAATTATTGCAATTGTAAAATAAGTCTTGGTATCTTGTGGGCATATGCCCCCATCATTATTTTTTGTCATTTGATCTCTTTTATAATTTTAGGATCAGCTTTATCAAGCTCTAGAAAAAGGCTTACTGTGATGCCGATTAGAATTTAATTGCACTTTTAGATTTATTTAGGAGAACTATCAACTTCATAATATTGGGTCTCTACATCCTAGTATGTCTTTTAATTACATCTTATTTTATTATGCTTTCTAGGACACACATACATATTGAATGAAATAGATAGAATTTCTTGACTTTATTCCATTTTGTACTTTAAAGGGAATAATTTAATTTTTGCCATTAAATGTGAATCCCTTTTTTAACTTCTGGAAATGGCTATATGAGAGCCTATGAGAATTATGTAAAATGTAATTAGTTAGGGTATTTGCTTTTTAAAATTTACCTTTTGTAGTAAGCAGAAAAATGACTTCTTAAAGATGTACAGGTCGTAATCCTCAGAACTTGTGAATATTTTACCTTACGAGGCAAAAGAGACTTTGCAGATGTAGTTATGTTAAATATCATGAGGTTATGTTAAGTATCATACCTAGATTATCTAGGTGTACCCAGTGACATCACAGAGTCCTTATAAAAAAAAGTCTGAGAAGAGGATATAATGATGCAAGTAGAGAATAGACTGGTGCGGCCAGTAGTCAGGAATGTGGGTAACCTCTAAAGGCTGGAATAGACAAGGAATGAACTCTTCCTTGGAGCCTCCAGCAGGAACACAGCCCTCTCAATGCCTTGGCGTTATACTTCTAATCTCCAGATAGTAAGGTAATTAATGTGTGTTGATTTAAGCCATTAAGTTTGTGGCAATTTTTTTCACAGCAATAATAGGAAACAAATATACCTTGTCGTGAAATTGTTTTGCAAGGCTCTGATCGGATTCAATGTAATAATAATAATAATAATAATAATAATAAAACGTCTTTAATATTATGTGTCAAATAACAAATGTTCGTTTAGTGACATTAATCTAGAAGTAGAGAGGCATTTAGAGAAGGTTCAGCTTAGCAGTTACACATTCATGATTTAGGCACAGGCCCCTGGAGAGTGGGCCAGGATTTAAGGCTGGCTGAATATAAGGGAGGTAGCCAGTTGTAATAACAAAGTTCTAGACTAGATTTTTTAAGATCTGGTAGGCATTTCTTTACAAAAGTATTCCCAGCAAAGCCAAATCCCCTCTTGGGAACTTGGTTTCCTTTTGTAAAATAGGGTTATAATAACTTTTTTTTTTTTTTTTTTTTGAGACGGAGTTTCACTATGTCGCCCAGGCTGGAGTGCAGTGGCGTGATCTTGGCTCACTGCAAGCTCCGCCTCCCGGGTTCACGCTATTCTCTTGCCTCAGCCTCCTAAGTAGCTGGGACTACAGGCGCCCGCCACCACGCCCGGCTCATTTTTTCGGTTTTTTAATAATTTGTTCTGTTTTTTAATAGAAACGGGGTTTCACCGTGTTAGCCGGGATGATCTCGATCTCCTGACCTCGTGATCGGCCCTCCCCGGCCTCCCAAAGTGCTGGGATTACAGGCATGAAGCACTGCGCCCGGCCAGTATCTTCTATCTCAAGGGGTTGTTGGGAGAAGTAAATAAAATCTTATAACGAATTCTCAAATTATATACAACATAATATAAGAGGAACTCCACTCCCTGGGGCCCACATAAAGGAAGCAGTATTGGAAAGAGGAAAGCAAATTGGTAATGACAATGGATGTGAGACTCTTTTAACTGTTGCCATTACATTACAATGGCTATTGACTTAAAAATGTAAATAGCCTCAATGGTTAGAGGGCTGGGAAGCTTTAAGCTACTTGGCCTAGAGAAATAAAAAGGGGACCAGGAGTGGTGGATACAATGCCTTGTAAGTGGTCTCATGGAAAGTGCAGAGAAAATTTCATTTTACCATGAATTATCTTCTCAGATTCGAAATTTAATTTCTCCAAGCCTAAATTTCTTCATCTGTAACATGACAATTGCAGAACTGTTGTGATGATAAAGGGAAATAATATAATGACAATACCCATTCCATTATATCTGTAACTTTGGGATTCACATTTCTGACAATTTTGTGAGAACTTTATTAAAAGCATAAATATCTTAGAGTGCACCTTTTAAGTTTGTTTTATATGCTGCTAATAGAATGAATCTAGTCACTTGTCTGTGTCTACCTAATAAGGCTTAGAAGCTAATGTGCTGTCAAGAAGACATAAACGGAATCTTTTTCTTCCCCATTGGATTTTCTCTAGGTGGGGCTATGGTTTTCATCCTTTTAAGGTGTTTCTGCACAGGCCTACGCTGCTTGGAATACTAGTATTTCTTACTGACGTGAATGCTTGTTCTTTTCAGCTGCTTCTTTTATCTGCATTACTTTTGGTGACCTGGAGGATGTGAGATAGTGCTGATCCATGTCACCATTGACCGTCTATTCACCATTGACCCCAGGGCACAGGATGTGATAGGCTTTCTTCATGAGAGAAAGATTTGGATGTAGGTGCTCACTTCAGGGTCTTCCCAGCAGCTGTTAGAACACCAAGGAGCTAGAATGCAAAAGAAGAATCACTTGCAGAGTAGAGGAAAGCTAGGTTTTCCCCTTTACAGAAGGGAAGTATGATATGGTAGGAACTTGCATAGCGAGAGATGCTGATAATCAAACCCCAGCTCTACCTTCTAGCTTCCAGCTTCTAGCTTCTAGCTGCCAGAGCTGAGCAAGTGACTTTTCCTTGTATAGACTTAGTTTTCTTTTTCTTAAAATGAAGATATTTGAGAGGTTAAATAGAAACAAGTGAAAAGATTTAGCTTTAAATGTGGCATATACAAACTAGGTCTTTAACAAATACTACATCCCTTCTCTTTCTCTCTGTTGTTCAAGTGCTAATATGAGGAACGATTTTTAAAGAGTCTTTGTTGCTTATCATAGATATTGTTTGATGGTCTATAAATTAGGATGTTGCTGATTATGTGTATCACCCTTGAAATATCCAGAATTATCATTCAAACCGAGATAGTCTGTCTGTTTTCAAGTGTGATATCAATGTTAGTTGTCAGCTTACTACATCATTGAATTGTTTAAGCATGAAAAGTGCTAGCACTATCTCAGTTATATTCTAGGCTAACATGAATATTGTTAAGAGTAATGAAAGTATTTATTGAAAAGGAAAGCTAAGGGGTGAAAATAGCTCTGATTATATTTTTAGAATGCCCTCCTCTCTTTTACCCTTTGGTTGCTTTGGTTTGATCAGGTTAGGCTTGATCAGCCTTCAGAATCTCCTGGCTGCTTAGTTATCAGCACATCCATGGTATGGCCACTTAATGACTGTGTGGGTTTTTGTATAGACAACTTGCCTTCCATCCTGTATCACATTTCATAGAAGAAAATGTCGAATACTATATACATCCTGGCACTGGCATGAATAATTAAAATAATAGCCATTAATCTTCCTTCTACTCTAAGGAATATTCAGGCAGACTCACTTTTTTGATTACATTTTCTTCTAACTTTCTTGAGTGAATGTTGAGAATTACTGCAACTTTCTATAGCCGGTGGTGTCCAATCTTTTGGCTTCCCTGGGCCACATTGGAAGAATAATTGTTTTCGGCTACATGTAAAATGCACTAGCACTAATGATAGCTGATAATCTAATTTTAAAAAAAGGTCTGGGCATAAATCTCATAATGTTTTAAGAAAATTTATAAATTTATGTTGGGCCTTATCCAATGCCGTCATGGGCTGCATGCAGGGCCATGGGTTGGACAAGCTTGTTATCCTTCATTAACACTAGCCCTCTCTTGGATCCTTGAATGCACCATGCTTTTTGCATTTCAGAGCCTTTGCACATGTTGTTTGCTCTAGCGGAAATGCCCGTTGATGCTCTCCATCCCCCAAACATACACCCACATACACTCTTTTGGCTATTTAAAAACGTTTACACTTAAGAACATTATTTCTCAAGGTGGACGCGATTGACATTTAGGGTCAGGTAGTTTGTCGGGGAAAAGGGGCATGAGGGCTGTGCCATGCATTTTAGGTGTTTAGCAGCATCCCTAGCCTCTACCCACCACAGGGCCTGTAGCATTCTCCACAGCCTCACTTGTGGCAACCAAAAGAAATTTGCCAGGTGTCCCATGGGGAGCAAACTTACCTTCGACTGAGAACTACTGCTTTAGAGCTTACTGCAAATCTTATTTGCTTATTAAGGAAGCCTTCTTTTATCCCCTGAAATCACTTGGCTCCTTTCAACCTTTATTTATTCTCAAGTCATTCTATCCTATTCGTCTATCAAAGTCTCCTTTGTGACACTTATTACCAGTATCAACTATAGAATGAATATTTATATACATATTTTGCTTTAATTTCTCTTGCTAGAATGTAAATCCCAAAAGGAAGTGACTTGTTCTGCCTGGCTCCCTACTGTATTTCTAGTGCCTAGCATACTGCCTTGCACATAGTTGGCACTCAATATGCATTTGAGAACTTAATGATCTTTGATTTTGGTTCTGTTTATTCCTACTGTGTAAAACTAGTATTTTTGAAACTAGCGAATATTTGCAGTGATCAGAATCCTAACAGTGAATTTTGTTATTGTGATTGTATTAATATTTAGCCTAGTGGTTCTTTAACTGGGGAGCACGGCACTGTAGTGAACTCTTGGGAGACTGTGGAATATTTTAAACTTCAAGGAAAATGCAATAACATTTACATACATCCTGGAAACTAGTAGCTCTAGTTAGTTCACAGCTTCAACACTATAGCACATTGCATTACTTTTTACGATGTCATATCTTTGCAAAGCTGTATTTTTGACAGTTGCTGTGATGAAAAAGCAAATACTAGAAGAAAAATCAATGTGGAACAGAAAATGAGGGTGGTGATGTTTAGTCTGATTCTAAGATTCCAGAAATGGTGTGGCACCAAACAGGTGCACACATGCCATTAGTAAGTAACTGTCGTTACTAAAGAATGAAATGAAATGCTATTTTTCTATTGATGTGTAGTAGTTTTTGAAATGATTATCAAGTTGCTAAGGACATAAATAATTAGTAGGTTGTTTGAATTTAACTACTTAAGAAGCGGAAAAATAGATATTTCTTTTTGCAAAGGAGCATAATTAGCAAAAACAGTAAGGGGATGATGAAGTGAGAAAATTTGGAATCTCTGCATTAACCAGTTCAACCATTTTCATTCTAACCACTTTCTTTTTATAGACACTATTTTGCATTTCCTTATGTAAGCAATAATATATTTTAACAGGTCTGAGTGTAATATATTTATGCCATTATATATCATTGTGATCTGCAGAATATATGGCAAGAAACTTAGGAAAGATAGAGGTTGCAGGTTTTCTTCTGCTGTGATGCTAAAGCTCAGTATTCAGAGAAACTGGTGTTGATTTTAGAGACTTTTCCAGGTTACCCAAAGTAGATAAAGAAATTTTAATAAAAATGATCCATCGTTATTTATATATTATTTATTTATTTATTTATTTTTATTTTATATATTTTTAAGACGGAATCTCACTCTGTCACCCAGGCTGGAGTACAGTGATGTGATCTTGGCTCACTGAAAACTCCACCACTAGGTTCAAGAGATTCTTCTGCCTTGGCCTCTCGAGTACCTGGGATTACAGGTGTGTGCCACCATGCCTGGCTAATTTTTGTATTTTTAGTAGAGTCGGGGATTCACCATATTGGACAGGCTGGTCTCAAACTCCTGACCTCGTGATCTGCCTACCTCGGCCACCCAAAGTGCTGGGGTTACAAGCGTGAGTCACTGTGCCCGGCCTAATTTTTATTTTTGTAGGGACCGTCTATCTGGTAATGCCGAAACTAAACTGTTATGCTGAGTAGACTTTATTACTGCATCTGCCAGAGGGTTACTAAGCTACTCATAGGCTATTAATATCTTGGCTGTACTAGATAAGGCTCTTAGAAGAATTTGTTTGGAATAGGTCTTAACTGTCACTTTTCATTAAACTATAAATTTCTTTACTTTTTGTTTTTTCAGTAATTTTCATTCATTTGTGCCACAGAATGCAAATCCTGTTTAACTGCTAGTACATTCTTTACCTTTTTTTTAATGGACTTTATATACTATCCCAACATTCTGTGGTTATATGAATTACTGCAGAAATGGGTAGAAGGAAAGCTTTATGAATCACAAAACTAATAATAAATTTTGCTTATTGGTATTTTTCCTCCATTGATAGTTTTAATGAAGAAATTTTCAGTAATAAATTCAAGCTTTTTAAAAGACATTTTAAATAAGATGATTATGTCTTCAGCACTATATTATTACTGGTTCTGAAAAAGTATTTCTAGTGAAAGATTACGTTTCAGAATGAGTTGCCCACTTTAACTGAGGAGACAAGTATGTTATCGGGAGGCAATTCAACAATCTGCAATTCTCAGTATCAAACATATTTACCACAAAGTTTATAATCACCAGCTTTACTTTGCTTCCTTACACCCTCTCATTAGTACATAGCTTTGCATTTAACTGCCCTCTGAATAATCTTCTTTGAAATCCCAGATATAGTACACTAAAGTAATTTGTGAAGAATTTGTATCACTGAGACTTCGTAGAAAGAAGAGTGGATTTCATATTGGTGGAAATCTTCCTGGTTCTTAATTCTGTTCCATCACAGCTCTTGGAAACTGGGAGGAGCATTTTTGGCAGCTTGAAGAAATTTGAGAAATGGGATTTTTTTTTGCTGTAATTTTTTCTTTTTCTCTTTCTTGTCTGTAGTGTTTTAAGGATATATTATTATGTAGTATCTTGATCATTTCCTTTCACTGTTCATAGATGATTTTGTAATTCAAATGAGTTGTCCTCAGTCTATTTCACTTATTCCACTGCTGATTCTTTTTAAATCATAGTTTTATTGTTGTTTTGGATTTTGAAAAGTACTTAAGAGTAGGTTAGGAATCATAAGGATCCATAAAGATCCTCTAATTTTCATTCACTAGAAAAGTGGTTTTGTTACTCCCTATTGTAGTCTCTGGATGACAGCTCTTCTACAACAAAATACTCAAGACATCATTTTGAAGGTGTGAAAAGAATTTGATTTATGGGATAAATTTGTGATTGTAAAAATATTAAATTTATTTTCATAGTAAGTCTCAAGACGATTTTTTTTCTTTTGTTTTTTTGAGTTGGGGTCTTTCTCCATTGCCCAGGCTGGAGTGCAGTGGCACAATCTCAGCTCACTGCAACCTCAGCACCCCCGGTTCAAGTGACTCTCCTGCCTCAGCCTCCCCAGTAGCAAGATTACAGGCACACACCACCACACCTGGCTAATTTTTGTTATTTTTAGTAGAGATGAAGTTTCACTGTGTTGGCCAGGCTGGTCTCAAACTCCTGACCTCAAGTAATCCACCCGCCTTGGCCTCCCAGAGTGCTGGACTTACAGGTGTGAGCCACCAGGCTGTCCCAACAAGATAATTTTTAATGGTTATTTATTAAAAGAAATTTATCTGGAAGAGGAAGGGGAAAAGCTATTGATTCTGTCTACCATGTAAAACATGGCTTTTTAATCAATGATGTTGGGACAAGTGAACAATCATCTGGAAGAGAAAATAAATTCGGATGCATCACTTGCATAAGCTAAATTGCAAATATATCAAATATTTAAATATATAACCTGATAGCATGAAAGTAGTAGATGAAAATACTGGAGAATTGCTTTATAAACATGGAGTGATCCTGTGAAAAGCTAATTTGATTTCAGTGAGCAGGAATCTAGAAGAAAGTTTGGAACTACTGAAGTAGGGCAGCTAAGGGGATAAAAATGAGTGTGCAGAATAGGAAAGGTTGTCTATTCCAAAAGGTAGAGCCCCGTATACTCTGGACCAGTTATCAAGCAATTGTTCTCCATTACAGTTGGTATCAACTGTGTCTAACTTGGCTAGAATGTTTTAAGAATCCAGTAGAAAAGGGACAGTTCAATACGGTTTAAGAGGCAAATACACTCTGGTAACTAGACAATATTGTTGAGAGATGGCAGGACCACACCTTAGACTGGGGTCATGGGTTGTACTTCCCCAGTCTTAAGGGAGGAATTGGTATCAGCAAGGTTGAAGCACTATGCAAATTACTAAATAGATAACCTGGAGTACAATAGTGGTGGCTTCACACCCACGGTCACTTGTTACTAAGTATTAGAGTAATATACTAGCTTGAATTCCTATTGCTTATGTTTGCAAATACTGTAATTGGAGAAACCACCCAAGGTTGAGGACATGTAACTTCATGTGTGCTAGAAACAGATGCAGGGACAGAAATGAAAGATCTGTTGTCAAGAGGCTAAAAATACATAAACTGATACTGAGAAAGATGACTGACTGGCCTTGAGGGAAGCCGTGAAACAACATTGACACTAACTAACCATTTGTAATGACAATTTGAATTTAAGCAAAAATCTAAATAGTGATGAATGTTTTACTAACTGTTTTGCAAAAAGACAGGATATTTTTGTATTTTATATAGTGAATATTGTCCTGAGTGGATTGGTCTCATATTCCTGTTCCCATTCCTTACATATGGGATAGTACATTATAAAAAAGAGAGAGAACAAGAGATAAAGGCTGAGAGTCACTGTGGCGAAGGGTTTGTTTTTTAATCTCAGTTCATTTCTTAATTTGCTACATACATTGGAATATATGAAAAGCCTAATGTGTTTTCATGGGTATTAAAAATACTTCATGGAATTTGTAATGGTTGAAACACAAGTACTATAAAATCTACTTGAAATGTTGGTTTTATTCTTGAAATAGGATTTTTGAAAGTACAATGCTACATGGTCATTTTAATCTTTTACTTTCCATTTTACTTTCCCTCAAATTGTTAAAAACAAATATGTACTGTATAATGAATGAATGTTTACAATATTTAATCTAGTTCAAACATTAACTGAGAAAATAAGAGTCATCTGAAGTCTGGGAGTCATGCTGCAATATTATCCCTAAACTTCTGTTTTCAGAGACCATTTCCTGTAAACCTAAGTAGAGATGACCGCAGCAAACTTCAAGCCTCAGTGTCTTCACTCATCTCAGTGTCTGAAAGTCACAGAAAGCTTCAATTATACAAACTGCAGTTAACCAAGTGTGATGATTTTTTTTCCCAAAGTAATTTTATTAACTCAATTTTGTTTTAAAATAGTATTTCCAAGTTTAAATATACTTTATTCTAGAAAAAAATCATTGGAATATTTAGTGCTATAAGATCTACAATCCATGAATCCCTAAAAAGTGGGATTGCAAATTGCCCTGAATAGATTAATATAAAGTAGTGAAACAAATTAAGCAAGGGATAAAAAAGAAACCTTTGGTGAAAAGGTATCACATGTAATTGGAGAAAAATAGCACATTTTCACTATTGAAATTAACTGTTAATATCCATTATTTTAATGCATTTAGTCTTTGCTTTTAATATGTAAGCATCTTTTTGCATGACTTACTATATTTCCCTACACATCATATCATAGGATTGCTTTCTTTTTGATTACCTGCTGAGATTAGCACCAAAATATAAATTTTAAGAGCATGTGCATGTGTGTGTGGTGGTTAAGGATGATATGTATCTTTGGAGCATGGGCTGTTTTGCCAACTGGTTGGGTTAAGTGTGATTCTGAAATAGGAATTTTGGGGTAGATTAAAGGCAACATTAAGATATTGGGTATGGGGGGAGATTTAATGACCCAGGGATTAACTTTGTTTTTGAAATAATTTCCGGTGGTATTTAGATCTATGGTGCTGTCAAATTCACTTGCTCTTCCATATGCCGAGGACGATTAAGCCAGAGTCATGTGAAGTCATGTTTCAATTAATGTCTTTTTATTCTGACTTTGATATCACTAGTATTCTGTATTTTAATGGCTCTTTTAATAATTCAGACCTATCTTTTTTAGGTTGCACATTTTTCATTTATGCATTTTCAGAAGTTTTGAAGGGTTATTAAATTGATTGAATGTCTGATATTCACACTTGAAGCATGTCTTAATATGTAAATTATATCTACTAAAAACATTGTGTAGTCATTATGAGATGTTAACTTTCTTCAATGCTTTGTCAGAGAATGACTTTTTTTGTTGCAAATGTATTAGTCTTTAGCTATTTTTATACTTACTATCCAGTTTTAGTACCACCAATTCATAACTGCCTGATGTTGTTCTTTAATTCTGTCCTTTCCCTGGGATTCGTATTTCCATATATATCATCCCAATGAGCTGCAAAGAAGGTTTACAAATGTAATTTTGACATGTTAAGTTACCAAAGATGCATATTGCTCTCCTATTTTATTACATTTAAAATTTCATTCAGTAATACTTTAATATCACTTCCAAGTAGACTGACTATCATTTGGCAATCATAATTAGCTTCTAGCACATTATTTTAGAAATGACATATATTCTCAAAATGAAACAACTCACTGGTCCAGAAATTCTTTAAAGGAGATTTTATAGAATAGAACTAGTTTATTCAAATAAAAACCAATTTCCATGCCTGTAAACTCTACTTCATTTCATCTCATCTCCAAGACTAGTTTTACAACACTTGGATAAAGAAGGCTATGCTCATTTACCTTCTCATCATTTACATTGCTTCAGTGTTTTAATGTAGCAATTTATGGTCAGAAGGGTAACTATAACATACTGTATAAAATATTTATAAATATTAACATCTTCATTTAGAAAAAAATGATGTAATTTTTGACAACATTTTTGGCTTATTTTAAGATTTAATTATTGAAATTAATATTTATGAAGAAAACTATAGCCTTTAGAGGGGTAATGATTTTCATTGGTTTAAAGACCTGCTGCAATACAAAAATACAAATATTTTCCTGAAATGGTTAAATCAAGTGGGAACACTATTCTGTAATACATGGAAAAAAATCTTAAAATTATGAAGATATTAGAAACAGGGAAAAGGCAAATGCAAAGTTATTTTTATGAAATCATGATAAGCCCTTTAGGATGTCACATTTTTTTAAGCTTTTATAGTGATAATCACTGGGAACTTTTATGTTTAAAATTTAGATAAACAAATGTTGAAGTTATCTTTCTATTTTTGTTAACATCTCTCAATGAGTTTTATTTTTGCTAACTTTTCTCTTTTTTTGTTGTTTTTGTTTGGTTTGGTTTTAGAGACAGGATCTTACTCTGTTGCCCAGATTGGAGTGCAGTGGCATGATCGTGGCTCACTGCAGTCTCTCTACCTCCTTGGCTCAAGCGATCCTCCTGTTTTAGCATCCGGAATAGTTAGGACCACAGGCATAAGCCACCATGCCTGACTAATTTTTGTATTTTTTGTAGAGATGGCATTTCATCATGTTGCCCAGGCTGGTCTCGAACTCCTAGGCTCAAGCGATCAGTCCACCTCAGACTTTCAAAGTGCCGGGATTACAGTCATGAACCACTGCACCCGGCCTATTTTTGCTAAGTTTTCTTTGTTGTAAGACAAAAGAATTGCCTTCTTCATAATATTTAGTGAATATCACAAAAAATTATAAATGACATGTTTTCAGTTGGGTAGAATTAAAAAAAATCATTTCAAAGATGCTTAGTTAATTTATTACACTATTCTGGAATCAGTATTTTGCAGCATTTTGCTAAACCACTCATCTATATTATTCGTATCTGATTCCTGTATCATAGTGCTATTTGCTTCCCAGAATTGGGCATAATTTTTTTAGATGTTTCCTTAATATGTACATTCCTTAATGTATTTTACTTTCGTAAATATCAGAGACTGCTAAAAAATAAAAGATTGAGCTTACAAAGCATTTTATGAGATAAGCAAACAAAAAAAAGATCAAATAATACCATTTACTTAAATATACTAATTGAATTTAGAACAGATTTTTATTGTTATAAATGTCACTATGTACCTTAGTACTCATTTTAGGATTAAGGGAATTCAATATATGTCCTTTTGGGAGTTTACAGAGGTTCTCCACTAAAAGCATTTGGGTACAAGTAATTGCGTAAAACATGAAAAGACAAAAACCTTAGACCAGGACAACTTTGGGAAAATATAAAAAGTACCAGGAGAAGGGGATGATGTAACAAAAGTTTAAGTAAACTTATCTATGAGGCAGACAAAAATTCTTTCCAAAACACTGAGCTCGTTTTCTTCATATTGTATTCTGCAGTGCATAGTAGCATTTCTATTTTTCAGACAGATAAGCTTTTTAAAAAAATGAATTCAGGAGAAGGGATTCTTTTTTTGTTTTTTTTTGTTTTTTGTTTTTTTTTTGAGATGGAATTTCACTCTTGTTGCCCAGGCTGGAGTGTAGTGGTGCAATCTTGGGTCACTGCAACCTCCGCCTCCCGAGTTCACGTGATTCTCCTGCTTCAGCCTCCCGAGTAGCTGGGACTACAGGCACATGCCACCATGCCAGGCTAATTTTTGCATTTTTAGTAGAGACGGGGTTTCCCCATGTTGGTCAGGCTGGTCTCGAACCCCTCCCCTCAGGTGATCTGCCCTCCTTGGCCTCCCAAAGTGCTTCGATTACAGGTGTGAGCCACCACTCCCGGCCAGGGATTCTTAGTACTTGTGCTCTTCCTGCCTCACAGTTCCATTTCCTACCCCCAACCCCCATCTGCTAAGAGGTTTAGAAAATAGCTAGGGAGGGAACTTGAACAAAAGCATTTGTTCGTTATTGGCCATCACAAAATCATGTACACATAATATGCTGACACATATATTAATTAATTAAGTGGATTTGAAGCTGAAGATTTCAATTATTTCATGGTAACTTTCAAACCTCATTATTTAGTAAAACAGGTTCTTATTCCTGAAATTGTCACATATCTAATTTAGGAAACATTCTTCCAATTATATGACTGTACCTCTAGAATATAATTCAGTAAGGAGAGATAAGTACTTTGAAAATATTCATATGATTATATTGAATGAATATCCTAGTCCCTCTGACGAAAAGATATGTAACTACAATCTCAGTTGAAAAAAATACCATAGTTAAATGATTATGACAGTACTAGACATTTAGCAGTGTTCCCAAGATGATTGAAATGTTATTATCTTTGGTCTTTATTTTTGCATTTCTTAGCAATCCATTGGCAATAAATAGAAAAAAATTTCCTCTACATTAACAAAAAGGAACTTAAGAAGAGTGGAGTTATGTTCTAGTGTTCTATTTTAAAATGACATCACACATACCAGGCACACTCCATTTCTTAATGTTCCAAGGAAATCTTGTGCTAGTTTATCCAGAAGTCTTTCCAACCAGTTTTCACACGTACACACACACACACACACACACTCTCTCTCTCTCTCTCTCTCTCTCTCATTAAATTGGAAAGATGCAGTTGGGACATGAGCTAAATTTGTCCAAAGGATCAAAATAGCAAATCCAGCCTGCAAATATCTCCATACATAATGCACATATATGAAAACATTTTGTGTAACTAGGGTCTTTTCAAACGGTTTTCATTGAGAATGTTTGAATTGCATTGCAATAGGCCTCATTATTTTCCTGTGACTACAGTGTTTCTGCGACTTATTCTTGAATATATGTGTGTGTGGTGGTTGGTGTGTTTGTGTGTGTCTCAAATGTAAGCAAATACTCTTTTTTTTTTTTTTTTTGAGACGGAGTCTTGCTCTGTCGCAGGGGCTGGAGTGCATGCAGTGGCCGGATCTCAGCTCACTACAAGCTCCGCCTCCCGGGTTTACGCCATTCTCCTGCCTCAGCCTCTAGAGTAGCTGGGACTACAGGCGCCCGCCACCTCGTCCAGCTAGTTTTTTGTATTTTTAGTAGAGACAGGGTTTCACCGTGTTAACCAGGATGGTCTCGATCTCTTGACCTCGTGATCCGCCCGTCTCGGCCTCTTGACCTCGTGATCCGCCCGTCTCGGCCTCCCAAAGTGCTGGGATTACAGGCTTGAGCCAACGCGCCCGGCCAGCAAATATTCTTTTAAATTTCCCATCCTCAGTGAAAACCATGTACATTTATTGGGTTAGCCAGGTTGGCATAGTCTGCTATCAAAAATTACTGACCCAGAGCAAACCAAAAACAAACAGTCCTGTGAAATTTATAACTTATCTTCCTTTTCTGTCACAAATTTTATTTATCTTTTGTTTCTACTTCGCTTTTTCCCCTTCTTCATTTCCTGCCTGCAAACTGATACTTTTTTATAGCTCTGCATGATATAGGATATTGGAAGTGATATTATTATTAATTGAATCAGTAACTGCTTTTTCTTCCACCCCCACCGTGTGGTATATCCTGTTTAGATACATAGGACTTTGGGAGTGTTTTAATTTTTTTTTTCTTTTGAAATGTATTTCTTCAGTAATGCTTTTGCAAAGGCTTAAAATATTTTTCGCATAAACCTACTGAATTTTTCAACTCTAGCTTCTCTGAGTCAGTTGTCCTAATTTAATTTAGACTTGGTTGGCAAAACATACTGAGGAGAAAAAGGAGATTGGCTTTATGGTAGCCATTATAAAATAAAACATGAACATATATATAGATCTTTAATATGGAGCTTTCATGCAAAAACGAGCTCAATAAACCACTTCATCAATAGTTTCTGTTTCCTGCTATGCCAAAGTAGTGGATATTCCTAGCTAGTTTATTAATTTATTCTCTCCTAATTCTTCTTCACAAAGGAGAGGAATAATTAGAAATCGTAAAGAAAAGATACTAGGTGTAATACTTTATAGCATTGTGTTGCCTTCTAAATCTTTATTGAAGAGTCCTTAGGTCTAGCTACACAATTTGATTATTGAAATGATAAAGGTTTCTTCAGTTTTTATGACCAAATCTTATTTGTAGTTTCACTACTGAAACTCGTATTTTGAAAAAAAAAATTCTGAAAAAGGTGTTATGTAATAACTCATTTTGTTCTTTTATTAAAACAAAGACTTGTGGCCGGGTACGGTGGCTCAAGCCTGTAATCCCAGCACTTTGGGAGGCCGAGACGGGCGGATCACGAGGTCAGGAGATCAAGACCATCCTGGCTAACATGGTGAAACCCCGTCTCTACTAAAAAATACAAAAAACTAGCCGGGCGAGGTGGCGGGCGCCTGTAGTCCCAGCTACTCGGGAGGCTGAGGCAGGAGAATGGCGTAAACCCAGGAGGTGGAGCTTGCAGTGAGCTGAGATCAGGCCACTGCACTCCAGCCCGGGCGACAGAGCGAGACTCCATCTCAAAAACAAAAAAAAAACAAAAAAAAAACAAAGACTTAGCAATCATAGCTTCTAATTAGTATGTGGTTACCAAGATTACTGTAGTGAATTGAGATATTTAAAGGCTAGTGCAAAACAACGGATCAAATTGTCCCTTGAAACTCTTTCAGGAATAAATGACAGATTTCCATGTGGTAATTTCTGTCTAGTAAACCAAAATCCCTGGGACGGGAAGTATGTTCTGCAATATCAGTCAGGAAGTGTTGTTTATAGTGATTGAAAACATTAAGCTCCTTTCAAACTCTTAGCCTATTACATTATAATGAGATTTGTCACAGAATTAGACAGGGATAGATTTCCCTTAAGACAATTAAGCACCATGTAAATGATGGAATAGGTTTAGGAGCTGAGATAATTTTTATTTAATTATTATTTATGTATTTAATCATTATACATATGCATATGCTCTTTTTGGAAAACAATAATATTCTTATAAAATTATAGTTGAGATTGGGAATAATTCTTTTTTCTCCTCCTTTCCTGTGGTTAGAAGAGTGGTTAGTTACTGAAATATTTTTTTCCCTCGGGTCTATGGGGATGTAGAAAAACTTAAGAGTTTAGGGCATCAGCTTAGTTATTGAAGTTGTCTAAAACTTTTTACCTTAGCACCAAAGGGTTGATGCAATGCCCTAAATTTTAGTATTCCCCTATGTGAAATAGAGATAATAATATACTTCTGAGGTGCCATAGGGTTAAATACGTGTAAATTTCATAGGAGAGTGCTTGGCAAATGGTCGATACCTAGTAAAACCTTAGCAGTACTTATTCTGAAATGAAATAAAAATTATTGCTAATTTTTAAATGATTTATTCTATTCTTGTGTGGTACAGGGAAAACCACAGAATACACTGACCACTCATTGTATAGTTTAGAGCAAGATTTCATGCAGAATCATTTGAGAAGTTTAATGATGTTGGTTTTGAGTCACTTACCTCTAGCCCAAAAGTGATTTCTGTAGACCTTGTGCAAACAAATTATTGGTAAAAAGAGACCACATGAGATGGTGCTTAGGAACTTAAAAGTTGCTCAAAATACTGGCTTCTCTAACAGGAGAGCTCCTCCTGCATCCTAGTGGACTCAAATCCTTGGAGACTTACGAGGTATTAGACTTGATATATATATATGTATATATATTACATATATATTTATATATATAATTTTGGAGACAGAGTCTTGCTCTATACCCTAGGCTGGAGTGTACTGGCATGATCTTGGCTCACTGCAACCTCCACCTCCCAGGTTCAAGGGATTCTCTTGCCTCAGCCTTCCAAGTAGCTGGGACTAGAGGTACGCGCCACCACGCCTGGCTAATTTTTGTATTTTTAGTAAAGACGGGGTTTCATCATGTTGGCCAGGATGGTCTCAATCTCTTGACCTCGTGATCCACCTGCCTCGGCCTCCCAAAGCACTGGGATTTCAGGTGTGAGCCACCGTGCCCAGCCAAGTTTGAATCTTTTATGTGCCTTACTAGTTTAGGATTATGATAAGGTATTATAATTTTATTTTCTATGGCTTCACAACGTGCCTCTGTTTGTACTATTGTCTTGTTAAAAGGAAGAGAAAAGGAAGAGAGGAAAAACAGGGGTGTGTGTGCATGGGAGAGAAGCAAGGGCATACATTCAAGAGTAATGTAATAAACACTCTAATAGAACAGTATATCATGTACCATGGGAATACAGAGAATGAAATGTAATACCTTGGAAAGGTCAGGAAATAATTTACTCATGAAGAAATATTTGAAGTGGATTATGAAGAGAAGTTTTTGAGACACACAAAGGAGGGACTGCAGTAAAGAAAAAAAGGCACAAATGCAGGAGGCAACCTGGTACGTTCTGGTTATAATAAGTGTTTCAACATGGATTTAGATATGTGTGTGTGTACATGCACATTCGCACAGGTTTATGTGCCTATGTTGTGAAAGAGGCTTGTGTTTTAGGTGATGTAACTGCTGGATAGAAATAGTTGCTTTCCTAAATGACTTAAGTTTATCCTGTAGGTGATGGAGAATGATGCAACAATTTTAAGCAAAGAGGACATGATAGGATTTACATGATGTATAATGACTGTGTCATCAGTATGAAGGATGTTAGGAAAGGAAACCACTGGTAACAGTGAATAGGAAGAGTTCAGGCAAAAAGTGAATGGGATTCAGAGCAAGGCAGTGGAGACAGAGAAGAGGAACCCAGTTATTAGTGCACTGGGTTAGCAGGAGTGTTGGGGGTTGGAGGCCAGGGAGAGGCTCCCAAATTCCAGCTTACACGGTCTCTCAGATATGGGCTACAGGATATTTATGCTTATGATTTTTTTGTTTCATACATATATATCATACATAAATGTTATATATATATATATCATACACATGTATTTAGAAATATATCTCCCTCCAGCTTTCCTCTTTTTTGAACAAAGAAGTTGACATAAATAATTTCTGAACAGCAAAGAAACAATGGTCCTTTTGTGGTAGGAAGAATAATGGCTTCCCAGAGGTGTTCACTTGCTATCCCCAAACCGCTAAATATGCTGCGTTACATGACAAAAGGAAATTAAGGCAGCAGCAGGAATTACAGTTGCTAATTAGCTGACTATAAAATGGGAAGATTATTCTGAATTATCTTGGAAAGGGCTTTCACTGTAATCGCAGTTGGTCCTTAAATGAGGATGAGAAAGGCAAGAGAGTCAGTTTCAGAGTGATGAGATGTGAAAAGGACAACTGGCCCTCTGAAGATGGAAGCAGGCCAGACTAAAGGCAGCCTTTAGAAGGTGGAGAGGCAAGGAAACGGATTCTAGCCTAGAATCCCCAGGGAAGATTGCAGCCCCGCCAGCACCTTCATTTTAGCCCAGTGAGACATGTTTCAGGTTTTTGATTTATAGAAATGTAAAATGATCTTATTTTTATAACAAATAAGTTTGTGCTATAGCCACAACAAGAAATTAATTCACCCTGGAACATGAATGAGCCTTATGACTGTATCTTTTTTTCTGCCATCTTGTGCTCAATTATTTACATGAAGTTTGCAACTGATAGATGAATATGAAATTATCCATAACTTTTCCAAGGAAGTCTTACCTTTGAATGTTAATATTTTGCTGACAGGAAAAAAATATAGTCTCAGAAAGAAAAAAGAAGCAGCACACAACGAAACAAAGTACAGATGCAAGAATTAGCTATGAGGAGTCTGTTTTGAAATCTGTACCACTTAAAGTGTATTTTAATTGCTGAAATGATAGCAGAATTTAATAGTGTGCAAGATCTTGGCTTTTGATTGGTTTGTTTCTTGGCCACTGATATTGCAGGTTAAAAATAGATCTTAAATTGAAAAAAGCCAATATTTAGACAATTGTTATTTGTCTGAACCATTTAATAATTTGTTTGCAATAGCTATGTCTAATGAATATAGAGATTATGATGTAAATGTGGAGTATATCTGTGACTTTTAACTTCTCCAACAATGCTTACCTTACTCTTAGGAGGGGCTCAATAGAGCCCTAAGGAGTATAATTACGTTTATTCAGTATTTTAATTAGTCTGGTTTAACAAATGGCGAACTGGTCTCTAAGTTCAGTGGTTTTGAGTGCTTAGAACATTCTTATTTAAGTGGATAAATAATTCTTTGCACTTTTAAATCTGTTTTTGTAACGATTTTTGTCCATGATATTGAAGTGTATACAATTATTGTTTAGTTTTGGGGTACTTGTAGGAGCTTCATCATGTTCATGTTTGTGCATTCAGTGATTATTAGGAAGTCTTAATGAGTGAGATAGTTTAAAGAAACATTGTAATGCCTCAGAGGAAGATCCAGGGAGCCAGAATACCTGGTCAAACTTGGTTCTGCTACTTGCTAACCAAGTAATTCTGGGAAAGTTTCTCATCTGTCCATGTATCAGGATTTTTACTGTGTATAAAATGGGGATAATAACAATGCCTATTTCACAGGGATGTTGAAAGGATTAAATAAGTTAATACATTTAAGGTGGTTTGAACAGTAATTGACCCATGATAGTTGCTAACTAAATGTTAGCTTTAACTATTTACGTAAGCAACATATTATATTGAAAATAAGCCAGGCTTGCATTTAAAATTGTCATGATATGTAGCATAATAATACCATACATAGTCATATTCCTACAACATACAGGCACACACACACACACATACTCACACGCAGACTTTCACATCCAACATGCATTTTATAGGTCAGAAATTGAAGGCAAAATGACATGATAAAATATCTACTAATAAATCTGTGTCCCCAATTGCCTGTCTAGTGCCATGCATGACAATAATAAAGTGTTCTCTCTGTGAAAAGATTTGGAAGAGAGATACGGTTGTCTCACAGTGTTCTACAACTCAGATCAAAGCACAGAGAAGCCTATCCCTACTTGGTTTAATTTTTCAGTTGGCCAGGTACAAAAGAAGACTCGGGTTAAAATTAAATTAAAACTTCGTATTTCCTTTTGAGCTGAAAGCTCTGAATTTAAATCCCAAAAGAGTACTTTTAGTCCAGGCATGGTGCCTCAAGCCTCCAGCACTTTGGGAGGCCAAGGCAGGCAGACTATCTGAGGGCAAGAGTTCGAGACCAGCCGGACCAACATGGGGAAACACTGTCTTTACTAAAAATTCAAAAAAATTAGCCAGGTGTGCTATCAGGCACCTGTAATCCCAGCTGCTCGGGAGGCTGAGGCAGGAGAATAGCTTGAATCCGGGAGGCAGAGGTTGCAGTGAGCCGAAATTACGTCACTGCACTCCAGCCTGGGCGACAAAAGTGAAACTCTGCCTCAAAAACAAAACAAAACAAACAAACAAACAAACAAAAAACAGTACTTTTAGTATGTCTTGGTTAAGAAATATGCAGAGGAGACACTGAAACAACAAGTAGGATTTTAATAGAATTGGAATAATCAAAGCTGTTAAAAAAATTGTATGTGCTTCTTCAGTGCATTTTACATAACTCAGATTTTTTAAAATGAGCTTTAGTGATGTTAACAGATCTGTTCTTTGTTTGTTGGATTCTTTGTTTTGCTTGGAACAAGACAGAAACAAGGAGACATCGGAATATGCTTTCACATGATGCAGCAAGAAAAGGCTCTTTATTATATTTTCCTGCCACTACTAACACCCTGGATCTGTCTCAAAATTATAACACTTACACGACTTTTGAAAAAACACATACAGAAGATAGTATGTTCAAATCACATTTTAAGTGCCTTATAAATATTAACTTATTAAATTTTCATAAAAGCTTCATGAGGTAGGTATTATAAGCATTCCCATTTTATGGAAGAGAAACTACGGCACAAAGAGGTGAAATAATTTTTCCAAGTTGGCACAGCTGCTAAGTACTAGAGTCAGATTTAAACCCAGGTGATCTTATACCCTACCTCCTTAACTACAAGAGATTGTATTTCTTCTCTTTACAAGAAACTCAATGGCAACTGTTTCCATTATTCTATTTTTTTTTTAATTTGCTCAGTTTAAATTCTATGTATGCTGCAACCTTAGAATGAATTTGGATTACCACTATTATTGATTGAATTAGATGCAAAAATAATTTCCTGAACATATATAATGATGGAATAATACAGCATTGATTCATAGAGGAATGATAGAAGAGTGTGGTGCTCTTTTATTTTACCAACCTTACATAAAAATCCAGTAGTTAAAATTTCTTGCTGGGTAATAAAATTTGAGGTTTATAAAATGACTGACTTAGATGTGAAGGTATTGCTTTAATGATATGTCAACAATTGTAACAAGCATAAGTACATTTTGTGAATTGATAATGTTAACTCAAGGATTTTCAAACCATGTTTAATATTTAAAATTTCTAATTTATCACAGAAATATTATTTGTTGTAATGGCAAAGTTGGACAAAATTTAGATTTAGCTTATCTGAGCTAAAAAGATCTTTGCATTTTGTAAAAGAGAAAAATGCTTGAGTGAAAAGTGGACATGACTTTGGTAATGAAGACAGGTTATTTTAACAGAGCGATTGAGATAGAATGAAAAACAGTCTATTTGTTTGTTTGTTTGTTTTTTGAGATAGAGTCTTGCTCTGCACCCCAGGCAGGAGTGCAGTGGCACAGTCTTGGCTCACTGTAACGTCTGCCCCTTGGGTCCTGGTTCAAGCAATTCTCCTACCTCAGCCTCCCAGGTAGCTGGGATTACAGGCACACACCACCATGCCCAGCTAATTTTTGTACTTTTAGTAGAGACAGGGTTTCACCATGTTGGCCAGGTTGGTCTCAAACTCCTGACTTTGTGATCCGCCTGCCTCAGCCTCCCAAAGTGCTGGGACTATAGGCGTGAGCCACTGCGCCCCACCTGGACAGTCTAATATTTTAAAAGTCAAAGTGGTGTTTTGGTAACCCTTTAACATATTGGTTAAATAACGCAAGCAATGTTGTGCTATCTACATTGCATTTGTAAGCTAGCTCTGCAACTTTGGTCAAGTAAGTTAATTTCTTTGTGTCTGTTTCCAAATTTTTGAAGTGAGCACAGCAATAGTACCTACTTTACAGAATCATTGTGATAATTAAATGATTTAGTATGCAAAGCATTTAAAGTAGAGCCTACAACATACTGTGTGCTCAATAAAAGATTATATTGTGATGGCAATAGCAATGTGAGGAGGAGAAGAGGGCTTTACTGAATTATGGTCTAAATGTGCCAAATAGCAGATAAGATATAGCAGCATTACATGAGTGAAATATGACTCCAAATGCTGATGCTATAAACTGTTCTCTCATAGAGAATATATGATGGCTAAATAAAATGTGTAATTTCATGTAAATAGCAAGATGTGTGGTAAAGTCATTGTGTTAGTTTGCTAGGGCTGCAGTAACGAAATTCCACAGATTGGATATCTTAACAGAAACTGATTCCTCACAGTTTAGGAGGATCCTAGTCCAAGATCAAGGCGTTGGTAGGTTCGGTTTCTTCTGAGGACCCTCTTCCTGCCTTACAGATGGCCATCTTCTTGCCTTGTCCTCACATGATCTTTTCTCTGTGCACATCTGCTATGGTTTGCGTGTTTGTCCCTTCCAAAACTCGTGCTGAAACTTACTTGTCATTTTAACAGTGTGAAGAGGTGGGGCCTTGAGGAGATGACTAGGTCATAAGGGATCCACTCTCACGGGTGAATTAATGCTGTTATGGAGAGAGTGTGTTAGTTACTAGGGGAGTAGGCTCCTCGTAAAAGGTTCATTGGCTCCCATACCATGTGATGCCTTTTGCTAATGGGCTTACCCTCCCCGGTTGCCAGTACAGTGCTCTGCACTTCTCCACCTTCAGGAATTTGAGAAATAAATTCCTTTTCTTTATAAGTTACCCAGTCAGTGATATTCTATTATAGCAACAAATATGGACTTAGCACATATCCCTGGTGTGTCTCTGTGCATTCAAATTTCTCCTTCTCATAAGGACACCAGTCAGATTGGATTAGAGCCCATCTTAATGGCCTCATTTAAACTTAATTACCTATTTAATGGCCTTTTCTCCAAACAGAGTGACATTCTGACATACTGGGGGTTAGGGCTTCAACATAGGAATTTGGAGAGAAAACACAGTTCAGCCCAAAGCAGTCACTTTTGAGGTAAATGAATTTTAAGACCTGTGACTAAATGTCTCGGCTAATGTTAAGGTGTCAATATTTTAATCATGAAATTGATGGTTATCTGTCTTTTAGGACTACTGTGGTAATATGGAGCTTCATCTCCTGGGGAAATGGATTGTTTGTAGTAGAAGCACAGCTCACTCAGACTGAGGCCATTGTAAAGTCTCAGATCTGGTGCTTTTAGATTAGGGTTTTGACTACATTTATTTAGAGATAAAATAGCCACCAGTTAGAAGAATTTAGTCTTTTTACCTCAGTTTATTTCTTTTTTTTTTTTTTTATTATACTT